>NC_030851.1:10539081-10597311 GCF_000208745.1 Theobroma cacao | reverse complement strand
AAATTTCACCATACACTTGTCCCACATATCCATAGCTTAGATAAAATTCTCAGACTTATCCAAAGTCTTGGTTGAGTAATTTTTTGAAATTTACACTTTTGCCCCCGCAAAAGTCAAAAAATTACATTTTTGCCCCAAAAAATTGAAAATTTGCCCATAGACATATTTTCATCCCGTATACTCATACCATTCTCCAATTTGTCAAAATTTGATCTAAAATTCTCTCAAAATCTCAAATTTTGTCCGTGGGTGGCAAAATTACGATTTGCCCCTACACTCCAAAAATCACCAGAATTAAACTTTTTCACTTCTTATCATTAAATTATACTCCAAATAGTTAATCTTGGGCAAAAATTTCACTCCATTATCAAATTTTTATCTTAGGTGGCAAAATGATAATTTTTGCCCTTGAACATCAAAATTTCCAATTTTACCCCAAATGAAACCCTCGAACTCCAAACAATCATTTTTAATCATTCCTGGACTATAAAATATTAAATTTCATCCTACAATTCCTATTGGAACTAGTTCGAGGTTAAATCAACTCAAGTGTATACCGTTAGGTACGATATCGGGTTTCGTCTTTTCTTTGGTGCTTTCCTAGCATAAAAACATGCTACTCAGTGCATGTATGTCGTGACATGTATTTATAGGGTTGGGTTTTACATGTTGGATGTGAGGCAGCAATCATGATCATTCAGATTGCACAAGGTGTAACGGCAGCTAACCACAGTTGTCTGCTGCACTAATGGTTAAACAGAACAAATCTGTCTTAATATGATTAATAAGACTTTGCAAGTGAAAGGAGCTCACAAAACACACTCAAACTAACCAAAGTTTGCTGGAAAACAATTGAGAGACAAAGCTCAAGAAATTAGAACTTAAAACTGTATTTCCATTCAAGTTTTTACAGGTTTATGTAGGCAAATCAGTGAGCAAAAGTTTTCACCTGCTCTCACTTATCTCTGGTTCGTCGCCAATAATTCATATGCTAACAAATATCTAAACATAAAGAAATAAAAGTTGACATTACAATGCAAGAATGTAAATCAAGAAATCTAACCAAAGTAGAAGCATTTAAACTTAGAGCCTGTTTGGTTTAGGTTTTTTTTTTTTTTAGCTTAAAAGGTATTATGAAGCTCTTATGAAAAAATTAGTTTTTGAGATTAAGCTAAAATTATTTGGTAAACTGTTTAACAAAATAAATTATATAAACTCTAATTTCGGTTAAAATTGACATAACAAGTATTTATGTCAACTTCAATCACCTAATAAATTATAATGGAACATTTTAAGTTTATATACGATTTTAGATGTTAAAATCAAATAAATTAATAAAGAAATAGAACAATTCTCAAACTTGTATAATAGTAATAATATTAGATTTTGTTGATCTAGCTAGCAATCAGACTATGATACTTCAATTGTTGTATTTTTAAAAGAAGAAAAAGAAAAGCTCCTCACTAGAGCTTTTCTTTAAGGTCTTTTTTTTTAAAATTTTGTTTTTTGAGAAAAAGTTACTTTTTTTTAAGAGCTTTTCAAAAATCATGTTTGGCTTGATTTTTACTTTTAAGAGGTAGATAAGCTGAAAAAACCCCAGACCAAATAGACACTAAGCAAAGAGCTTCTATGAAAAGGTATGATGCCTGTGCTAGAATGGTGACTTCAACTAGCATAGAAACCAAGCAAACTTGAATCTAATGCTTTAGATATATCTCAATTCAATACAAAAAGGTTAACAAGGGTGTACATAAACCAAATAAGAAGTAATGGAGTAGACATGTACTAAAAAGAAGAAGGAAAACAAGCAAACATGTGATATGCAGTGAGAGAACTAGCACTGAAGTAAACAAATTGATCTGTAGTGGCTGAAGCTAATTTGAAGAGGCAAGGAGTAGCATAGTTAGCCATGGTTCAACATTTCTCCTTGGCTGCTTTGGTGCAAATTCGAATTAGCTTCCTTTACATTTCAAATTTGATTTTTGGGAATGACTCAGTGAAGATGTTAGCAAGTTGATCCTTTGAACTGCAATGGACCAGAATTATCTATTTTTCTTGTTGCTTTTCTCAAAAAAAGCAGTATTTGATCTTGAAATATGTTGTCAATTTTTTCATACAGAAGTATACGTATCGAACAAGTAATATAGACAACAAATCCATAATCATATCCCATAGAGATTTGTTCATAAATCTTCACTAAGTACTAAAATTATGACAAATTAATCTTATTCAAATAACTAAATTCTTTAGAAAATTAATCAAAACTAAATTAAAGCAAACATGAAATGAATTAATAGAATTTAAAATTTACTTGAGACAGGCAATAGATTTAAATCTAGGATTATGGGTTCATTCAATACTTCATCTAATAGCAACTTCTCTTGTTATTTATATTTATAGGTGATTTTATTAACCTATAATTCAAAGCTATGTAAAAGTCTCCATCGAGATGCTTGCACAAATACCTAACTTAATTGGGTCACTATATATTTATAGAAATCAATTAAATAAAGTTCATTAAGCTAGTATTCTAATTTGGCTATGTATGGCAATTGGCATATGTCTACTCGAATCGTGAATCAAATCACCTAAGTGATGTGAACCAGTCTCAATTAAATTTACAAGTCAGTTAATTGTTGATCAAGCAATTAAAAGCATTAAGAACATATTTGAATGAGTAAAACTATACCCATTCATAATTAATAAAGGAGAAACAACAATTCAAACCATATGCTGAAATCCACCACAATCCTAAAAAAATAGTTAAGCTTATAATATCTAATCAAAACCTCATCCAAAGAAAGCTAACCATTAATCTAAGTCAAGAAAATAAGAAAAACACAAAAGTAGGGAAAGAAAACTAATAGCTGAAGCTTTGTGATCTTGATTCTCCCTCAAATTCTCTTACTTTCTTCTTTTGTTTTTGATTCTTTTTTTCCAGAGAAATTAATTACTACCTCATCTCTTAAATCTCTGAAAAAGGTCCCTTAAATAGGCTCCAAATAACCTAATTTTCAAATTCCCATCTAATAGTTTTATATTTGAAAAACTATGCAGTGTCACTTTTCTAGTGCCATGGTGCTAGTTTCTTGATGATTTTTCTCTATGATCCAGTTCGAACTTGGAAAATTGGTAAACATGAAAGTTGTAGCCTTGTCTCTTAACTTTCCATGGGCTCAATAATCACATAGATTGGACTCCTGGAGTGAAAAATATGCTCAAAATATCGCATCATGTTCAGTCTATACAAACTGCTGCAGTTCTCAAAATTTGACAAGTATTGTGACCATGATTTGATCAGAATTGGGCAAAGTGATAAACATCAGAGTTGTATCTCCTCTGCTTATCTTTCTATTGATTCAATAATCATCTCATTTGGAGTTGTATAGAGAGAGTTATGATCAAAATACCGAGACATGTTTTGAAAATTCTGAAATTAATCATCTTTGCTCGGTTCACCTCGATGAAGTTTTACGCACTTGCACACCTTTAAAACAAGGACTAAATTAGTGATGGCTCAAATTAAGACTTCTAACATAAAAATGAGTTAAAATTACTAAAATTAAAATATTCCAACATGTATTAAGCTTAATAACAAAAATCATAAAGGTACCTAAAATTACTTAAAAACATAAGGACTTAGTTATTTTTAATAATCAAAATGTGGCAAAATAACTCTATATCATAGAGTTATCAAAAGGCTTAGTTCTATTATGGTAAATAGGATTCTTTGCAATTGCCATACTGTACTGATTGTCTACCATGATATCAATAGCCTCATTTTAGACCAAATTCAAATCACTTATTAGTTTTTTTAGCCAAATGGCCTAGTTAAAAGCAATTGCTACTACAATATACATTGCCTCAATTGTTGATTGTGCAATGGTGTCTTGCTTCTTTGAATTCCAATTAAACACACTAGAACAAATGGTAAACAAATACCCTGAAGTGCTTTTCATGTCATAACAAAAATCACCTCAATCACTATCAAAATAACCAGATAACTTCAAAGCTGTTATACTCTTAAAGCAAACACCAAAATCAATTATTCCTTCAACATATTTCAGTACATTCTTAGCTAATTTGAAGTGCACCTCACTCACACAATGCATAAACCTTGAAAGAATGTTTACTACAGACATAAAATCAAGTTTAGTTGTTGTGAGGTAAAGTAGGCAACCAATTAAGTTTTTGAAGATCATTTCATCAACCCTTTCAAAGCCATCTTCCTTGAGGACTTCCTTTGCATACTTGTCTTGGCCAATGAAAATGCCATGCTATGATTGTAAAGTTTCTGTGCCAAGAAATTTGATCTTTAAACACTTGCATAGAATTTAATTTGCTACCTGTCACAAGCAGGTTATTAACATATAAGGATACATTGATCATTCTTTCACCTTTTGAGCTCTTCACATAAAGTATGGCTCACTAATGCATCTATTAAAACCAAGTTGTTGTAGATGGTTGTCAATCTTTTTATACCAAGCTCTAAAAATTTGTTTCAAACCATATAAAGCCTTCTTCAGTTGATACAATTTGTCCTCACTACCTTTAACAACAAAGTTTTAAAGACGAAAATCTCTTCATGAAGGCTACCACAAAAATGCAAACTTAACATCAATGAATCTTCCACTAGTTTTGGGTTGCAATAACTAATAGCAATCTTAAAAGTCTCAAGCCTTGCCACCGATGCAAAAGTCTTAAAGAAATTCATTCCACATAGATAAGCATGCCTCTTGACAACCAGCCTTGCTTTCAATTTATTGATAGAACCATCACCATTAAGCTTGGTTTTTGATAAATTTATCTTGTTAAAAATAAATCAGAAATTTTGAAAGAGAGTGAGTTTAAGAAAGAAAAGTGAAGATAAAGAACAACACACTCGCTCATTTATTTTCATTTAAAATCTACCTTTTTAAAGGCAACAATTGGTTAACATACAGTTATAAAGAGAAAATCATCAGATAAATGGGTTAATGAATCACGTGACTTACTTACATGTGATTGTCTTCCTCCTTGCAACAAGGGACCACTTGGTGTAAACAATAATGAAAAACATCTCCGTGCACAGATAGAACTATTTTCTAACACATCTTATTGAGTTCGATCTTGCATAAACCCAGTTTTGATATAAAAGTAAGAAAGTTATCTTTGCCTAATCCCTTGGTGAAGATATCTTCTACCTGTTCATCTAGGTTGTAATATTTCACACTGATTTCTTCATTTCTTACAACATCTCTTATTGCATAATATCTTACTTTGACATGTTTGATATGACCATGCTATACTAGGTTCTTGGTAATGGCAATTGTGGATGGGTTGTCGAGCCAAATTGTTGTTCCACTGATTTGTTTAAAGCTCAAATCATTTAGAATTTTTCTGAGCCAAAGTGCATGGTTAGTAATCGAGGTAGCAACCATTATTCGACTTCAGCAGAGGATTGAGCCACTATTTCCCATTTCTTTGAATTCCACACAAATACTACACTTCCAAGTGAAAACAAAAACCTGTGGTGCTTGTGGCATCACTTGGACAATCCACCCAATCTATCACAAAATCCCATAAGTTTTCCACTTTCATGATGGATATATTTGAGTCCATATTTTACAGTTCCTTTGATGTATCATAAGATTTGTTTTGCTGCTATCATATGAGTTTCAGAAGGCTTTTGCATGTATCTTGACAAAGCACTTGTTGCATGCATTATGTTAGGTCTAGATGTTGTTAAATATAGTAGACAACTCACTAAACTTCTATATTGAGACAAGTTTGCAATTGGAGCATCATCTCTTCTATACTATTTATTTCCAAAAGCCATAGGAGTATCAATCAGTTTATAAGACTCCATCTGAAGCTTTTTGAGAAGTCCCGAGCATATTTGCTTTGGCAAAGACAAATATATTCAAACTTTTGTATGATTTCAAGACCCAAGAAGTAATGCATCAAGAAAGGATTAATTTGAGTCCATATTCAAGGTAGGATATTGTAATCCAAGGTTTGTTTGAGTTGGTTTTCAACCAATTTTATTATTGCTTTGATTTTTAGTTTAAATTCTTTGTTAATTAGATTTAATTAATTTATAATTTATTTAGTTACTTGATTTTGCTTATTTGGATAAGACTAATTTGTATTAATTTTAAAACTTAGTGAAACTTTAATCAATTTTCTGTGATATCAATGCTTTGCTTATCAATATATTATTTGTTCAATACATATACTTATATGGGTAGAAAATTATAAACAGCACCATACCTGAATGTAATAACTCTAATGCACTTGGTGTGTAACAAATCAATCAAACATGGCACCATGCCGGCATATAACAACTCTAATGCACTTGGCATGTAACAAATCTATTGAATATGGCATGGTTTAAACATGTCATGTAACTTAATCTCTATTTTTGTATTTCACTAGGATATAAATTGTTGGAGTTAAACACCTTAAGTATGGTCTGTAACAATTTTTTTTTCAACATAACGTGTAACAACTTTTTTTGAACATAACGTGTAACAATAATATTTTTTAACTATGATGTATAATTTGGTCTCTATCTTTATATTTCACTAGGACATAAACTCTTGAAATTGAACACTTTAAAAATGGCGTGTAATAACTTTCTTTCAACACGACGTGCAACTTGGTCTTTATCTTTGTAATTTACTAGGACATAAACTATTGTAGTTAAACACTTAAACATGGAAACAATTTTTTTTTTTCAACATGGCATGTAATAATATTTTTTTGAATATATCGTGTAACAACAATATTTTTTAAATATAGTGTGTAACTTGGTCTCTATTGTATTTCACTAGGACATAAAATTTTGAGTTAAACACCTTAAACATGGCGTGTAACAACTTTTTTTCAACATGTGTGCTTGCATATAAAGAGGTTTCATTAAGGGTAATTTTGTCCAAATTTTTTTCTCTTGGCTAAAAATAGTTAAAATTAAAAAAAAAGATTATTTTCGAAAACAACTTATTTTTTAGAGCTAAAAAAAAAATCATCCTGCACGTGAATCACTCTTTTTTGGGAATAGTGTCCTTGTTCGTTTGTCAAGTTGGCATGTCTTGTAAACTTTTTCTAATTTTATGGCTTTTGGCAACCCATCAATCACATTTGAAGAGGCCATGTGACTTAGTGAGTCATGGTTCACATGGCCCAATCTTTTATGCCATAGTTTAGTGTCAAATAAAATGCATTTGTATGCTTGTTGTCTTATTTTCATCTAGGTCACAGGAAAGCATTTATTTTGCGTTCCCATCATGAACAATTCATTTCCATTTTCATTAGATATCTTGCAACATCTATCTTTAAACATGAAAATATAATTGCTTTCCACCAATTGGCCCATGCTAAGAAGGTTTTGGCTTACATCTAGTGCATACATGACCTTTATAATTGACGTACTACTAGTCACAGTTTGCACTCTAATTGTTCCAATACCTTTAATGTTTAAGCAATCACCATTTCTTATCTCAACCTCTAACTTACAACTCTTGTCAATTTTGATAAATTTTTCTTCTCTACCTGTTATATGATTGGAACAGGTACTATCAATGAGCTAGGTATTTGCTCTATTTAATTTTTTACGTTTCCTCACCTTGAGCAAGAATCCATTTTCTTTTTTGTGTTGTTCCACCACCTCTGCTTTCTCTTCATTATGTGTGCCTTTTTCCTTGCAAACTTTTTCAATGTGACCCATTTGGTTGCATGATCTACACGTAACATTAGGTCTAAACCAAGAGAATTTTTTATGAATGATGTTTCTTCTTATAGTAAGGACGGTGAGGAAACTTTGTTTTGCCTTTTCCTTGTTTTCCATAAGTGCCTTTCTTTTATTTATTTTTTGTATCATAATCATTGTTCTTGAAATGACTGTTATTGTTGTCTCTCTCTTTTGCTTTAGCAAGTAGTGCTCCTTCAATGAAATTTTCTTGTCTCAATGCTCTTCGTTGCTCTTGGACTTGAAGAGCATTAATCAACTTAGCAACTGGAGTTGTGAAATATCTTTGGAGTTCTCCAGAGAAGAAATTTTGGCGTCAAATTTCTCTAGCAAGCTCACAAGAATTTTATGAACTATCCTTTTTTCAATCAAGTTTTCTTTAAACAATCTTAGTTGGTTCATAAGTTTCATAATTTTATCTGTATAATCTTTGCCACTTTCATCCTCATTCATTTTTAATACTTTAAATGCTCTAAGCAGATTAAGAATTTGAATACGCCTAGTCTTATCTTCCATGAAAATTTTCCTTCAATTTGTCCCAAGCCTCTTTGGCTATCTCACAAGCCATTATCTTGGTAAAAATTGAGTCACACAGAACAAAGTGAATGCATGATTGTGTTTTAATTAGAAACTTCTTGACTATGCTATTTTTATTAGGCTATGGTTGGGTTTGGTTGTATTAATTTTGAGAGCGCACCTCCTATTTTCACACTATTCTAAAGATCGAAAGCCCTAAAATAAGTTCTCATTTTGATAGCCTAATTGAATAATTTTCACTTCAGAATATTGAAGGGGAAGCAGCATTAAAATTTAAGGATGCCATGAAGAGCTTTTGGTTGGTAATACTATTTGGAAGGCTAAATAGTTATTTGATATTTTTTAGTTTTAAGATACTGGTCCTTTAAGATAATTAAAAGGCTTTGATGCCATAATAAATTTTGCTTTTTTATAAATTTATCACGTTAAAAATAAACTAGAAATTTTTATGGAGAGAGAGAAAAAGTTTGAGAAAGAAAAGTGAAGATTAAGAACAACACACTCACTCATTTATTTTCATTAGAAGTATGCGTTTTAAAGGCAGCAATTTGTTAAAATACAATTACAAAGAGAAAACCTTTGAATAAAAACTAAAAATTTAAACCAATTGGGAAGTGAAATGTGGGTCCCATAACTGCTACTATGACAGATCTAAAGTATCCCTTTTGACCCAAACACAAATAATGAATGTGGTCTTTTAAAGAGTTATATTTTCTTGTAACACGAAAAATGGTGTAACAAGGGTTAATGAATCATGTAACCCACTTACACGGGATTGTCTTCCTCTTAGCAACAAGTGACCACCTGGTGCAAATAATAAACATCTCCACACACAAATAGAACTCATTTTCTAATAGTTTTAAGCACCCATTTCACACCACTCACATTCCTATGACTTGGCTCTTTAACAATAAGTTTTATTTTTTCAATCATATTTATCTCATCTTGCATGGCTTGCTTCCAAGCAAAGGACTTTGTAGGTTCCTCACAGGTGGCAAGCTTTAAAACAACAATGTTGCACCTTTCACAGACATCTACAAGTGATTTGGTGCCTTACTTTGGTTCTTCATTAGAAAATTCATCTGCCATTGTTTCTTGTACCCTGTCTCAATTGTTTTATGCTACACTTATTTAACTTTAGACTTGTCCTATTTTAGTTTGTCCTTTCATCAAACTCGACATCCCTGCTCATTGTTAGTGAGAGAGTTGTAAATATTGTTATTAAATTGTAATGAAAGGCAATTTTATCTTTTAACAAAACTATCATTTTTTTGAAAAACAATTTCATTAGCATTAAGTCACCATGCTAATCAAAGTCTTTACGTTATTTACTAAAGACTTCTACTAGCATAAGATAATTGACTTGTGCAGAAAGAAGAACAAGAACAATTTTGAAAGGATTACCATATGGTTACATAAAGAAAATTGTTGGATAAAACTAACAGTTTAAACCAATAGGAAAATGGAACGTAAGCCCCATAATTGTTACTATGGCAGATATAAAGTATCCTTTTTGACCCAAACATAAATAATGAACGTGGTCTGTTAAAGAGTTATATTTCTTGTAACACTAAAAATGGTGCAACAAAGGTTAATGAATCACGTGACCCACTTACACGTGATTGTTTTCCTCCTTGCAACAAGGGATCACCTGGTGCAAATAATAATGAAAATCATCACCATACATAGACAAAACTCATTTTCTAATAGTTTTGAGCATCTATTTCACATTGTTGGTCTCGTTAAAGGACTAAAGGGGGGGGGGGTGAATATCACTAGAAATTTTAAGGTTAGCCTTTTTTGGCTTGTAGAGCTCCTAATTAACTAGAGGAAAAAGGTTCAAAATTTGTTATAGCTAAATGACACCAAGTAAGAAAGGATAGAGAAAATCCTTTTTGTCATCATTTAAAAAGGAAAATCCTATTTAAGCATAGTTTCTATCAAAGTCCGAGAGGGGTAAAGACTCATTAATACCAAAATGCACTTTCAAGAGTTGAAGAGAGAAGTTTAAGGAAGAGTTAGAGGATGTTGAAGATGTGGAATCTGAAGTTGATAAGATGACTTGAGGTGGTTTAGGTTTAGAGGGCTATTTAACAGTGGTCAAGGCTAGTCTTGCTCATTTTCTTCTTTTGAAGGTAGTGGTCTTAGTAGCCATTGTCTTTCTACATTTCCTAGAGGGTTTCTTAAAAACTGATATAGTAAATGTTTTCTTACCCTTGTCTTGAACTTGTTGTGTTGTAGTTTTCTTTATATTCTTTTATGCTAGTTGGGCTTTTTGTTCCATCTTTTCCTTGCTTTTTGCTAGTCAACTGCAGCTTCTTTGAGTAATTTAGCAATAAATTTTGACACCTCTATCTTTTCAGACTTTGTAGGTGATTTGTCATTGTTTTTGTCTACCTCTGTTGCTTTTTTGTTATGATTTTCTTGTCCAACTTTCATCTTTTTTTCTTTTTCTTTTTCCTTTCCCTGATCATCATTTTCTGTTATTTCTTCACCTTTTTTTTTCTCTAAATTGCTTTAGCTAGTTCTGCTTCAGGACTCATTCCATCATTCTAATTATTGTTCTCATTCTCAGCTCTTTCCTTGATAGTCTCATCTTCATGGTCAGAGGCATGAATCTTAAACTACTCTGTGGTAGTTTTTTCACTTATGGCATTTGCAACTATAACATGATTGTTAGAAACAGGAGATTTAGTTCCCTTTTCTTTAAGAATGAGGTCTTCAATGTGCTGTAGTTTTTTCTCAATTTTAACCATATTCTTAGTTTGTTCAGTCAACTTCCCATCAATTCTCATTAAAAGATTAAACATCATTTCACTTTGAAAGGGGGCTTAACTAACCCTTAAGTGAGGTGTGGAGGGAGTCTTTGTGCTTGGGGGGATTAGGGTGCCTCTAATGAGCTTAATACATTCTTTCTTGTCTGGCTTGTATTCCATCTTTAATAAACTACCCAAGAAGAATTCCTTTTTTCTTAACAAGAGATGAAATGATATTACCATATGGCAGGTTTGCTTTATCTCCTAAGTATGTCCTTTTAATTCTTTCAATCATAAATCTAACTACATTTAGTGGAATCTCATTGAAAGTAGACTCCATTAACTAGAGATCTAGTGCACTTACATAACTAAAACTATTACTTCTCCCATGAAGTGTAGAGGGAGTGACGTAATGAAAAATCCTCAATTGTTCTTAACTCCTAGAAGAAAATTTCTTTGTTCTACTATTTATTGTTTCCCAAATAAGATTAGGGTTATCTTTCTCTAAAACTCTAAATTCTCCTATCTCAAATTTTGTTATTAGAAACTCTCCTAAATCTTTGGTAGTAATTTGAAATTCATTTCCATTTAGAAAAGCATTTAGACCATCTTCTGCAAACTCCTCTGGATTCATCAATTCATCCTTATTTAGAGCAATATTAGAATAAAATTCTTTAACTAGTGTTGGACAAAATGCCCTATCTCTAAAAGTGCTTAAATTTTTCAATTTTAATTTATCAAAATACTTTAGCTAATCAGTCTTAACAGTAGGTACTTCATCAAAATTAGGCCAATCAAAAAATTTCCCACATGAAATGGTTGCATTTTCTATCTTTTTAAACCTATGAGCATGTCCCTTGTTTCTAAACCAAGAGTTTAAAGTGTTACCTTTCTCGATGGAAACCCCTGTTGCAACAGACCCTTTTATTTTTGCTATCATTTTCCTATGACTTTCCCTTTTTGTTTTGATTGAAGAACCCTATATGATTTTACTCTTTTTCTTTGACAGAAGGGCAAAGGAATTTTTAACTGGCTTTTTTTTTTTGCTTTTTTCAAAAACCTTGTGGGTGAGAGATGTTCTAGCCATGGGTTTTAATGGTGGTGAGGGCTTGGGGTTTCTCAAGTTGAATGAGAGTTGAGGAGGAGATGATTAGATTTCAAAGGGTTAAGGTGTTTGAGGGTTTTGATTTTTGGGTAGGTGGGTCTTCTAAGAAATTGAAGAGTTTTTGGAAGAGGGTTTAATAATCGAGTAACCCATGTTTTAAGTGTGAGGTTTTCTCATACCTTTCGTTTCTTATTTGTTAATATTTTCTTACATGTCAGTTTTCTCATTTACTAGGGTGCTCTAATCGGTTATAGTAAGCCTTAACCTATTAAAGAGTTTTTGAGTTAGAACCTTTCTAACAACCAAACATGTATTAACTAGACTAATAGATTAATACTTCACTGACTTAGATTAATTACCTTAACATAGAATTGTTTTAATTTGTTGAGGAAGTCCTTAACTGATTAACATGTTTCTTATCTTCCTTCAAGGTCTTTTTACTAATCAAAATATTTTCTAATCAATTAAACCAAGAAATAAACACAATCATCATGCTATATATCATCAAAAACATGGGCATTTTAGTTCAGTCAGACTTTATTAACATCTAGCATTCCTAATTCTCTCCTAATTCTACAAAATTGATCTTCCTTCAATGGTTTTGTGAAAATATCAACTAATTGATGCAAGGTATCCACAAAGTCTATTTTAATATCTCCCTTAAGCACATGATCTCTAATGAAATGATGCCTAATTTCTATGTGCTTAGTTCTAGAATGTTGAACAGGATCTTTGGAGATATTTATGGCACTTATGTTGTTACAATATAAAGGAACTTTATGCAAAGCCATTCCAAAATCATTTAGTTGCTATCCAATCTATAGTATTTGTGCACAAAAACTACATAGTAAGATATATTCAGCTTTAGCATTTGATAGAGTAATAGAATTTTATTTCTTGCAAGATCAATACACAAGCATGTTTCTAAAAAATTGACAAGTGTCATTTATGCTTTCCAGATCAATTTTACTACTAGTAAAATCAGCATCGGAATACCTTATTCCTCACTTTTCTCCTAGCTAAAATAAAACGTAAACTCCTCACTCTTAACTCAAAGCCTTTGTGCCAACCTCTTCTTTAATTCCTTTCTTTTTACATCATTTGATGACACTCTAATCTACTAGCCCTCCTAAAAATCCAACCTTACACATTAACCATTTCCTTCCATAAAACCTCAAGTTCAACAATTCTTTATATCACCTCTATTTTATCTCCTAGAAAATTCAAAACCTAATTTTTTCTTAATACTCATATCTTCTCAACCTCTCCTACAAGGATCGAATTCCTTTTCTTGATGTCAGCATCCGAGATTGACCCCTTCAATTCAAATTTCCCAACACTTCTTTGTCCTTCTTGTAACTTCCACCTCTCTTTTCCTTGTCTCTCTTTACTGTAGCTTAACCTTGTTCCAAGTGCAGTAACCTTAACCCTCATAATGCTACTCCCACTTTTAGTTCGACTCTTCACTCTGCTTCTATTACCTTACCCACCTCTTGGATCTGGTGAATATTTCTTTATTGAATATCTCTCTCTTTTGCTTCTCTTTAACCTACTCACTTCCCATTTCTCTTCGATTTGCCTACCCAATATCTCATTTTCCTCTTCTTAATGTTGTGGACCCCCACTATTGACTCGCATACTTGTTATTCTTGATATCCACTTGCATTTCCATTCTCTTACTTGATTCAAACAACACATTGCCGCTCCCTGTTTGTCGTCATTCCTCACGTTCTAGATTTTTTTTTTCATAAACATTGCCACACCATTCTTTACTTCTTAGAATACAACCCTTGTTGCTAGAACTATTTTTAGGGCCCATAATTCCTCTTTTATTTTCTAATCCAAGCCCACTTACCCGATTCTTTGCATTCAAGCTTGAAAGGCCTATGAACCTATGGTAACCCGAAGGCTTTTCTCTACTTATTAGACTACATGATAGCCTATCCAATCTTGTCACCCCATTAGTTTTCATTGGGCTCAATCCAGCTCTTTTTGCATTACCTTGGATTGGGCTCACATTTGCTGATTTATTTGATTGCCACTGTTTGACCTTCCTTCAAATACGTCAACTTCTCTTTCAACCTATAGACTCCTATGTAGAGGTGTCAATATGGGCTGGCTCGGCCCAGCGTAACCCAAGCCCTTGTGGGCTAAGCAAATATGGATTGGGTTAGACCAGTCCATTTTTTATACGGGTCATCAAAACCTCAGCCCAACTCACCCTTTGCTAGCTCATGGGCTGGGTTGGGTTAGCCTAATTTTTTTTAAAAAAATCATTTTTATAATTTTATCTAACAAATTTTCTATCAATAAAATTGTTCTATGATTTAATTTATATATTGAATAATAAAAACATGTTATAAACAAATAAATCACACCAAATATAAATAAACTAATAAATTACATAAATAAAGTATAAATTTTTAACACAAGCTACCATCCCATAAATATAAATATATAATCAAATAATAGAAACTCCAAGACTCATTTATATTCTCCTCAATCCTCATTGTTAAGCAAATCATTTAAATTTTGTTTAGACAGCAATGATGTCTTAAGATTTGAATCATTATTAATTTATCAATTAATATTCATTACCATAAAAGAAAAAAAAATAAAATTTTAATCTAAATTAAAATTATTAATTTGAAGAGTAAAAATTAAAAATATTGAAATATATAAAATAAACAATACTATTAGTAATTAAATTATTTATTTATATAATTAAATATATAAAATTATTAAATTAATTAAAATTATTAATTATTTTTTTTGACTCACAAAGTTGGCCCACCCCAACTCACCCTCGCCCACTGATCTGATCAAACCCAATCTATTTCATATTTAATAAAAAATAAATCATGTTCATTTTGATAGATCTACTCCTATATGCCTCCATTTTATCTAAACTATCACCCTTATATATATCACTATCATGCTTTTTCAACCTATACAAAATCTCTGCTAAGAAAACCTCATGCTGTTTTTCCTTCATCATACTTTCTTTTCTGGCACCAACACTCTGCTTTAATTAGAAAACTCTCTGCCAATACCACTTTTCACTTTTGACTCACTTTTTTCTATCTTTTCACTTCTTTCCTCTCTCTCACGTAATGACAATTTTCTGCATTCTCTTTCATCGTCGCAAACAGCTTTCATCGCCTCATGGATGACCTCTTTCCCGTTCATGTAGCACTCTAGGCTACAATTTGCTTTTGTTCCCATGATGTTGACTAGAATAATATGCTTTTTCCCTTTTACTTGAACACACACTTTGTTTGGAATCATCTCCCTACTACTCACCATCACACGCACAAAGGCTTGGTCCAGCCTTTCTGTCGACGCCAATAAATCTTCCCCAAAATCACTAATGGCCTTAAAAGTGTTGACATGCCATGCCTTAATTGGCATTTCACAAAGCCTAACCCAGACACCGAATTCTCTAATTTGATTAGCGTATGCCACCGGAGAAATAGAGGTGAACCATGTCTCCATCAGCTCCATATATTATTAAATATATATATATAGGATAATTTTTTTTTTTATAATTAAAGGAGGGAGAATTCAAACTCTACTCTTTAGGCAATGGAATTATGCACCAATCAATGAAATAAATATTCGGGTGCATATATAAGATAATTTCATCTTTTGGTATAAATATATTATTAAATTATAATAAAAAATAATTTTATCTTCTAACATAAATTTTATTAAATTATAATAAAAAGTATTTTTATTTTAAAAAATAGTATTTTTGTCATTTTATTATTTTTGATTATTTCAAAATTATTCTTATCAACTAAATATTAAAATAATAATAAAATGACAATTTATTACATGAACTAAACTGTATAACAATTTTTTCATTCTATTTTTATTTTATTCTGCTTTTATAGAATAATTATTTCATTCTCTTTTTATTCTATTTTCTATACCAAACGTATTGAAAGTGTTATAGACTCTTTCCACATCAAAAATATGCTTTACCAATCAGTAATAGTAAACTATATTAAACAACTAGAAAATGATCTTATTTAAGAGAAAAGTTAAATTTTTTGTCCGTGTGCATAACTTTTTTCAACAATTCTAGCCTCTAGTCGGCGGCTTGTAATTTTCAGATTGCTTCTCTCTTTATCAGTCCCATTATCGATTTCCACAGTTTTGAAACGTAAAAACATGTTAAAGTCCAACCTTTGACGTGTGTAGGAGACATAAATGGAACTCTATATTTGTTTAATCTTATAATTTTTGAAACAGAGTTATTTAGTTTTAAACCTGAATCATCCGATCATCTGTCCAAATATTTCATAGTACGATTTTTTCAAACATATACTTTTTCAGCACAATAGTCATGGAGGCCGTCATTCTGGTTAATATAACTCAGTCAGGTCAATGTACACAATCCTCAACCTAGAATATAATTTTTAATGCTAATCTGCACAATTACTGATCTTTACCCCAATTTCTTAACCACAGAGCCAATAACTGCCCCTTAGTTGACAACAAGTCATAAATACATAAATTGCGTTTGGTATATTATTGAAAATGTGAAGGGAAACTGATAATTATATAAAATATGATTGCTGAGAGGATAATATTGTAGTGTTTGGTTTGTAAACATTTTACTGAAAATATAATGTAAATTGATAAAATTACTCTTATATATAAAAAACATATAAGTTGAATAAATTTATAATTTTTAATATAAAATTTGACTTTTCAACTTTAAGCAATTAAAATAATAAATAATAACATTAAAAAATAACATAATATATTTATATTAATTATTCAAAATTAAAATATGTAAAATTATTAAATATTTATTTTCACCTTAAATTTATAAAAATTAAAAATAAAAAATTATCCAAAGACAAATCTATCGATAAATAGAAAATTCTATTGATAGATCACATTATCTATCGATAGATTATACAATTTATTGATACATAAATAACCGTTGTCAAAAGTTTGAATATAATCTATCAATAAATGTTCTCATTTATGAACATCTATCGATAGATATTCAATTTTAAGCGTTCCTGACGCTTTCTTTCTCTCATAACTGCGGCACCAAATATCTTTCACTCTCAAATCCTCTCAATTCTTTAGTAAATTTTCTCATATTCTAAACCATTTAAATGTTTCTCCTTTAATTTTTGACATTAAAAGTTTAAATTTTTCTCAAAACATTTTCAAATTTCTTGAAAATTTGAATTAAGGTTTCACAAAACTCAAAATCCCGATCCCTCCAATTTTCAAATTTAGTGGTGAAATTTGATCCAAATGTGCTAGTGACAGGTTACCCTTCTTGCGAATAGTGAGAAGAGGGAGAATAAGGAGAAGGAGGCAAAAAGACAGAACAAGAAGAAGATATGAAAGAGAAGAGAAAGGTCGGGAGGTTAATAATGTCGAGTGAGATAGACAATTTGGGAAAGAAAAAATATGTAACTTTCCCTCCATAAGAGAAGGGAATGACATTCCCTTTTCTCATTTGTAAAGTGATTACAATTGTAAGCATATTACATTCCCTTTTTGCCAACCAAACGCTACTAAATGATTGCAACCATTTAAATTCCAGGAAATGTCTTCCACTTATGTTAGTGCAAATGAGGTTTAGATGGAATTTAAGGAATCGACAAAATTGACTTCAAGGTGAGCCTTTCAATAAACGCTATCTGTAAGACTTATTTCGCCCCTACCACTCAGTATGTAAAAGGGAATAATGCGAATAGTCTTAGGGATACAATGAAGTCAATGTTTAACTTCATCTTGCATTTTACGAGAGTAGATTGTTAGATACACTCGATGGTTTGCAAAATTGCTCGGCCTTAGAGCCTACTTTCTGCAGCAAGTAGATTATAAGGAATTTGGACGCTTTTATTGTTGATGAGAACCTAAATGTTTATGTTAATAGAACATAACACTTTTCTTGCTCTTGATTTTTTTGCTTTTGTTTTGTTTTTGATTTGATGTGTCAAAATGGTTGGCAACAAGCTTTTTATATAGGCTTGCAAGTATCTTTTCTTCAAGGACATAACCCTTTCATTAAGGTATCAATTTGTCTAAAAAACATCTTTATATTTTGCAAGACACAACCTTTGGATAAAGGTATTGTTTCACTAATCATCTTATGAAAGGATAATTATTCATTCCATAAACATAATCTTTGAATTATAATTTGAAACGATAACTTTTCACATATAAACTTTTGAGCTAAGGTATTTTTTTCAATTTGTCTCATAACTTTTGGATGCCATTTTACCAAGAAACATAAACATTCATATGAAAACCTACCTACAATTTAATAGTCACACTATGTCACTTTATGTGATATAACCTTTGAGCTAAGATAGCTTTTCATTATGTGACATAACTTTTGATTTTGAAAATACACCAACAATCCTCCACCATTTTCAAAATTTCGAAATAACAACAACTTTAGGAACCTTATGCATAACTGAAGGTATCTCGCAGGTTTGAACCTTCACTTAGCGAGTGTGGTTGGTTATAGTATGAATTGAGTGTTTAACCAAGCATTGAACCATCGATTCTTTATTTGACTACTCGAGCCACTAAACACACATAAGCTTCCTTGCTCACTTTGTATCTAGTTTTGCCAACATGTTTTATGGCCTTGTGTTTTGCATCCATTCATGACTGCTGTTAAAGTCAAGCCTTTAGCTCCTAAAAGTGGCCACATTTCCACTCACATAGGTAGCTCCAATCAAAAGTACTATGTAATTATAATACTTCAACATATACATGTTATGGGTCTATTAAGAATTTTTGTTCAACCTTACCTTACACATTACGAGAACCAAGCACTATACACCTTGGGATGGAAAATGTAAATTAGGGCTTGCAACCATCCATGTGGTAGAATGGAATGGAAAATATAAATTAGTGCTTGCAATCATCCATGTGGTAGAATGGTTAGTATCCAAGACTTGCAAGTTGGCCATAAGCGTCGAGGTGAGCTCCCACCATTGGAGATTTAGTTGATAAGCTTGAGACCCATCCTTTTTGAGGTCTTTATTACCAAGTCCTTTTTTAGACCTTTAGTGAACGGATCTGCTAAATTTTCACAATACCTCACTTAACTTGTAGTGACTATACCATCACTAATTCTTTGTCTTACAATGCTATGTCGAAGTCCAATATATCGACTCTTTTCATTGTATGCTTGATTATATGCCTTTGATACAGTTGCTTCATTGTCAAAATGTATCAAAATTAGTGCCATTGGTTTAGGCCACAATAGAATTTCATAGAGTGAATCTCTTAACTATTCCGTTTCTTGGGTGGCAGATGCTAAAGCTATAAATTCAATCGCCATAGCGGAGTCCATTTGACAAGATTGTTTCTTATAACCCCAAGAAATAACACCACCACCAATTGTAAAAATCCAACCAGTTGTAGAAGTATAATCTGTTCTATTTGAGTTCCAACTAACATTTGTATACCCTTCTAAAATTGAAGGAAAAACTGAATAACAAATGTCATAATTCTTTGTACTCTTTAAGTATCTTAGAACTCTATGAATAGCATACCAATGTTCTTTACTTGGATTACTTGTAAATCGACTTAGCACCCCAACCGTAAAAGCAATATCAAGCCTTGTACAGACCATAGTATACATTAGGCATCCAATCACCTTTACATATTCACTTTGTGCTATTAACTTGTCTTTGTGGGGTACTAGTTTTAGATTAGAATCGTAAGGCGTAGACATTGGCATACAATCTAACTTACCATACTTCATTATAATCTTTTCAATGTAATGAGATTGAGACAATGTTAGGCTATTATTATCTCTCATTATTCTTATACTGAGAATAACATCCACCATACCCATATCTTTCGTGTCCAAATTCTTTGACGAGAACTTTTTTGTGTCCTCCACTTGATTTAAATTAGTACCAAAGATTGACTTGTCTTTGTTAGGTACCGGCTTTATATTAGAATCATAAGGCATAGACATTGGCATACAATCTGATTTACCATACTTCATTATAATCTTTTTAATGTAATGAGATTGAGACAATGTTAAGCCATTATTGTCTCTCATTATTCTCATACCAAGAATAACATCCTCCATACCTATATCTTTTATATCAAAATTCTTTGACAGGAACTTTTTTGTGTCATCCACTTGTTCTAAATCAGTACCAAAGATTAACATGTCATCTACATATAAACAAACGATGACACCTCTACCAATATGGAACTTATTATAGACACATTTGTCAGATTGATTGATCTTGTAGTTGTTAGCTAGCACATCTTTATCAAACTTTTGATGCCATTGTTTAGCTTTGTTTTAATCCATACAAGGACTTTACAAGCTTACATACTTTCTTTTTTTAACCAAGAAAAACAAACCTTTCAAGTTGTTTCATATACACCTTTTCATCTAATTCACCATTTAGGAATGTTGTTTTAACATCCATATGGAGAATTACCATCTTATGTATAGATGCAAGTGCTATAAGCACTCTAATTGTAGCTATTCTTGCTACTGGTGCATATGTATCAAAAAAATCAACACCTTCATTTTGTTTAAAGCCCTTTGCCACTTGCCTTGCTTTAAACTTATCTACAGTTCCATCAACTTTCATTTTCTTTTTGAAAATCCACTTACAGCCTATTGACTTGGAACTTGGTGGAAGGTCTACCAAGTCTATGTTTTGTTTCTCATTATCGAGTCCATCTCATCTTGTATTGCTTCGTTTCTCTCCAAAATGAAGCATTTCAATACTTTATTGCTTGCTCATAAGTTTGAGGATCACCTTCACCTTCTTCATTAAAGTAGTAAGGTAAGTATTCACATGTTTCTTCTCTTGGACCTTCTACTAATTACATAAGGAAATCTTATCCATATGTCTTTGCTTTTTTAATTCTTTTACTTTTTGAAGCTCAATAGTTTCCTCACCATTTTTTTGCAAGTTTATCGCTTTTTGTTACTAGTTCTTTGGGTCTTGGAATTGAATTGAATCTTGTTTCATCAAAGATTGGGTCTCTTGATTCTATGACTGTATTAATGGAATATGAATCATTGGGCTCTATCACCACGAAGTGATATGCTTTACTATGTTCAGCATATCCTATAAATATACATTCAATTCCTCTTTCACCCAATTTTCTTTTATTTAGTTCCAGAACTCTTACTATGGCTCGACATCCTTAAACTCTTAAATAATTAAGATTTGGCTTTTTCCTTTCCATAACTTATAAGGAGTAGTTTTACTCTTTTTGTTTGGGATTCTATTTAGTATATGGCAAGCCGTTAATAAGGCTTCACCCCAAAATCTTTTTCCCAAACCTGAATTAGAAAGCAAAGCATTGACCATTTACGTAAGAACTCGATTTTTACGTTTTGCTACACCATTTTGTTATGGTGTGTATAGAGCGGTAATCTCATGAATAGTACTAATGGACTCAAAATACTTGGGATTCAATTTCATTTTTATAAATTTTAAATTTCTCCATTGTTTCATCTTGAGAATGCAATAAGTAAACATAGCAATATCTAGAAAAGTAATCTATAAATGTTATGAAGTATTTCTTTCTACCAATAGATGGAGTACTATGCATGCAACAAACATCATAATATATTAATGCAAGTAACTTGGAGTTTCATTCTACCTTAGGAAATAAGCTCCTTGTGATTTTAGTAACAATGCATGTCTTACACATATTATTATTTACATCAATGTTGGGTATTAACTCTAATTTAGTTATATCATGCATTCTTCAATAATAAACATGACCTAATCTATTATGCCATAAATTAGACAAAGTTGCTTTATTATCATGAACATTAAATGAGGCATTAATATAAGTAGAACTAGGAATATTCTTATTAATATTAAGTTTGAACATGTTTTCACAAAAATATCCACTTCCCACATATTGTCCACCTTTTGTGATGATGAACTTATATGCTTCAAACACTAATTTGAAGTCATACTTATTCAACAAACCACTTGACACAAGATTCTTTCTAACTTTTGGCACATAATAGATATTGTTTAGAACAAGTATTTTTCCATAAGTAAACATAAGTTCCACCGTACCTTTTCCTTTCACTTCTACAGTGGAGGAATTTCCCACGTACAGCACGGTTCCATCATTAACTTTTTCCAAAGTCTTGAAGAAACTCTTTTCGTTGTATACATGATTAGTTGCACCAGTGTCAATCCACCATGCTCCATCATCATGGAGAAGATTGACCTCAGAAACCATAGCCACAAATTTATTATTGTTCACACCTTGTGTCTTGTTTTTCAAAAGTTTACATTCCACCTTCAAGTGTCCAAGTTTATAACAATGGAAACATAGCTCCTTTTTGTTCTTTTTGATCCTATGACTTTTGTCATTCATACCCATGGAATGTTTTTTTTTTTGGTTGCATGAGACCAACTTGTTTGATGGTTTATGCTCCATCACATGGACCTTTGAAGTCTCAAGATTCTTTTCATTAGAATCCTTTTCTTTTTCATCTTGCTTGACTTTTTCTTAGTTGCGATAATCTTCTTCTATTCAAAGATGATTACCAAGGTCCTCGAGAGACATTTTCTTTTTTTTTTTTTTTTATGTTTTAGAGTTTTCTTAGTATCTTTCCATGAAGGGGAAAGTTAATCAATTATTGAAGATACCACAATAGCTTCGTCCATTTTAAGACCATATTGCTTAAAGCTATTAGAATGTGTTCAAGGTCATGTAATTGCTCTACAACAGAATGATTATCAACCATTTTGTAGTTATTGAAACGACTAATTAGAAATTTCTTGATACTTGCATCTTCAACCATGTATCTTGCTTCCAATTTGTCCTAAAGTTGTTTTGCACTAGCTTTATTTTGGTACGCATTGAACAATGCATCCAACATTCCAGTAAGAATGTGTCCCATGCATATGTAGTCATCATTATCCCATTTTTGCCTTAAACAAGTTTGATCCATGAATTCTTCACCACTTTCTTCATTGGTTTTGGTGTATCTAGAACATAAGCAGCATTGAGAGTTGTAAGGAGGAAGCACATCTTTTTCTGTCACCGAATAAAGTTTCTTCTTTCAAAGCAATCTAATTTGATAATTTTGGTAGCCATCTCTTTAAGTGAAGCCATTTTGAATAACATGAAAATAAATCTTAAAATTGTTGGAGCAAATGGGGTTTAAGTGAAATTTAAGGAACAAGCAAAATTGACTTCAAAGACGAGCCTTTAAATAGACGCTATCTTTAAGACTTATTTCACCCCCACCACTTAGTATGTAAAGAGAAATAATGCGAATAGCCTTAGGGATACAATGAAACCAATGTCTAACTTTATCTTACACTTTACAAGAGTAGATCGCGAGATACACCCGAGAGTTTGCAAAGTTGTTTGACTTTAGAGACTACTTTCTGCAGTAAGTAGATTATAAGGAATTTGGATGCTTTTGTAGTTGATGGGAATTTAAGTATTTATGTTAACATAACACAATACTTTTCTTGCTCTTGATTTTTCTACTCTTGTTTTGTTTTTGATTTGATGTGTCAAAATGATTGGCAACAAGCCTTTTATATAGGCTTGCAAGTGTCTTTTCTTCAAGGATACAACCCTTTCATTAAGGCACCATTTTGTTTAAAAAATATCTTTACATTTTGCAAGACACAACCTTTGGATAAAGTTATTGTTTCAATAATCATCTTATGAAAGAATAACTATTCATTCCATAAAACATAATCTTTGAGTTATAATTTGAAACAATAACTTTTTATATTTAAACTTTTGAGCTAAGGTGTTTTTTTCAATTTGTCTCATAACTTTTGGATGTAATTTTACCAAAAGACAGATTCATTCACATAAAAACCTACCTATAATCTAATAGTCACACTATATTACTTTATATGACATAACCTTTGAACTAAGATAGCTTTTTCATTATGTGACATAACTTTTGATTTTGAAAATACACTAATAACTTACATCATACCAAACACCTCCATACTATTCCTTGTTGAAAGCAATGCCGGCTACTGAGTAAAGCCACTAAAGTAAGGCTTTAGGTTTAAATTGGAAAGATCTCATAATTTTATTATAATAATATAATTAATTATATTAAAAATATATAAAAATTAAAATAATTAATAAAATATCTATTTATTGTCTTATGTCTAATAAATATCTTTTTCCTCTCACTTTCACATTTCTATTAATTCTTAATTATTTATCTAATTTCTCATTAAAAATATGTAAAAGCCAAAATAATTCTACTTAATAAATCTCAATTTTTTGATCACTTCTCAATTCCTACAATGTTATTAATTTTCAACTATTTCTCCTATTTTATATGAATTAAGAATAATATGTATTTAATGATCTCTAACAACTATTTCTTTTTACTATATATAAAACCAATTATCTTTTTCTTTTTCAATTTATAACATTCACTTATTGTAGACACCATATTTTTAAGTGTTAATTAAATCTTATAGAAGACAAAATAATAATAACAAAAAAATGAAAAGAAAAAAAAACAAGAAACAAAAAATGAAAAAAAATAAAAAATATAATAAAAAAAGTGTACGACTGGTAAGGTGCATAACACAGTGCCAGACGCGAAAAACTCTCGTTTGGCAAAGTAGTGGAGACGGCACCCGATTGGAAGGAGGGTATAAAAAAGGCACTGTAACAGGGGAGCGAGGGGCTAAAAATCGAAAAAACTCAAAAATCCCTTGGTAGCAACCTTCAAATCAAAAAATTGTAGCTTTCTAGCAACCATTCTACCCTAGCCGCAATACCAATCCACAATAAAAAAAAACAAAAAAAATCAAAAATAAAAAAATACACAATGAGAGAAAGAGAGTAGCTGTGTTTTTTGGGGATTTTTTAGTTTGTTTTTTAGGGGTAGATTTTGATTTTTGGGGTTTTTGTTGCCGCCGAATAGAAAGCAAATATTGAGGGGTTTTGTGCTGCCGGTGGGGTGTTAGAGTTTGGAGGTTTGTGCTACCGGTGGGGTGTTTAAGTTTGGGGGTTTGTGCTGTTGATTAGGGGGCCTGGGTTTTAGCGCTGTCGATAGAGAGAAATCTGGTTGGAGCCAACATAGAGAGGGAGAGCTCGATTTCTTTGGGCGACGAGGGGAGCAAATCTCAATTAGGGCAACGAGAGAGAGAGATCGATGGGCAACTAGAGAAAGAGGAAGCCGTTGGCGTAAGGGGGAGAAGAAGGAGAAAAGAAGGGTGAAAGTAGTGCCGCGGCACCAGATCCGGTGACGGTGAAGGTCAGAGGGAGGAGTCTAAAGAGAGTTTGGAAGTTTTTAGAGAGAGAAAAAAAAGACCGGCTCTAGAGAGAAAAACAAAAAAGGGAAAATGGAGAGTGAGAAGGGAAAATAATCATTTTGTATTTAGGGTTAGAGTGGAACGGCGTCGTTTTGGAGAAAAAGGAGTTGTAATTGGAACGACGTAGTTTCAAGAAGTGGGAAGGTGCTGGCTTGTGCACCAAAACGGTGTGTTTTAGGAGGAAGGTCTGCCGGCTGTAGAGTAGCAAATTGGTTGAAATGGGCTGTTTATTTGGGTCAACCTACCCGAGAAAGGTAAACCATTCATCATTTTCCTTGGATCTTTTGTGGTTTAGGCCAACTCATCTTAGTGGTCCTTAGGATTATTGTTTAATCATGTAGGATTAGTTTTAGATTATTTTAGCATAATGTTCAAAATTTTTAGATATTATTTTTAGGTTAAAGAAGATAATACGTATATAGGAATATAAATCTATATATAAAAATAATATAATATAAAAATAAAGGTATATAGTTAATTAAGAAAAGAATTTACATGTAGGAGAATGTTTATTAAGGGTGAGTGAGGTAAATATGCAAAACAAAAAATAGATTACTAAAAGATTTACATATAGATTAAATTAAGTGAAATTGGAAATTATTCGGTTATTGGTGAGGTATTCTTAAATAAAATATAGAAAAGAGAATGAGAAATATTTATGTACATTAAAATATATATTTAGTGAATAGAAATAAAAAGTAAAAAATAGTATGTCAAGTATCAAAATAATTATAATAAGGTAGGTATGAGAATCAACCTTAAAAAAATTTGACTCTTAAAAGTACCGTAATATTGGCTATAAGCATAATATATAAATACTGATGATGGGATGATTGGTCGGGGACGCGAGGAGTCGCAATCTGGGGCTAATTTTTCCTAGGGTCGGAATCCGAATTAAAGCTCCACCAGTATGATGGGAGGGCCCCGATTTTGAGATTTCAAGATTTTTTTTTAAGTAAATAAAAAATTTTACTACGTAATAAATTAGTCAAAAATAAAAATATGGTATATATATAAGAGAATAGAGGATATATTCAAGCCATCCAAAGATAAAAAAACAAAAATTGTGAAAATGTTAATACCCATAACAATAAATAAATAGATGAATAACAAAAATTGTTAATGATGGAAAATTCAAAACAATAAATAGTTTAAAACATGAAATTTAAATGTCTAGTGGTATAAAATATATTGATAAGTGTTATGAAAGGGGGAATAAGATAGATAATAAAAGAAAATGGAATTAAGATATATATGAAATAAAATATCATGCAATAGATTTGGGAGTGAAAAGATTATTTAAATAGTAAAAAGGTTCACTTAAATAACATATAATTATAGCTAATTTATAACATATCTAATTATAAAAAGAGGGTATAGAAAAATAGAATTCATAAGAAATAGCAAGGAAGACATAGGAGACACTTAAAATAAAAAAAAATAAAAAAAAATAAAATAATAATAAAATAATAATAAATTTCACAAGCATAGCACATATTTCTATCGCATCATGCATATCATGGCATATAGATATTTTTGTTCACGAGTATAAGTCCCAATGATGGGATTTTTCAAAAATCTTGTGAATGCGAGTTTCTCTCGGAAGGCTCCCTAGGTGAAAAGATATCCCCAAGTCCCACCAGTATAATGGGAGGGCTTGGGAAACATCTTTGATAACAAGGCTTTTGCTCATAATAGGTTTACATTCATTAAAATATTTTTATAAAAAAACGTACGATAACCCAGATGATGGGATTTATTCGTCAAATTTGAGAAAGTGAATTTCGCGGATAATTCTCTAGGTGAGAGAACATCCTGGATTCCACCAATATGATGGGTGGATCTAGGAGAATGTCCTCGATAAAAGGTTATTCGTCCGACATTATTTGAATTTCATGTCATGCATTTCACAATACCTCATGTACACATCACACTTTAGAGTCAAATAAAATATTTTAATAAAATAAAAGATAAAATAAATGAATAATAGCTAAAGAAACATAATAAATTTAAAGATTAAGGCCCCACTAGGATAATCTAAAACCAAATGGTAGCGTTCATAGAACGGGCGTCACAGGGTGCTAATCTTTCTCTAGGCGTAACCGCACTCCCGAATCTAGTCCTAAAAAACGTAGACTAGTTTAAAATTCTCTCGACGGATTTAAAATTAATTTAAGACTTCGTCGATTAGAATCGAGTCAATAAGTGACCAATCACACCTAGAACAAAGATTGATGGCGACTCTTAGTGTTTTCCTTAAATCTAACGGTCAGGTTCCTAGACCTGCACATTACGACACTTATGAATTCTTCTTTCCTTATTTGTTCTTCCTTAAGTTCAATAAAAATACCTCATTTTCTTAACTTAAATAGAAAAAACTTCATTTAAAAAACTTTAAATTTTTAAGATTATTGAATCGTCCTTAATAAAAAGATGCCACTTTTCATCCTATTGTTTATAATTTTAATATATCTAAAGTTGTGCAAGATGTTTACTTTTATATTCTTAGCTGAAATTAACAAGAAAGTTTGTAGAAAGTTTTTTTTTCAACATTTTAGTTCTATTAAATGAATAATGTGTTACATATAAAACCACAAGCAACAAATTGACAATTGCCAAATGTACCACTCATGCTTTTTCCAATAAGAGAAATAATAATATGATAAAATTGTTCAAACTTACTTTTGATAGGAAAGAGACCTCAAAATTACCTTTTTTTTTTAAAAAAATAAATGGTTAATGGAAACAAAATATCTCATTGGTTAGGGGGCAGCTTTGGTCTCTTGGTCATAGTCCTAGTTTCTGTATATTTTCAAAGCGACGATTCCTAGCTAGCTTTGATCATTACACAACTTCTCCTGCAGAAATGGTTCTCTTTCTCTTCACCGACTTTGCATGAGAAGTAAGAAACAAAATCTCTTGGAAAAGAAAGAAATGGATTCAAAAGAAGCTAAGGCATTGGTACAGGGCCAAGCCACGATATGGCAATTCATGTTCGGCTTTGCAGATTCCATGGCACTTAAGTGTGCTGTGGAACTCCGCATAGCTGATATAATCAACTCTCACCATCGCCCCATCACTTTGGCACAAATAGCTTCATGTATTGATGGCTCTGCTTCTCCCGATATCACCTGCCTCGCTCGCATCATGAGATTTCTCATCCGTAGAAAGCTTTTCATAGCCCATCATCCATCAGACGGTGGAGAGTGCCTCTACGGCCTGACTCACTCATCAAGATGGCTTCTACATGACTCGGAGCTAAGCCTGGCACCCCTGATTCTGATGCAGGACCATCCCTGGCTAATGGCTCCCTGGCACTACTTTAGTCGATGTGCCCGAGAAGGTGGCATTGCTTTCAAGGTGGCTCATGGACGTGAGGTATTTGAGTTTGCGTCAGCAAATCCGACATTCAACAAGCTTTTTAACGATGCCATGGCCTGTACATCCAAAGTGGTAACCAGGGCAATTCTATCAGAGTACAAAGACGGTTTCAGCTCCATAGGATCATTGGTTGACGTTGGAGGTGGGACAGGAGGCATGATTTCTGAGATTGTGAGAGCATATCCGCACGTCAAAGGGACTAACTTTGATTTGCCACACGTCATCGAGACAGCACCGACATACCACGGGGTCTGCCACATTGGAGGTGATATGTTTCAGGCCATTCCTAATGCTGATGCCGTTATCATGAAGGCAAGACCTGTTAAACTAGTCTCGAATCTTTTATTAAAATAATTTGACATTGTTTTTTATGCTACAAACAGTTCCATGATTTAAGTAGGCTTGGACTTTGATTGTTGTGGCGCTGAAATCAAAAGCCAATGACATCACACGTAACACTTTTTCTCTTTGTACTCTGTCTTATACTAATTAAATTCAGGATTCAAATGAATAGTAATGCATTTAATTTGAGAATTTATTATCCTTGTCTAATATTTAAGAGGAGGACAGTTGGATAAAAGTTACTAGCTCTCCTGTCGCAGCAAATCCTTTCCGCAAAACTGACAAATACATTCATAAAATTCTCTTTCAAAATTGTGTATGCACTCTTGTAACACTTCAATGTTTAAAGAATAGTTTCTAATAAAAGAAAGATCACGGGGATAAGAATATAATCCTAATTAAGCAAATGTTGATACTTTTTTAATGTATTTTGTAGTGGATATTGCACGACTGGAGCTCCGAAGATTGCATCAAAATTTTAAGAAATTGCAGAGACGCAATTCCATCAGAAACTGGGAAAGTGATTTTAGTTGAATGTGTTCTGCAACCAGATGGAAGTGGCCTGTTTGATGACGTGAGTTTGATACTCGATCTCGTAATGCTTGCACATTCCTCTGGTGGAAAACAGAGGACTGAGCTTGAATGGAAGAAACTATTAAATGAAGCAGGCTTCCCACGTTACAAAGTCCTCAACATTCCTGCTTTACCCTGCATTATCGAGGCCTACCCGAAGTAGGATGAAATTGTTGTTTAATGCAAAATTGCTATGCATACAGTCAATCCTGGGAAACTTTTCATTTTGTGACTACCATTTCATATCCACTCCTGACTGCACCCAAATATTGGGGAAAATAAGGTAGTAATAAACGTTTGAGCAATCACAGTCCAGCCAAAGCGGAAACGCCTTTGGAATAAAAGGACATTATCATTGATAGATGAATTTTTGTTCAATAATAGTTATTTATACGAGCTTTTTGAATCCAGTTTGTTGCTAGTCATTCATACTTCAGAATTTCCTCTCTTTCAATTTTCCTTCAAACCTCGTGGCAACAAATTCCAATTAGTGTATACGAGAGCGACATGTGTTTAACCTATTTATTCCTTTTCCAAATCTCGACAAACCAAGAAAAGAAGAGGGAGAAAAATTAATCTATTTGAGCCCAAGATATATCTTCACATGAAATCAACAATATTATAATATCATGTTAACTCAGTTGATAAGATTGTTTAATTTAATGTAAGTGATACTAGGTTCAAATTTCATTACTGTTATTGCGTATTTTCTCATGGAAAAAACGAGTAGTTTTTAACGTAAGTATTTCACTTAAAATTCTTACTACAGTTCTATAATTATCTAACTATAATAAACTATTATATAGAAGGTTTACTGCTTATTACGTAAATATTATATATATATATATTCTTCAAATATATATATATATATATATATATATATATATATATTATATTAANTATATATATATATATATATTACTTATATATATATATATATATATATATATATATATATATATTAGTTTCAGCTTTATCACAAGTTTATAAACAATTTGGCTTTTTAATGAATTTTTGAGTTTTCATTATCAACTAATTATTGCACTTAGAAACATTTTAGTCTAAACAAATTCAAAATTCAAATATATTACAAATATTTAATTTAGCCTAACATGAATTAGTTCGAGATGCTAGTCAGTGGCAGAGCCAGGATTTCTTGTTTGAGGGGTGAAGACAATGTGTATAAAATAGTTATACTAGAAGTTCAATATTTGACAAAAATATAAAGTAACTTTGATGGAAAAAATTTATGTGAAAATTACAAAAAAAAACACTAACTATAAGTTAAGTATAAAATAAAGACATTTTTTAACAACTATTGCATACTAAGATTGGACACTTTTAATTGAGCTTGATAATCTTTCATAAAGTTGAAGGTATTTATTGCTGAATCAATGTCAAAGCTTTGAATGATTTTCTTTTCAATGAGACTGATTAATGAATTTTTAAAAAAGTGATTTGACATTCTTTTACAAGTCTCGTTCTTAATGAGTTTCATAATAAAAAATACATGCTTTGGTGTTGTAGTGAAAACTAGAAAATTCATGACAAGTTGGATCAATCGGTCAAGCTCAGCTCTACAATATGTTTATTATGCCAATCTTACATAAGAATGCATGTTTGCTTATTTGGGTATCTCAAAAATCGTTAAAGGACGACAATGTACCAAATGGTATAATTAAGTTGACTTAAGCCTCTAACTACTCCAAATAGAGATTTTAAAATGAAATTGAGAATTTTAAAACCCCATAATGACTTAAAATTGTGATTCAGAGTTCGAGGACCGATTTGGAGTCAAATTGAAATTGTCATGATCTAGGGGCAAATTGGTCATTTTGCCACCCGAGGTTAAAATTGGAATGTTGGAAGACGTTTTTGATCAAGATTGATTATTTAGAACATAATTTGAGTTTGAGAAGTGAAGAATTTTAATTCTGGCATTTTTCGAGCATAAGAGAAAAATAGTCATTTTGCCACCCCAAGGGCAAAATTGTAATTTTACACCACCCAACACTTGTCCAGCACATGCATTTTACCCAATATTATCATGGATAATTGAGAAAATTTAAGTGGTGGAGAGAGATTGCTTAATGGGTAAGTATGACACATGGACCAATGGAATGGTGACATGTGTCAAATTCTCATCCATTTATTATTTTCCTTATAAATTAGCACAAAATCAGCTCATTTCTCTTCATATGGTCAGCCAAAGGAAGAACAAAGGAAGAAAAGAAAGAACAAGAACCTTAGGGTGAAAATTCAAGAGAAAATTTGGTGGATTTCAAGTAATCAAGCAATCAAAGGTAAAATTTCTTGATTTTGACTTGTGATCTACCTTTTTCATGCATTCTTTTGCATTTTCCATGGTTGAATCACATGATTTCATGATAGGTATCTTGCTAGCTGAACACTTAGAGAGAGGTTTTGATGCTTGATTTGGTTAGGTTTTAAGATAATTTAGTGTTTTTAGTTAGTTAGTGATGTGTAGCATGAAAAGCCAACTAGAAAATTTCATTTTCTCCCATCACCCATCATTGGCCGAATTCTCCATGTGGAATATTGATGATGATTTTGATTTTATTCAAGTGATTTGGTTAGGAATTAGTGATTTATGGTGTTAGAATCAAGTAGGAAAAATCATAGTATTGATGCACCCACTATGATCGAATTTTCCAAGAGAAAATGTGAGGATGATTTTGCCATATTTCAAGTTATTTAATTTGTGTTTGATGATTTGGAGTATTGAGAGAAAAATAGAATTATTTGGAGTTGAATTGGACGTATTGGCCAATTAATCGGGTGATAAATCGAATTAGGCCAATATCATTTTATTTAGGGACATAATTGAATTTATATTGAACACTGTATTTAGATAGTTACTCGAGTATTTCACATCCCATTTCATACATTAGTGTAAAGCCTGAACTGGTTTTATAACAATTTAGCACAAATGTAGTAAATGGCTTATTGTGCATTATGTCTAGGTGGTGAGCATTCTGGCAAAAGTAAAGAGATAGAACCCAAGGATCAAGAATCAGAGTACTCGAAATTCGACTCCCGAAATAGTGAGTAACCTTACTATCGTCTTAATTATCTAAAGTGGTTTTATTCGATTTTGTGATTTTATGGAAAATGAGTTTAAATGGTAAATTTTTATGTTTTATAAGCAAAATGAGATTTAATGAAAATGATTTTATAAAATTGTCTTGAGATTGAATGATGGTTTTGAAAATAGAGTAATTGGAGATTATTTTCATGTGCTGTAAATTCATGGTTTGAATCGAATGGCTTATGACAATATTTGCATGAATGACTGAATTGGTAAATGTGCTAAAAATATATGAACTGTGTATTTAGCCTTGAGAGGCTGGATTGTGATATAATTGCCTTGTCATGCGGTTGAGATTTTATTGAATTGGTGGGTTTAGTTTGCTGCAGTGGGCGGGTTTCGTGGACCAACCTATTAGAGGGGCATGGTAACCCTGTTATATTCTTACCTTGGTCTGAGAGGTGTGTAGGGTAACTCCCGAGGTACACTTTCAGAGTTCACTTCACGCCAAACCACCACGTGAGGGTGAACTCAGCCAACGCCAAGGATCAACTATGTTTTCAAAATAAAAATATGTTTATGTGTATACGAAATTTTTAACAGCCTGGGCAGACTCGGTTGGGATAGCCCCAAGCCAAGGTATCCCTGATAATTGAGTATGAGAATGATTTTGGCACGAGCCAAAGTTTTAAGAAATTCATAAGCCATATTGATTACTTGATTTATATGAATTGATTTTATTTGGTTAAAATGAGTTGAAAGGTGATAAATTACAATATGATGATCTATTTTAATCTGTCTCCATTTACTCAGCTTTAAATATTTTATATGGTATTTGTTTACTCACTGGGATTATATAATCTTAGCACCTTCATTTCCACCCATTTCAGGCTCATAATAGGCTGTAGATAGCTGATTTCACCAAGGCTACCATTGGGTTTACATCTTCCAAACTGTAAGTTCACAGTCTCCTTTACTTTTGGTTATTCGGGGGCCTACTGGTTATTGTAAATTAAATTAAATACTCTGACTTACTGTATTACCGTATCTATGAATCTATTTTGCTTTTACGCTGCAAAAAAAAAATTATTTACGTATAACTCTAAAAATATTATTTTATAAGAAAATAGAATATTTTATTAAATATTTTTTTTATTTTTTTATTATATCCAAATAATCATAATTTCATTTTAAATGAAGGTTTTAGATGTTTAAACTTATTTTTGATTATGAATTATGTGTTTTGTACTCACATATTACATTTTTAGCAAATTTCAAGATTTTTGAGAAAAAATTACCAAAATGCCCCTATGAGAAAAAATTATTTTTCTATTGTTTTTATTTGAAAATAGTTTATAATCTCTCCAAACATGATGTTAGTAACTAATACTCACAGGGGAAGCGAGAAAAACTGATGTTAAGCCTTGCGAGGTTTCGATTGACATTCTGAGTAATGAATGTCTATCGGGATGTCGCGACAGTTGTCACGGGCTCAATGGGAGTTCCTGGTTGTGACATAATCTGTCAACAAGGAAGTAAACTTTTGATATTCTCATCTTCTTTAAAATTTGACATACCTCAGAAAGTGTAAATACATTTTCTAAAGCCTGATTATGAAAAATTTTAAACTTGAATAGATCTAATTGATGCATTTTATCATATCAATTTGATATGAAGATCTTGGTTGCAGTCTCAAGAAGTTTGGAACAAAGAGTTGGTTTATAAAATTAAAGTGAAAAGAGTGAACATGTGAAGGTCATATATCTCTTAATGATAAGAGCATGTGTAGAATAATTTAAGTTTGTTTTATTTTTTACTTTATTGTTTTACCTTAGGTAACTAGTTAGTTAGTTGTTAAAAATAAATTTCAGTTAGCTTTTCCCTCATTTTGTAACAGCTTCACTTTCTTTCTTTTCTTTTCTGTACATAAATACTTTGTATTGTGATTTTCATTTATATAGATTAGTGAATACAAAGTATTCTTGCCACAAAGAAGTTTCCTCTTAAGCTTTCATGATTTTGTACATGGTATCAGAGTAGGTTAAGATAGAGATTCTTGATAGTGAATCTTCTTCAAATTTTCCAAGGTTTGCAGTCGATTCATCCTGTTTTCTAAATTTGTGGTAATTCTCCTTTCACAGTTTTTCTGATTGAAGTTTTAGATCTTGGATCGATAAAGAACTAAAAATTTACTTGAAGTTTCTGTTGAATATTTCATTTTACTAGAATCTTGATCTAGTGATTACTGATTTGAGGATTAAGTTTCTGGAAATTTGTTCATGGTTGAGGATTCACAAACCATGGATGTTAATTCTTAAAACCTTAAGTTTTTTAATTCGTATTTAGAGCACCATCAATCTCCTTTCTACATACATCATAGTGATAACCATGGATCGGTTTTTGTTAACCTTAAACTTACCTACAGCATTTACACAGCTTGGAGCCGATCTTTCCTACTAGCTTTATCCATAGGAAATAAAGTTGAATTTCTGGATGTGGTAATTCCTAAACCTAGCTTGATAGATCCTTTTTTTAGTTCCTGGTTAAGGTGTAACAATTTAATAGTAGCTTGGCTTCTAAATTCAATTACACCTCTCTTTGCCTTGATTGTCTTCTACATGGACAATGTAGCTGAAATATGGAATAGTCTAAAGCAAAATTTTGCACAATCTGATGACACTTGTGTATGCAACTTGCAATACACATTAGGTAATGTGATTCAAGGGACTAGGATAATGGACTCATATTTCATAGAGTTAAAAGGGGATTTAGGAGGAATTAAGAAACTTTAGGCCACTGCCACATTATGAATGTGGTCAATGTAATCCTGCTTGTTTTAACAAGTACTCAAAACAATATAAAAACGATATGGTTTTCAAGTTTTAAATGGACTCAATAAGTCATATTCTGCCATGGATGTTAATTGTTCAAACCCTAAGTCTTCTAATTCGCATTTGAAGGACCTTCAATCTCCTTTCTATATGCATCATAGTGATAACCATAGATCAGTTGTTATAACCTCAAATTTAACTACAGCAATTACATAACTTGAGCCGATCTTTCATACTAGCTTTATCCATAAGATGTAAAGTTGGATTTCTGGATGAGGCAATTCCTAAACCTAGCTTGACAGATCCTTTCTTTAGTTCCTAGTTAAGGTGTAACAATTGATAGTAGCTTGGCTTCTAGATTTAATTACACCTCCCATTGCCTTGACTGTCTTCTGTATGGACAATGCAGCTAAAATATGGAATACTTTAAAGTAAAATTTTATAGAACTTAATGACACTCGTGTATGCAACTTGCAATACACATTAGATAATGTGAATCAAGGGACTAGGACAATGGATTTGTATATCATTAAGTTAAAAGGGATTTGGGAAGAATTAAAAAATTTCAAGCCACTATCACATTACGAATGTGGTAAATGTAATCTTCCATGCTTTAACAAGTACTCAAACCAAAATAAAAAAAATATGGTTTTTAAGTTTTTAAATGGACTCAACAAGTCATATTCTACATTGAGGTCTCAAATTATCTCAATGGAATCAATTCTTAAGCTTGACAAAGTTTACAACATGATTCTAGGGGAAAAATCTCAGAGAAGTCTACTTGTTCAGTCTAATCCTATAATAGAATCATCTACCATGATAACTACTATGGATAATAAGAAGAAAGCTAAAGCTAAATTAATCTGTAATCACTGTGGAAAGAAAGGTCATGTTAAGGAGAAGTTTTACAAATTAATAAGGTTCCCTAAAGACTTTAAATTCACAATGGGAAAGGGAAACTTCAAGAAAGGAAAATCACCAATGAACAATGTTTTTACTTTTATTGGAAATAACTCATATGCAAGAACTGATAAAGATGAAAAGTTGGATTTTTGGATGGGGCAATTCCTAAACCTACCTTGACATCTTTTCTTTAGTTCTTAGTTAAGGTGTAACAATTGATAGTAGCTTGCCTTCTAGATTTAATTACACCTCCCATTGCCTTGATTGTCTTCTACATGGACAATGTAGCTGAAATATGGAATACTCTAAAGCAAAATTTTGCAAAACTTAATGACATTCGTGTATGCAACTTGCAATACACATTAGATAATGTGAATAAAGGGACTAGGACAATGGATTTGTATTTCATTAAGTTAAAAGGCATTTAGGAAGAATTAAGAAATTTCAGGCCACTACCACATTACGTATGTGGTAAATGTAATCCTGCATGTTTTAACAAGTACTCAAACCAATATAAAAAAAAAAAATGGTTTTTAGGTTTTTTAAATTTGACTCAATAAGTCATATTCTACATTGAGGTCTCAAATTATCTCAATGGAACCAATTCCTAAGCTTGACAAAGTTTACAATATGATTCTGAGGGAAAAATCTCAAAGAAGTTTGCTGTTCAATCTAATCCTACAATAAAATCATCTACCATGATAACTACTATGGATAATAAGAGGAAAACTAAAGCTAAATTGATCTGTAATCACTGTGGAAAGAAAAGTCATGTTAAGGAGAAGTTTTACAAATTAATAGGGTTCCTCGAAGACTTTAAATTCAGAATGGGAAAAGGAAACTTCAAGAAAGGAAAATCAACAATGAATAATGTTTCTACTTTTATTAGAAATAGCTCATATGGAAGAACTGATAAAGATGAAAAGGTTATTGGTGCAAACTCCATGTCTCTGATATCACTCATAAAGCATCAGGTTCAAAAATTGATGTCACTTCTTAATGAGAGTGGTACAAAATAGTGAAGATTACTATGAAGGTTCATCAAATTCTCAACAAACAAAGCCATCTCTAGTCAACTCAGCCTTTCCAAGTATTATTTCTGGCCTATCTTGTTTTAACACTTCAAATAATCTTCCACATAAATATAAAGATATCAAGTAGTGCATGGTTAAACAAAATTCTTGGATAATAAATACTGGTGCAACTGATCACATAACATGCTCTTTGGCAAATTTTAGTTCTATAAGACTAGTTAATAACTGTTATGTTCATGTACCTAATAATGTCAAAGCCATTGTGACACACATAGGAACAGTTAGATTGACTTCTTTGTTAACTTTGGATAATGTCCTGTGCACACCCTTATTTCACTTTAACCTTGTTTTAGTGACTAAACTTAATTCTTGTCAAAAAGCTTGTGTCTTCTTTACTGATAAACTATGTGTTATTTAGGATCTCCACTCATGGATGGTGACTGGTGTTGCTAAAGTTTCATCAGCTTGTACTTCTTGCAAGACTTTCAAGATGAACAATTTCTTTCCAAATTTAGTTTTAATAAACTTGTATAATTTCCTTTAAAGTTTTCTCCCAATTCTTGCAAAAGAGTGTATAAACAATTTGATTTGTGGCATTTAGGTTAGGCCATATACCTTTGAATAGCCCAAATGTCATCCATGAACAATGCCTTGACATTGATTGTTCAAAGGACTTAGTTTGTGAAATCTGTCTTTTTGTAAAAATGAAAAAGCTATCATTTCTATTCATGTAAAAAATACAACTTTTCCATTTGAAATTGTTCATTCTGATGTATGAGGACCTTATGTTGTTCCAACCATTAAAGGTTAATGGTATTTCATTACTTTGGTGGATGACTTTTCACAATTTACATGGGGTTTCTTAATGAGAAATAAGTCTAATGTATCATCAATTTTGCCTTTATTTTGCAAGTATGCCAAAAATTAGTTTTCAACATTTGTTAAATGTTTTAGAACAAATCGTGGAGGAGAATTTAATCTTACTGATTTTTATGAGAAACATGGTATTATTCATTAGTTGTTGAGAGAAAGCATAAGTACTTACTTGTAGTTGCTAGAGCTTTAATATTTCAATCATCATTGCTTGTGTCTTTTTGGGGAGAAACAGTTCTTACTGCAGCTCATATTATCAATAGAATGCCAACTAAAGTCTTAGATGATAAATCACCTTATGAGCTATTTTATTCAAAGACTCCTAATTATGATCGTTTATAAGTATTTGTATCCTTATGTTTTGTATCTATTCTAACATAAAATAGAACAAAATTTGATAAAACAGCAATCAAATGTGTCTTCTTGGGATATCTAAGTGGCATTAAAGGGTATAAAGTGTATGACATCAGTGCAAATAAGTTTCTTATATCCAGGAATATAGTTTTCCATGAACACATCTTTCCTTTCTAATCATCATAGAATACCATAGATCAATATACATTTTCACAATCACTTGGTGTGCATGACTTTAATTTTGATATTTTAGCTCTTGATATTGTGAATTTCACACCTAATCTTCATTTTTCTCTTAAATCATCTTCTTGTACACTTATTTCATCATCTAAAACTCACTTTTTATTAGAACTCATTTATACACCTCAAAATTCAAATGAACCTATTATTGAACATCGTCCTCCAAGTTTTGTTTATGCATCAATTAGTTATACTATTGACATTGTTTCATTACCTAGGGAAAGTAGTAGACCTAGACATGTTCCAAGATACTTTAAACTTATCAAATTGATGTACCTTTTACTTCTCATTTTATCACATCTCCTCCCATAACCAAATTTTTATCCTGTCATCAATTGTCTTTTTCACATTAGGCCTTTATGGCCAATTTATCTAAAACTTATGAACTTAATACCTATGATCAAGCTGTTAATTACTTTCACTGGAAGGATGCAATGTAATGTGAACTTAAGCTTTAGAAGATAATGCTACATGGAGTATTGTACCTTTAGGTTCAGATTCTCATGTAATTAGATGTAATTGGGTATTTAAGGTTAAAATGAATGCAAATGGCACTATGGAAAGATATAAAGCAAGATTGGTAGCTAAAGGCTACAATCAAGTATAAGGGTTTGATTATCATGAAACATTCAACCTTATTGCTAAATAAACTACTATTAGAGTTTTCATGGCATTAATAGCTGATAAAAGGTTGATTTTGTGACAATTAAATGTCAGCAATGAATTCTTGAATGGTGACCTTGATGTGGTAGTTTATATGGAACTTTTTCCAAGTTATTTTGTCAATGGGGAGTATCCATTTGGTTTTAAGTTAGTGTGTAAGTTACATAAATCCCTTTAAGGTTTGAAACAAGCCTCAAGGCAATGGAACTCGAAATTTATAGATTCTTTACTCAAGTATGGATTCATTCAATCATATGCATATTACTCTTTGTTTACTATGACAACAATCAGTGGGGAATTTATTGCTCTGTTAATATGTTGATGACATAGTAATTGCTAGTACTAATGCTTAAGTAACAGATCAAGTGAAGAAGTATTTGAGTTCACAGTTCAAGTTGAGAGACCTAGGAACAATGAAATATTTCCTAAGGCTCGAGATTACTAGGGGTCTAAAAAATATTTTGATTTGTGAAAAGAAGTATACATTAGATCTTTTAGATGAATGTGGTATGCTTGGTACCAAGCCAGTAACTACTCCTATAGATTACAATCATAAGCTCAACAAGGACATTGATGGAAAGGAGGTTGTTAATCCAACGAGATAAAAGCAGTTGGTAAGCAAACTTTTATTCTTAACATTCACGAAACTCGATATTTCCTAATGTTGTTCAAGTGTTGTCTTAGTTCATGGACAAGACAAAGCAAGAATATTTGTCTGCACCTTATAAAGTATTGAAGTGTCTTAAGTAAGCTCCAGGGCAAGGGTTGTTTATGAAGATAGACTCGAATTTAAGCATATCAGACTAGTTAGATAGTGATTGGGCAGGTTATGTTGATACAAGAAAATCCGTTACAGGGTATTGTGTGTTTCTAGGAGAGTTATTGGTCAATTGAAAATCCAAAATGCAATTTGTAGTTGCTCGGAGTTTAACAGAAGCAAAGTACAGGTCAATGGCTTCTGCATATTGTGAAATCATATGGTCAAAATACTTCTTATCTAATTTAAGCATTAAACAAAATACTACAATCAAGCTTTATTGCAATAATCAATCTACCATTCATATGTGTTGCAATCCAGTGTTCGATGAGTGTACAAAACACAAAAATGGACTGCCATTTTATAAGGGAAAAGGTACTCAATGGACTGGTTGAACCAATATTTATTCTTACTGAATCACAAATTGCAGACTTGTTGACAAAAGCATTACAACCAACACCATATCATCAATTATTGTACAAGATGAATATTGATGACATTCATGCTACGCCATGAATATCCATCCTGAAGGGGAGTATCAATCTAAAACGAAGATCTTGGTTGCAGTGTCAAGAATTCTAGAACAAAAACTTGGTATATAAAATCATGTGAAAGGAGTGAACACATTTTTTTTTTGAAAATTGAAAGGAGTGAACACTTGAAGATGTCTTTTAATGATAAGAGCATGTGCAAAATAATTTAAGTTTATTTTATTTTTTACTTTACTGTTTTACCTTAGGTAACTAGTTAGTTATTTGTTAAAAACAAATTTCAGTTAGCTTTTCCCTCCTTTTGTAACAACTTAACCTTTCTTCTTTACTCTTTTGTATATAAATACTCTGTATCATGGTTTTCATTTAGATAGATCAGTGAATACAAAGTATTCTTTCCACAAAGAAGTTTCCTCTTAAGCTTTCATGATTTTGTACATATCATGCTTAGTAAAGTCATGAAGGTAATATTTAGTTGTCAGGTTGCCAATACTTTCAACATCAAACCATTTGAAATCATTCTAAGGGTCCAAAAATGTACCAAGAGTGAGCAATTCTACCATATTCTCATTAAAATCAGAATCCAATTGCTTTTTAAAAAAGAAAAATGTAGAATCCAATTCTTACAAGAATGAGTTAATAGGAATCAGAAACAAATCAACTTGACAATGGTGCTCAATTGTGGTATGATCCTTTTAAAGTTGACCTTTACCTAATTTATATATAACCCCACGTCAAGAATCTTAATTTCATATTTCTCACAAAACTTCAATGACATAAGCAAAAGTTCTCATCTATCTTCTCTCAATTGTTGGAGACGCATTTTAGGAAGCAATATTAAAAAGAATTGCATTTATTATATCTTGAGACTTAAGTTGTAATGCTTTTGAGAGGTCATTTGTTATCTTTAATAACTCCACTTTAAAATACAAGGTAAACACAAATTCAAATGATATATTGGTATGTTATTAAAATTATAAAATAAAGTATAAAATTATTGTAAGAACAAAATTATACAATTTTAAAAAATGAAAATATGTTATAAAATTTTTATAAAAGGCCAATTATAAAATTTTAAAAAAATAAGAATTGTTATAAAAGTTTCAAAATTTTTAGGAGGGGCAAAGCCCCTACTAGCCCCCCTCCCCTCCACCTGTGAATTGCTAGTCATTTACAGAGAGAATTGCCACGACTCAAAGGTAAAAAAAAAGAAAAAGGATATCTGCTTGTAGTTTTGACAAAGGTTTGAATAATATTTGCAGGTAGCAGAACATATTCATTCATAACTGCAAGCTTGGCTGCCTCTAACCTCCAGCAATATAATCCTGTATTTAAGATAAGATTTCGTGTTGGACTATTCAATAAAAAATAGTTTTTTCTATTTTTGAAGTTTTACGCCGATCAGAAGCACTTAATTAATGCCAACAAATCTCAGAAGCCGTACTCACTACTGTAGCTCTAACAAGCAAATAATTGGCAGGCACATTGCATGATTTGGTTGGATATGCTGTGGAGTATGTAAGAGATATTGTGGCATTGAAAGATTGATTGGGATCCAGCGTCCACAAGATTTATTCAAACTAACCATGATGCTGCATTTCCAAATTTTTGACCCTTTTCAGTGTTTGTAAAATCCTAAATCTTAATGGAGTAAACCTGACTTTATCATCATAGTACTTTGTCATCCAATTTTGTTAACCGTGAAATTCATCAACAGCTGTTTCTTTTTTTTTTTTAATTTTTAGAAAGGAATAATAGGATATAACATTTACCTTGTGCCTAATAAAGTTGCTTTATTTGAAAATTATAAAGATTAAAAATTAGAAATTCTACTCATCACTTGAGTAAATAAAATGTTTTAAATTAAAACTACTCTCTCCGTCCTATGATTATTAATTAGTGTATGTCCTAATTTGTATTTCCTACTTCCTATAGCAACTTCAGTTGTTATGCCATTTCTCCAGCGTCATTATTCTCTTCCTGTCCATCGTTTTCTGAGAATTAAGACAAATCAATTCTCTGGAACAAGAGAGAGAAATAATGGAAACAAGCAAATTCGGTGAGGCAACGCTGCAAGGCCAAGCGGAGATTTGGCAATACATGTTTAGCTTTGCAGATTCCATGGCGCTTAAGTCTGCTGTGGAGCTCCGCATAGCTGATATAATACACTCTCACGGTGGCGCCATCACTTTGTCACAAATAGCTTCATGCATTGGCGGCTCTCCTCCTCCGGATAACTCCTACCTTGCTCGCATCATGAGATTGCTCGTCCGTAGAAAGGTTTTCTCCGTCCAGAATCCATCAGACGGTGGAGAGCCTCTGTACGGCCTGACTCTCTCGTCTACATGGCTTATACATGACTCGGACCTAACCCTGGCGCCCATGGTACTGATGGAGAACCATCCATGGCAAATGGCTCCTTGGCACTGCTTTAGCGAATGTGTGAAAGAAGGTGGAATTGCTTTCAAGAAGGCTCATGGCCGTGAGATATGGGACTTTGCATCTGAGAATCCTGAATTCAACAGGCTTTTTAACGATGGCATGGCATGTACATCCAAGATTGTGACCAGGGCAATTCTGACAGGGTACAAAGAAGGGTTCAGCTGCATTGGATCACTGGTTGACGTTGGAGGTGGGATCGGAGGCTTAATATCTGAGATTGTGAAAGCAAATCCGCACATCAAAGGAGTGAACTTCGATTTGCCTCATGTAGTCTCAACGGCACCGGCATACCATGGGGTCTGCCACGTTGGCGGTGACATGTTCCATGCCATTCCAGATGCTGATGCAGTCATGATGAAGGTACTTAAATCATGGATTTAAATGTTCAGAGTATCGAAGTTCAAATAGTATCAGTACTTAAGCCTCAAAATAATCTCCATCTTTTCTTTCTGATGGAAAATTTGAGCTATGTAAAATAGGAATATTTCGGATTTCAAAAAACATTTCAGCCAATTAATTATCCATTTTTTTTTTGTAGAAAGATATGAAGGAAATTTTGCCAAAGATCACAGTAGAAATAGTGCTGTTGGGGGTTCTGTCTTTGCGTAATTAATGCGGAGGAGAGAGTTTATAAAATACGTTTTGGTTCCGTCGGAGAACTTGGAAATAAATGTTGCTGTGAGTTTGAGTTTTTGTTTTTGTTTATGTTTATTTTTAAATACTAATACTATATATTAGTATCAAAGACGACTCTAGATCCAGTGGCTAATCAAAAGGACGTAACTATTGGCATGATTTGATAATTTGATATTTGAACTCAAAATCACATCAAATCTTTTCCTTTCTAAAGCAGTCTCCGGAGTTAGTGAGCATGCTTTTTTTATAATTATCATTTCTTTGCTCTTTGTCTAAGTGGAGGGCAATGGGAAAAAGTTACAGCTAACATTGTGGTTGCAAATCCTTTTCAAGAAACTAACAGTGTTTTCTTGTCATGGCAATCAATATCAATTTAACAGTAGTAGAAGATTCATGCCATGAATTTTAATTTGGATGCCTTTATAGCTAAGTTCTACACGGTTTGAAATCATGAGAAAGCCGGAATTAGTATAAAGCCCATTCTGATGTGGACACTGTTCTAATTTTTGTCTTGTGCAGTGGATATTGCATGATTGGGGCGATGAGGATTGCATCAAAATTTTAAGGAACTGCAGGAAAGCAATACCAAGAGAAAATGGAAAAGTAATTATTGTTGAATGTGTTCTGAAACCAGATGGAACGGACCCGTTTGATGACATGGGGTTCATATTCGATCTCCTAATGATCGCACACTCCTCTGGCGGGAAGGAGAGAACCGAGCTCGAATGGAAGAAAATCTTGGAAGAAGGAGGCTTCCCTCGCTATAAAATCATCAACATTCCTGCCTTTGCATCCATCATCGAGGCGTATCCCGAATAGCACGAGAAATTAATTTCTTGTTGTTGTTGTTGTTGTTGTTTATGTTATGGCATTTAGCATAATGCATGCAATATTACTATTTGTTTGGTTATTATTACTTTTATTACTATTTGACTTTTTGCTAATTATTTTTACTATCGAATTATAAATCAAAATCAGACAATAGAAAACAATTATAATGATTAAAAATTAAAAAATGGAATATGTTATTTTCCCAAAACATATAATTATAAATTTTAATGACTGTTTGGTTTTAAGTAATAATTAATTCCCAACTCGTTTTTCATTAATATTTATTTTTTAAAGCAAAAAAATAATAATAAAAGGAAAGTAAAAATGAAAATGTTAGCAAGTAATGGAATTAAAATTTTAAATTTTATGTCATCTTATTTCAATTATTTGCCTTTTTGAGTTAAGTAGTACTCAGTACTAACCTTCAAAACAACTTGGTTCACAAATGTGGTATAAATGGCGAGATGAACACACCTAAATGAGTATGCCCAATAGTACAATGTCGGCTTTCTAACTTAAAATCCATGAAAAAAGGGTGGTGGATGGCTGGAGCCTTGTCCCACTGGAATCCACCCTAAACTCATCATGGGTGAACTGTGAAGCATTGCGGGAATGGGTTTAATTAGAGTTTTGTCCTGGTTTAGAAAACAATTCACACAAAGCTACCTCTTTGCTGGCAAAATAAGACAAATCCAGCTGAGTTGTCATATACCAGTTCATAGGTAAAAAAGATAAAATTACATGGTGACTGATCTCAACAATAATGGCCAGGAATATTTGGGAAGTTGTTAAATGTCAAAACCCGGAATCAACAAAATGTTTAATGAAGCCATGGCGTGTACGCTAGGATCACGTTGAAAGCTTCTAATCTCGGGGTATAAAGATGAGTTCAGCAACATAGGACCCCTGCTAATCTCGGGGTATAAAGATGACGGTGGTGACTGATCTCAACAATAGCGGCCAGAAATATTTGGGAAGTTGTTTAATGTCAAAATCCGGAATCAACAAAATGTTTAATGAAGCCATGGCGTGTACGCTAGGATCACGTCCAAAGCTTCTAATCTCAGGGTATAAAGATGAATTCAGCAACATAAGACCCTTACTAATCTCAGGGAATAAAGATGACGATGGTAATTGATGTTGTCGATTTTGCATACGCAAGTATACATATCAAACAAGTAATATAGTGATCAAATAGAGTATCATTCTCACGGAGATTTGTTTTTAAATTTTTACTAACTATTAAAATCTTATAACAAATCAATCTTATTTAAATAATCAAAATTTACAGAAAATTAATTAGAATAAAATTAAAATAAATACTAAATTAACTAATAAACTAAATAAGTTGAGAAAAATAGTATATTAAAGACGTATGATTATGGGTTCATTTAACATTTCATCCGAAATCAACTTTTCTTGTTATTTACTTTTCCTGGGTGGTTTTACTAACATAAAATCCAAAGCTATGAACAAGTCTCCGTCGAGTTGCTTGTACAAATACCTAACTTAATTAGTTCACTATATGTCTATAGGAATTAATTAAATTAAGTTCATTTCACAAGTGTCCTAATGTGGATATGTATGGCAATTGGCGTATATCTATCCGAATCGCGAATCAGATCACCTAAGTGTCGTAAACATACACTATTCAAACTTTAGTCCAATCTAAAATCTCTCTGTTAAGTTTCAATTGGATTCATAAATTAGTTAATTGTTAGCCAAGCAATCAAAAGTATTAATAACAGATTTGAATAAGCAAAACTACACCCATTCATGATAAATAAAAAAAATTAATATTCAAATTACATGTTGAAATCCACCACAATCTTAGAAAGATAATTTAGGTCATAATAACAAATAAAAACAACATCCAAAGAAATTTAGCTATGAATCCAAGTCAAAGAAAATAAGAAAAACACAAAAGTAGAGACAGAAATTAATTATTGAAGCTTTATGATCTCCATTTTCTTTCAAATTCTCTTGTTTTCTTGCTTTGTTCTTGGCTCCAAATCTCCAGAATAGTTGCTTGCTACCTCCTCTTTAAAACCTTTGAAAAAGGTCCTTTAAATAGGCTCAAAGTAACCTAATTTCCAAAATCTTGTCAAATTTTTATTTTTAAAAAATCGCCCAGCGTCGCGGCCTTGATTTTTTGGTGCCACGGCATTGGTTTTTTTTTTTTTGCTACAATAGCGCTGCATGAGCTCTCAAGAAAATTATATAGTGAGCTTCCTTTCACCGGTGCTGTAGCCTTGTTCTCTTAGTGCTGTGGCAGTCTATCAACTTCGAACGTGATTTTCACCCTGATCTGCTCCGAACTGAGAAAAACAGTAGACATAAAAGTTGTAGCCCTATCTCTTAGCTTTCCAATGGATTAAGAATAATGTCAATTGAACTTCTAGATTGAAAGCTATGCTCCAAATACTGAATCATATTCAGTCCATGCGTACTGCTGCAGTGCTCTAAATTAGACAAATATTTTGACCACGATCTAATTCAAACTGGGTGAAGTGGCAAACATAAAAGTTGTAACCCTTCCTCTTAAAGTCTAGTGGTCCAAGAATCACTTCATTTGAAGTTCTGTAGATAGATATATTGTCAAAATACTGCAACATATATGAATAAAGCTATCACCATACTTGCATGGATTTTCATCAAATGAACATTTTCATTAAATTTCCTACAAAAGCAATAAGAGAAATTACCAATACTACTCTTAAAGTAATTTAAAACAAAATAACATAAAATTTAACTAAAATAACTTAAATTAACTAGTCAACATATAATCAAACTTAAACTAGAAAAACACCTAAAATGCTACAATTCGAACCAAAAATCTCAAAGATCTAACTACTTAAGCCCCTCAAAATGTGTCAAAACAACTCGATATAATAGAGTTATCAACTAATCTAAAAAATAATGGCTAGGAATATTTGGGAAGTTGTTAACTGTCAAAATCCAGAATCAACAAAATGTTTAATGATGATATGGCGTGTATGTTAGGATCACATCGAAAGCTACTGATTTCCAAGTATAAAGATGAGTTCAGCAACATAGGACTGTTGGCTTCATTAGTTTTTGATGATAATAAAACATTCTCATTCATTTGTGTCTAATATCTCTACTTAAGTGTGCAGGACAAAAATTGTATGCAAATAATAAATCAATTCGTCAAAAGTGTATATAAAAAATCACATGAAAGAGGAAAAATGATTGATCAACAAAAAAGAAGGTCTTTAGTTGAATAATGAAGAGCATTGGTTAGCTAAAATTCAAATTGGAGAAATGGCGGGTTGAAGAATATTGAGAAACAAAACCAACTTAGTCGACCAAGAAATAAGTTAGTCGACTAAGTGCTCTCTGTCAGAAACTAAGACCAGAAGACAGAACCAACTTAATCAACTAAGAAGAAAGTTAGTCAACTAAGAGCTATTTGTTTGCAATTTGAACCTGAGCACTAGAAGACAGATTAACGGCTAGAACCATCTTTCAACTATTTTCAACGACCATAAACTGTCAAACTGCCATAAGAGTTGTTTCTCCAAGTATAAAAGGGTCTTCCAACAGCTAGAAAACGTATAGAGAGAAAATTGAAGGTTTCCAAGAACACAAAAAGAGTTGAAAAACTAGAAAACACTTACTGCACTCAACTCTTATCTTTGTAATTATGATCTGCACTTTATTTGTACCACTTAAATCAACCTTGTGATCATAGGTACACTCTTTTTACTTCTCTTCTTATATACTTAAAGTGAACGAGTCACTCTAAGCGATTTATTCAAGCTTGGATTGCTTGATTGAGTGTATAAGTTCTAACTTAGCCTTGAAAAGTTAGTTGCTGGGTTTTGGTTGATCCCGTGAAAAACCGTTGTTGTAGGTTGTGGTTGAGCCTTTGAAAAACCACTTTGGGTTTTGGTTGAGCCCATGAAAAACCATTGTGAAAGGTTGTGGTTGAGCCTTTGAAAAACCACTTTAGGATTTGGTTGATTTCGGTAAAAACCATTGTAAAAGGTTTTGGCTAAGTCTAGTAAAAGCCACTGTAAAGCTTGGTGAAAGCTTGTGAATTTCACCGGTTCATAGTGGATTGTTTTGAAAAATCCTTGGTTGAACAATCAAGGTAGTGGATATAGGTCTTGGACCAAACCGCTATCAATTGTTACACATTGTCTACTTTGTTTTTATTTTTATTGCTTTTTAAATTAGTTCATCATCTTGCCAGGAGCCAAAAAGTGCTATTCACCTCTCTTTAGCACATTTATTTGGGACCAACAAGGACCCTTGCTAATCTTAGGGTATAAAGATGAGTTGAGCAACCTAGGATCGTTGGTCAATGTTAGAGGTGGGACATGACACATGGTAGCTGAGATTGTTAAATCCTAATCTCAGGGTATAAAGATAAGTTGAGCAACGTAGGATCATTGGTCGATGTTGGAGGTGGGACAAGACACATGGTAGCTGAGATTGTTAAATCCTATCCACATATCAAGGCGATCAACTTTGATTTGCCATAGTGCTGGTGCATGATGGGTATTCATTTGTTGGAGGCCATTCCAAATGCTGATGCAGTCTTAATAAAGGTAAGATTTTCTCTTCTTCTTTCCCTAACTACTAAAGCTAAGATAAAGTTTGTATAGATTATAGAACCCAAAATCACAAAATGAAAATAAACCAATTGGGCATAAACTTTGTCTGAAACTGAGTATTCCTCTGATTTCCTTTGTTTTTATTCTTAAATAAAAATCATATATCTAAACCAATATTAATTACTAAAAAGTTACATTTGACTACAGTCAGCTGAATGTTGAGTAACTATAAATATAATTGATAGTTCAATCTTAATTTTTTTTGTAGAGGATATTGTTGTAAAGAACATGATAAAGTTGGCAACAAACACCAAATCAGCAACAGAAGTTAACTCCAAGTTAATAACAACTTTTGCAAATTATCTGTAGATTACTAATCAACTCAAGTCACTAAATCAGCTGATTCTATTTTATTCAAATTGTAACAACAATTTGAACTTGTATTTAAATTATGACAATAATTTGAATTTATATTCAAAATAACTTGTACTTGTGTATATATATACATTTACAATAAATCAATAAAGGTCGGTTGATTTAATATCAACGTTTGTCAATATTTATATGGTATTAGAGCATTTTGCTTAGCTAGCTTCAATCCATTTTTTTTCCCATGGCTGTCATAAATTTTTCACTAACCACTTTAACCAATTTTGCATGTACTATTCATAAATTCAAGATCAAATTTCAATTCAAATGCAAGCTCATCATCAAGTGGATTTTCGTGTGTGTGTATGATCTTTTCACCAAGAACATCATACAATTCAAAAAAGTTTATACGCATGCAAAATTCAAATTAGTGCTAGAGTTCCATAGGTTTGCTTTTCATCTCTCTCTCCACTAACGTAGACTAACACTTAATTAACGATCATTAGGTCTTTATCAAGCTTGTAATGTATAGCTAGGGTCAAGGTAAGATATGGAATATTAATGTGGCTCAAATCACCCAAAGCATATAGTCATTCTAGGACTTATAAAGAGCTTTATTTTCCTTCACTAAGTACACCCTTTATTTATCAAAATTTTCTTTTGTTCAAAACTTCATCCATTTTCTTTTTTTTTTTGCCCTATTTCTTTTTCTTTTTCTCAATATCACACCCCCGAAATTATTTCTTTTATTAGGTAGTGAGATGAATATAATCATACTTTTGATCTTTTAATCACTTTTCATCTTTACTCCCTTTTTCACTATCTAGCTCATTACACTTCCTAAATTGACTTATGTACTTAGAAGTGAAGGGTATAACAAATTGGAAATTTTTATGTAAGGGTTTATGCTAATAATCAAGTATTTAAATAAAGAAAAAGGTTACATTAGGCTCAAAGGGGTATTCTAGGGATAAATATATATTAAGGTGGCTTGAAAGACTCAATTGGTTAAAAAATGGCCTAAATCATTTTCTTAACAACGTATAGCCTAAGAATTCTCCTTGAGAGAGAATCAAACAAATTTTAGAACTCAATATATAATTCAAGATTTCACATTCTAATAAACCTTCTCTAGATATGCACAATGAATCTAAGAAAAAAACATGGTGCTCAAATTAAGTGGAAATCTCATCTTAACAATGAAGCTTAACATAAGAATTTACATAATGCTCAAACAATATTCACATGTTTCAAAGAATCAAGATAAGAATATAACTGGTTCTCATCATTGGATAGGTAAATTAAAAGAAATTGGTGCAATTAAATCTAGTTCAAATTCTTAAAACATGTAACAAATTAAATGATAAATAACTTAACTAAACTTAAGGTCTAAAAACATAACTGCAAAACAAAGAAAACAAAACTTAAAACTAAAAATTTACCCCCCCTCAAACTTAAATGCCTCATACATAAAAAATCTCCACTTTAAGGATGCTATTGAGCAACATCTCATGTCTTCTAGAAATGTTCCCTACTCTTTAACACCTATCACAACTCACAATAAAATTGTGAGTATCCTTATAAAGTGTAGGCCAATACAAAACCTGACTAAAGAACCTTCGCTACTATTTTTTCTCTTTCAAAATGTCCCCCATAGTTTAAAGAATGACAATGCCTCAAGATGCTTTCAACTTCCTCCTTTAGAATGCACATTCTTAAAATTTTATATGCACATTGCTTGAACAAAAATGGTTAATCCCATACATAAAATCTAACATCACGAAGAAGCTTTTTTCTCTGATGGCTATTTAAATCAAGACAGAGAAGTTTACTTACGATGTAATTTACATAGTCACCATAACAAGGTAATTTCTTTTGACCAACAAGTAATAATTGTTCATCAGGAAAAGTTTCATTAATCAAAGTTAATTCTTTACCTTGGTTGTTATTGTCTAACCTAGACAAATGATCTGTTACTTGATTTTTCGTACCTTTATTGCCTTTTTTTTTAATGCTGGAAATTCCCGCAGGGCCTAGCTACCCTGTAATTATTTTATTAATAAATGAAAAAATTAAGTACAATATAGAGAGGGATATAAACCGAACCTTCAGAGTTACATGAGATCGAAGAGAATTTGGAAGGGTACCTAGGTAGGAAGGCATCATTTTATGTGCATATTTTTGAATGCAATCATAAAATTTCAACACTTCCATTTTACAAGAGTTTGAATTATCAAGAAAAGAAAAATAATAAGAATAAAAAAAAAATTAGAAGTACTACTCCTTTACCTTTATTTAAAACGAACATGAGGTAAATTACTTTTATCTAATCTAATCATACTTATGAGTTCACCTTCGGCTTGTAAAAATACCTGCAGGTTTTGGTGTGTATGCCCTTTGTTGGAGAGATAGTCAATAGCTTGATTACCTTCACGATGGATATGTGAAATCCTATAGGAGATGCGACTTAAGCATTGACGGATAGAAGACATCAAGTATCGGATCCGAGAAGATTCTTTATATCCCTCATGTAACATTTGTACAATTGCCTTCGCATCCATTTCTATCCAAACTCTGGATATGTTGTAATCATTGCATAAAAGCAATCCTTGATGTAATGCCATTAACTCTGCTTGTATAGAACTGTAAGGTCCAAAATTTTTGAAAAAACCAAAAATCATAGTACCTGTATGATCCCATAGAACTCCTCCGCTTACAGCATTTTGAAAAGCTTCCTTGGAGCTACCATCTACATTCAGCTTAAACTCACTCATCAATGGTCGAGACCAATAGACAATTTTTTGATGACCGTGACTCTTTTGTTCATACTGAAATCCCCGATGTGTTGCAATATCAATATCTCCTTTCCATTTCCATTTACTTAATAAGTTACCTTGATAGAGCTATCTCAACATCCGCATAATCTTCCATATCACTTTGTTAGGATACATTTTTAGCTCTCTATGCTTAACATCATTACGTTCAACCCATAGGAACTACATTATAAGTAATGGCAATAAAATGCAAATATGACCAGGTTTCGCATAGTCACTAGAATAGTACCATGCATGAAGAATATGTAAAACATTCTGAGGGTTATGCACATAGATTTGAAAGAATTTCACAAAAAAATTCCAAACCTATTGTGCAACTGTGCCTTCCCAAATGACATGTAGAATAGACTCCTCCGAACAACAACATAGGCACTTAGATGCTAAATGGAAGCCTTTCGATTTCATCCTTAATTCCACCGAGATCCAATTCTGCATTAGGCACCATAAAAAGAATGAAATCGTTAAAGGAATGCTCTTGTGCCATATCAATTTACCCCAAGCAAAATTAGGCTTCCGTTGGCGAGAAATCTCCTAAGCATTTTTTGTGCTAAATTTTGCATTTTGAGTTCAAGCCCAATATGCCGTGTCTGCTGTACTTCTGCTAATTGGGATCCTCAAAATCTCATCAATAATCATATAAGGTAAAACAGATTTCAACTTGTTCACATCCCACATATTATTAATGAAAAAATAATTAACTTTTGTTATAGAGTGCAAATATGAGGGAAAAGAGTGTACTAGAGGTTTGTCACTTAGCCATATATCATGCCAAAAAAGGAGATCAACCTTACCAATCTTCCATTGTATATGCTGCTCGAATATGTCTCTACCACGAATCATCCTTTTCCACGTGGCCGATTCATGCAATTTATGAGCTAGTGTGTGAGGGATTCACCCATTGCAGTATTTAGCTTTCATATATTGTGTCCATAAATTATTACATGTTTGAAAACGCCACCAAAGTTTTACAGAAAAAGCTTCGAAAGTATCATGCATACTGCGGATATCCAGGCCACCTTCAGAACTTGAGAATGTGACTTTATTCCAAGATGTCCAATGTATCCGTTTACTGTCTAAGGAATCTCCCCAAAGGAAACTATTAAAAAGTCTGTCAATTTTTTCAATAACACATACCGGAGGCTTGAGAACTTGAAGTAAGTACATGGGCAGTGAAGAAAGAACACTCCGTATCAGTGTGATGCAGCCATCAGGTCATAAGACTTTGTTTTCCTAGCCTGAGATCCTATCTCGTATCTTGGAGAGAAGTGAATCAAAAAGCAACGTTTTCTTTGGACCTTTATAAAGAGGGACTCCAAGGTATGTAACAAGGAGAGTCTAATGATGAAAGCCTGTGGTTTGAGCAATAATCTGCCTTCTGGAATTAGTTATCGAGGGAGCTGTAATAAAGCAACTTTTCTATTGACTTATTTTTTGACTCGAAGCCTGCTCATATTCCTGTAAAAATCCAAGCACTTTCTCCAAAGCTGATTTGCTTCCATTAGTAAATATCATTATATCATCCGTGAAAGCAAGATGGCTAATATTTAGAGAGCATCCCAAATAAAAATGTAGTGATTTATATTTGGCAAAGATAGAATTACTACCTCTCGACAAATATTCTGCTGCCAATATAAATAATAACGGCGAAATAGAATTGCCTTGTCTTAGTTCTCTCTCAGATTTGAAGTATCCAACCAAGTGCCCACTGACTAATAGTGAGAACCATCAATTGGAAATGCACCTTTTAATCATGTCAATCCACTGACAACTAAAACCAAATTTCTCCAAGATTAAATACAAAAAATCCCAATTTAATTTGTCATAGGCCTTCATCATATCTAGTTTCAAAATCACATTACCCCCTCTAGCTTTGTAGTTAATTTTACCAACTAATTCTTATGCAAGGAGAATATTGTCCCTAATCAACCTGCCACTTATAAACCCACTTTGGTTATTCGAGATTAAAGATGATAATATTTTAGCTAACCAGTTCGTCAATAATTTAGTAATTATTTTATTAAAAACAGTACATAAACTGATAAGGCGAAAATCACTCCAAGACTCTGCATCCGACTTTTTAGTTAAGAGAACTAAAGTTGTAGAAGTTACCCCTTTTGGCAAAGAATATCTGGAAAAGAAATCTCTTACAGCAATGAAGAGATCCTCCGCAATTATATGCCAGCACTGTTGATAAAATAATTAGGAAAACCCATCAGGACCTGCCGCATTGTCCTTGTCAATAGCAAAAACAGCTTCTTTCACTTCTTGCATTGTCAGTTTTGCACATAAAGCTTGGTTATCCATGTCATAAATCAAATGAGGAATTAAATCAGTATTGAACCTGGTCAAATCCGTTGCTGCAGCTTTTAACAATTTACAAAATATTCAATAGCAGACACTTCAATTTGTTTTTGGTTTTCCAGCATAATACCATCCTCGGTTTTAATTTTAAAAATGCAGTTTTTCACCCTTTTTTTCTGCAACCGCATATGGAAAAATTTTGTGTTACGCTCTCCCTCCACTAACCAATGAACACCAGATTTTTGTTGCCAAAATGCTTCCTCAATACTTAGCAAATGATTGAGTCTTGCATACGACTGATTAAGTTGCACTTTGTTGGCAAGAGACTGCTCTTGTTCAAATAATTTTTCACTCTCTACTGCATGCTGTTCAGCAGCTCTGATATTACTAAATATATCACCAAAAATATTTTTATGCCAGTCTTTCAAAGCCTTTTTCAACCTTTTTGCTTGAGCCAAAAACCCATCAACCCGGTGTCGTGTATTGGTTCTTTCCAAATCCTGTTAACAAAACTCATAAAGTCATGATGTTTCAACCAAGCATGTAAAAACTGAAAAAAAGAAAGATGTTTAACCGAAGACTCCGAGCTAGAAATTAATAATGGGCAATGGTCAGAACCATCCCTATTTAAATGTTGGACCCGTGTATTTGCAAATTTTGCACCCCACTGCACATTATAAACTACGTTGTCTAATCTTTGAAACATACGGGAATTTGTCCATGTGAACTTATTCCCTTCAAAACTTGCATCCAGCAAATCACAATAAAAAGAATCGATGTAAAATCCTCAATGGAGCTGACATGTGGATCTACACCTAAGAGCCCTTCCTCCTTATTAAGAATTACATTGAAATCACCTTCTGCAAGCCACGGTTCATTAATTCCAGCATCTACATCTATCGAAAAAGACCTTAAATTTTTCCTTTCTAATCTAGTGCATTTAGCATATATAAAAGAGGTTTGAAATGAGAATGAAAGCCACGACAAAGAAATTTTTGCATGAAGACATTGAGGATGATCAAACCATATTGAACAGTGGACATCATGAGCCCAAAAAAGCTAAATTTTCTGTGAAGAGTTAGTTGTCGCACCATCAAAGCCGAGCCTCATTCTATAACATTCAATTTGAGAACTATGTACCATTGGTTCTAGAATAGCCAGGATTTTAATGTTATGCAGCATCTTTAATTTTTTTTATTCGTCTTTGGATGTGCTTTCCAGCAACACCCCGTACATTCCATATTAAAGCACTTATCATGGGTATGTGTTTGTAGGGAAATACTGAGAGGTAGAATCTCCATCCACTCCATTTGTCTTTGAGATCTCATCTTCTTCTGAGGAAGCATCCTTAGTAGGAATATAGGGCACCTCACTATCTAATTTCCTCCTTCTAGTCGCCAAAGGATGGTGGTCATAATAGTGAATATCTGCTCCCAAAGTTGGGTCCGCATGAAAAAACTCCCTATCGTCTTCCTATTGTGCTAACTGCATTAGATGGCCATCACGACCTGCATGGGCTGCATGGGATGGAATGGAGCTGGTTCCTTCACTCATTTCACTTGTGCCTGCTGCTGGTTTCTTGGCTGGGGCATTTCCTACTAACCTTTGCTTACTATTTGGCAGAACATGAACGGCAAAAAAATTTGTTAAACCCGAATGAACAGTGCCAAGCTGGAGAAAGTCATGAGGACTCATTGCATTGTTACTAACGGGTTGACTCAGTTGTACAGCCCCCTTGGGGCTAGTTTCACCACCATCTGACACCTTTTCACCACCGTGCACAACCACCACAGATAACTGGTTCTCCAATTTACGGTTATTATTCTTTTTGTTTTTCCTAACCGTCACGTGGCCTACCTTAATTGTGACATGGTCAATGTACACATTAACCTTAGTGCCAACCAAATATGAATGGAACTTATCGAATACATAAACAACATCTAATAATTTCTTTTTAGTGGTGGCATAATGTATCTGAGTTTTAGTCAAGGTTTTACTAGCATAATAAATAAAATGAAAATTTTTTTCCTTCCTCTGACTTGACACTGCACCTACAACATATTCATTAGCATCATAAGTAAGCTCAAATGAAAGTGTCTAATCAAGAACTATAATGATGTGTGTATATACTAATTTCTTTTTCAATTCTACAAATGTTGTATTGCATGCATCATCAAACTTAAAGGGAACATCCTTTTCCAACAAGTTTGACAAAGGTTTGGAGATTTTAGCAAAGTCCTTAATAAACCTCCTACAAAAACTCGCATGACCAACAAAACTTTTAATACCTTTTACCGAAGATAGTGGTGGAAATTTCTCGATTGTCTCTATCTTGGCTTTATCTACCTTCAAACATTTGCTTGAAACCTTGTGACCAAGGACAATGCCTTCTTGCACCATGAAGTGGCATTACTCCCAATTCAGCACTACATTCATCTTTTCACACCTTCTCAGAACCTTGTCATGATTCAACAAACACTCATCAAATTTGTTACCACAAATATAAAAGTCTTCCATAAATACCTTTGTAAAGCCCGACCTTATAAAATACTATTCATGACATACATGTGATGATAGCATGATTGCATGCTATGAGAGTCTCGAAAAATTTACAAAAGTCGGTATTGTACCTAGAGGTACAACAAAGTTGATTTAATCCTCGAACTAGATAAAATAGGAATTTGAAGGTGAGATTAAGAGCGTCACAGTCCAATGATGACTCAAAATGGTAATTCGGAGTTTGAGGATCAATTTGGAGTCAAATCAGAATTTTCACTATCTAGGGGCAAAATAGTCATTTGCCACTTAAGGACAAAATGGGAATTTTAAAAAAGATTTATTTAGCCCCATTTGACTTATTGGAGTATGATTTGAGGTTTAGAAGTGAAAAATTTTAATTTCGGTATAATTTGGAGTATAGGGGTAAAATGGTAATTTTGCCACCCCAGGGGCAAAATTGTAATTTTCCACCACCAGGATATTTTTCCAGCACATGGTCTTCCTTTATCCTCATTTTGACCTTTGACTAATCATGTGGTGTAGATAAAATGTTTAAATTTTTAAAATTTTAAAAATGGACCAATAAGAAAATGCCATGTGTCAAGCCTAGGATAATTTAATATTTAACTTAAAAATCAGCATAAATCAGCCCATTATTCTCCAAATATTAGGCCAAACAAGGAAGAGAGGGAAAGAAAGGAAGAACAAACCCTAGGTGAGGAATTTCAAGAGAAAAAGTGTGGAAAATCAAGGAAAACAAGTGAAAAAGGAAGGATTTTTCAACTTAAGCTTGAA
>NC_030851.1:10525656-10537338 GCF_000208745.1 Theobroma cacao | reverse complement strand
AAAAATGACCAAAATGCCCCTGTGAGACGAAAATTAATATTTTATTTGTTTTTAGTTGGAAACAGTTTAAATTTTTAGAACATGATATTTGACAATGGCTGCTCATAAGGGGAAATAAGAAACTGATAGTAAAGCCTTAACGGGGTTTCGGGTTGACATTTTGGGCAATGAGTGTCTACCGAGACACCGCTGCGGTTGTCACCGGGCTCGAGGGGAGTCCCAGGTCGTGACAACCTTTAAGATCTATTCCACCATATCAGAGAAGATGGCAATCATGTATCTTTCAAAAGTGGTTGGAGCATTGCATAGTCCAAATGGCATCTTTTCGAAAGCGAAAGTACCATAAAGGCATGTAAAGGTAGTCTTTTCTTGATTTATTGGACCTATTGCAATCTGATTGTATCCCCAATACCCATCCAAGAAATAATCGAATTCCTTACCGACTAACCTATCAAACATCTAGTTAATAACGACAAAGGAAAATGATTTTTTTTTTGTGGCTTTATTAAGCTTTCAGTAGTCTATGCATACTTGTCATCCAGTCACTATCCTTTAGGGGATGAGTTCATTATTCTCATTTTCTAGCATAATCATCCTACCTTTCTTTAGAACATATTGCACCAAACTTACCCATGCACTATCCGATATAGGATAAATGATACCAACATTTAACCGTTTAATGATCTCTTTCTTCGCCACCCCCTTCATGATTGGATAAAGTCTTCTCTGCTACTCAATGATGGCTTTGTGGTCATCCTCCAACAAAATCTTATGCATATATATTGAATGACTAATCCCTTTTATGTCTACAATTGTCCATGTTAATGCCTTCTTGTGCTTTCTTAGAACTCTCAAAAGCTTATCTTCCTATATGTTAGTAAAAGTAGAAGAAATAATCATAGGAAAAGTAGACGAGGTACCAAGATATGCATACCTTAAGTGATTTAGCAAAGGTTTAAGCTTCAATGTAGGTGGTTTTTCAATAGATGGCTTCACTAGTGAAGATGAAGAATATGAGAAATCCAATGTCTTAAATTGTACCCTCATGACACAGGATAGGGCATCCAACAAATTAACACATTCAATGACATCTTCATCATGTCTCTCAAAATTAGTTATTAAGGAAACTTCAAGAAGGTCATTGGGGTAGTTTTCCTTAAACACTTCACTTATGACTCTATCAACTACACTTACTGCAAAACACTTATCATGATCATTAGGAAACTTTGAAGCTTTAAAAATATTGAAAGTTACCTCTTGATCTTGCACTCCACATTAATGAGTGCTTTCTTTACTCCACATTAATGAGTGCTATAGTAGTGTGTAAGAAAGGTCTCCCCAAGATGATTAGAACTTTTCTATCCTACTCCATATTAAAATCAGTCGAAAAGATAAACTTATCAACTTTCACTAGCACATATTCAACAATACCTCTCGAATATGTAAGGGTTCAGTCTGCAAGTTGTAAAGTTACAATAATGGGCTTAATTTTCTCCAAACCTAGCTTTTTATAATTTGACAATGGCATCAAGTTAATATTGGCTCCCAAGTCACTCAAAACCTTGGCAAAAAATAACACACCAATAGTGCATGGAATGGTAAAGCTCCTAGGATCTTTAAGTTTCGAAGGAAGCTTGTTCTGAATGATTGCATTGTGTTCTTTAGTCAGTGCCACTGTCTTATACTTATCGAATCTCTTGTTTTTGGTTAAAATGTCTTTTAAAAACTTCACATAAGTAGGCATTGGCTCTAAAGCTTCTACAAAAGGTATGTCGATGTGAAGCTTCTGTTGGTCCCATTGGAATGCTAAAAGGGGATGAATAGAACTAAAAATTTTAAGGTCAGCCCTTTTCAAATTATAAAAATTTGAACTAGATGGAAGAAGAAAGATTTAAAGCTTATTGCAGTTAAAAGACACATAGTAAGGAAGGGTAGAGAGAAGTGGACAATGCAATAGTATTTATAGTGGTTTGGTCCCCTTGACCCACATCGACTATCTTGATTCCTCAATCAAGGATTTTCAACTTAACTTCACTATACTAGTGGAATTAGCAGCTTCCACCAAGCTTTTACAAGGTGAGTTTTTAACCTAAGCTCTAATCTCTTACAATAAGCTTTATAGTGTTACCCACTATATAATTTCTCAAGAAAAAAAAGTACAACTATGACTCTTTATAAGTTTAAAAGATTACGAGTAAGCTCAAACACTTTTTCTAGAACTAGAATGAAGGACAAGTGTTTTTGGTGTACGATATTTAGCTTTTTACTCAAAATGGCTTTCTTATCATTCCATCACCTTGCTTGGATTGTTGGAGTTTCCTTTTATACTTAGGGAGTCAGATTTTTCTATTGGGGATAGTTTTTAACCATTGGAGTTAACTCTGATGCCATTCTAGCAGTTATTTTGTCCTTTAGTACTTAAATTTAAATGGGCAGGCAGAGTTCGACTAATTAGTTACAAGAAACTCTAACTGATTACAACTTCTCTATCTTGCACTGTCCTGCTATTGTGTACTTTGTGTTAATTGATTGTAAGAGACTCTAACTGATTACAGCTTCTCTACCTTATACTGTCTTACTGCAATGTAGTCTGCATTAACCAATTACAAGAGACTCCAACCGATTACAGCTTTTCTGCCTTGCATTGTCTTGTTGTTATGTACTCTACATTAATTGATTATAAGATACTCTAATTGATTAAGAGATCTCTGTCTTCTAGCTTTTCTACTTCAGTAGACTTCCTTTAATTGGTTAACTCTCCTCTTAACTAACTGGAGCTTATCTTCCTTTAACCTTAACCGATTAACACAAGCTCTAATCAATTAAAAATTCTTTGAATTTGCACTTTTTTATTTTGGCTCCATTCAATGGTCCACTTCACTTTTAATTTGAATTTTGATGCTTAGAGATTATTCAAGTCTTGTGCTCTAACTGATTAACCCCATGCCTTAACCAATTAACACACCTCTGTTTTTCTTTGTCCATCACCTTTTTAATCAGTTAAGCCTAGTAATAACTGATTAACATTTTCCTGTTTTGCTTCAACTTGTAGCCTAACCATTCTTTAACTGATTAAGGCCTTTTGATAATCACTTACAAAAGCTCTGTATTCACTAACTTTTTTCATTTTTTTCCCTTTAACTGACTAGCCTATCTATTATATGATCTAGTTTTTAATAATTTATCTTATTGAGGGAATTAGCTTTATCCTGCACAATTAAATAGTGAAGTTAGACATTAATGAATAAAGAATGTTTTGTTATTATCAAAAACATATGGAGTCAACATTCTTTCCCTTTTTTGATGATAACAAAATACTCCTAGATTAATAGTGCAATGTCTATAAATAATTATGTGTAGATTTGAGGATTGCTCCCTATGAATATGCGCTTCAACCATAAAAACATGCATATAAAAACATGAAAATAACTAACAGAATTCCATCATAAAGACAAAAGCTTCAACCATTATTCATAACACAACATGAAAGATTGTTCAATCATAACACAAAAAAAAAAAAACCTAAAGACTGAGTTTGTCTTTCCTTACCAAATTACTTCGTACTTTTTCTCCCTTTTTTGTCCTCATGCAAAAAATGAGCCTAAAGTTAAAACTCATATAATTAGATTCAGAAAATGACTCATTTAAAAAGGATTCATTAGTTTTTAGGTGAACATTAAGAGGTTCAACGTGAATGGAATGAAGGGATTTAAGTTCACAAGAGGAGGAAAATCCAGAGTAGATAACTTAAGGTGATGCTGATTTGAGAACTGATTTGGCAGTGGACTCAGTTATTCTGGTAGATTTTTTTCTTTTAAAGACTTTGGTTTTAATGGCCATATTTTTTTACCCATTCCAGCAGTTTTCTTTACAATTGGATTAGAATCAACTACTTTTCCTTTATCTAGACTTGCTTCCCTGGTAACTTGTTCTTTCCCTTGTTGAGCTGACAAAACTTCCTGTTCCATCTCTACTTTTTGTTTTGCTGAGCTTTAGCTTCTTTGAGAATGCTTCTAATAAAGTTAGAAACTAAGATGCCTTTAGATTCTTCAAGGGGGTTTTCATCACCTTTTCCAACAGTTGAGTGTTCTTCTTCACCTTGAGTTTCCTTCTCCACTTCTCTTTCTTGTTCAATATCCTTTTCAACTTCTTCATTTTTCTTTCCTTGGCCAATTTCGTGGCCTTGTTTTGTTTAGAGAGGTATTGTAACATCTTGCTCCTTTTCATTGTCTATTTGCTCTTTCCTAATTTCTTCATGTTCAGATGTGTGTGGATCAAACTGCTCAGTAGCAATTCTTTCATTAGACACACTTACAGTAATGGCTAGAACTTCAAAGGCAGGGGATTTGGTTTCCTTAGCTTGATGTAGAAGGGCTTTAAGTTGCTGAAGTTTCTCCTCAATCTTTGTTATCTTCATAGCTTGTTTAGTTAACTTCCCATCAATCCTCATGAGAAAATTAAAAATCATTTCTCCTTGGAGGGGAGGTTGGCTGACTCTAAAGTAAGGTGTCAAAGGAGTTTCAGTAATAGAGGGAAGTGTTATGCCTTTTGGGGTTTTAATACATTTATTCCTCTCTAGTTTGTAACCCATTTTCAAAACACTCCCTAAGATGATTCCCTGATCTTTATTTTTAGTTAAGTCAGCTTGGAACCTTATACTTAAGATCCCTTTCTTTTTTAGAAGAGTTGAAATAATGTTGCCATATGGCAAGTTGACCTTATCTCCAAATAAAGTTACTTTGATTCTCTCAACCATGTATCTTCCTACATTCAGTGGAATGCCATTGAACACAGTTTCCATCAACCATAAGTCTTGGCCACTAATGTAGATAAAGCTACTACTCTTGCCATGAAGTGTGGTTGTAATAAAATAATGCAAGATTCTAAGTTGAGCACTTTTGATGTCACTAACATAACTTCTAAAGGGAAAATTTTCTTTTCTTTTAGTCACAATTTCCCAAATATGAATGGGATCATACTTTTCAGGCATTTTGAATTCCCTTACTTTAAACTCTGCTTTTAAAAGTTCTCCTAAGTCTCTACCACTAATATGAAATTCTCTGCCACTAAGGAAGACATTCAACCCATCTCTTTTATATTCTTCTTGATTAACTAGTTTAGTTCTATCCACAACAATACTTGAATAAAATTTTTTTACTAAAGTGGGGCTAAAAACTCTATCTGTAAAGATGCTTAGATTCCTCAGTTTCAGTGCTTCAAAATATCCTTCTAAGTCTTTCTTTACTACTGGTGCTTCATTAAAACTAGGCCAATGAAAGAACTTTCCACATGAAATTGTTGCATTCTCTATTTTCTTAAACCTTTCACCATGCAACTTATTTCAAAATTGAGAAGTGGCGTTAGTGTCTTTTCTTGTGAGGATTCTTGTGTCAACAGTTCTTTTCCCTTTCACTAAAATCTTTTTTTTACTTTCTTTCTTCTTCTCGGTTAAGGAATCTTGGGTTTTTCCCTTCTTTTTTAGAGGAAGAGATGGGGAATCATCACCTTCTTTTTTCCTTTTCCCCTTTTCAACAACCTTATGTGTGAGAAAGGTTTTTGCCATGAGATTTCTTTACTTAAGGTTTATCGGGTTTCACAAAGAGAGAGAAAAACGTTTTGGAAGCTATTAGGTCTTTGATTTTCTAAGGAATGATTCTCCAAGTAGTTGGAATGTTTTTAAGAAGTGGTTATTAATCGGTTACCCATGTTTTAAGTGGGTGGTTTCCCGTACCATCTGTATAGCATTTTTTTTAATTATTTGAAACAGTCTTTTTACTAGCAAGGGATCGATTAGCCTACTTCTTAACCAATTCCTATATCTCCGACATAAAACTTTCCAAAGTTCTGACTTTCATTAACTAATTAGGGACACTTTTAACTGATTAAGAGTTCACTGACTTAGCTTAGCTAACTTAAAACAGAGATGTTCTAATTAACTAAAGGGGGTTCTAACTGATTAATGTGAGTCTTGTTTCCTTTTTAAAATTCCTTTAACTAATCAAAACATTCTCTAATCAATTATATCAAGAAGTGAACATGACTCTCATAAAGTATATCATAAAAAATGTGATCAATTCAACATAATTTAAATTTCATTGACATCAATCATTCATAAATCTCTCCTAATTCTACAAAATTGTTTTTCACTCAATGGTTTTGTGAAAATCTCAACCAATTGATGTAAGGTATCTTCAAAATCAATTTCAATATCTCCCTTAAGCACATGATCCCTGATGAAATGATGTCTAATTTCTATGTACTTTGTTCTAAAGCGTTGAACAGGATTTTTGGAGATATTTATGGCACTCATATTATCACAATATATGGGAAGTTTATGCATGGCCATTCCAAAATCATTTAGTTGTTGCCTAATCCATAGTATTTATACAGAACAACTATTTAGTGATATATACTCAATTTTAATAGTTAACAAAGCAACATAATTTTATTTCTTGCAAGACCAAGACACAATTATGTTTCCAAGGAATTGACAAGTACCACTAGTGCTTTTTCGATCAGTTTTGCTACCAGAAAAATCAGCATTGGAATAGTAAAAATGATTCAAAGATGAACCTTTTGGATACAATAGGCCTAAGCTTTGAGTATCCAAGAGATATATAAAAATCCTTTTTATTGTAGTCAAATGTGATTCCTTGGGACATGATTAGAATCTTGCGCATAGGTAAACACTAAATAAGATATTAGGTCTGCTTACAGTTAGATAAAGGAATGAACCAATCATACCTCTATAGAGCTTTTGATTCACAACTTTACCTTTATCATCTTTGTCAAGCTTTGTGGAGGGGCTCATAGAAGTTCCAATTGATTTCATATTTATCACACCAAATTTCTTCAGCATTTATTTGGTATACTTTTTTTGGTTGATGAATATTCCATTCTTACATTGCTTGATTTGTAGACCAAGGAAGAGCTTTAGCTCTCCCATCATGCTCATTTCAAATTCTCTTTGCATTTCCTTAGCAAAATTCTCACACAACCTTTCATTAGTAGTACCAAATACTATATCAGCAACAAAATTTTGAACTACAATCAAATCAGTCTCAATTTTCTTTATGAACAGAGTATTATCTACATTCCCCCTAGAATATTCTTTTCCAATTAAAACTTAGAAAGTCTTTCATACTAAGCTCTATGAGCTTGTTTCAATCCATATAGGGCCTTATGCAATTTATATACATGATAAATTTTATCAAAAACTTCAAAACTAGGGGGTTGTTCAACATATACCTCTTATTGTATAAAGCCATTAAGAAATGCACTTTTAACATCCATTTAAAACAATTTAAAGTTAATAAAGTATGTATAGGCAAGTAAAAGTCTAATAACTTCTAATCTAGCTATTGAGGCAAAGGTTTCATCATAATCAAGACCTTCTTCTTGTTAATACCTTTGAGCAATTAGCCTTGCGTTGTTTCTTACCAGATTTCCCAACATATCCATCTTGTTTTTGAATACCCATTTTGTACCAACAATTGACTGGTTGGTTGGCCTTGGAACCAAGGTCCAAACCTTGTTCCTTTCAAATTGGCCTAACTCTTCTTGCATGGATATCATCCAACTCTTTTCCTTTTCAACTTCCTCAAAGTTCTTTGGTCCCACCTGTGATATGAATGCAAGATATTCACAACCTTTTCTTAATCTTCTTCTAGTTTTGACACTTCCAGAGTGATCATCAATGATTAGTTCTTGAGGATGATTTCTTACAAATCTCTAACTTATAGGAAGATCGTTGTGCTATTTTTCAGTTCTTTGCAAGTCTTTTAATGTTGGTTTTTCATCATCTTTCTCCGTTGAGCTATCTCCATGATCTTCTTTGTCATCAAAGCTCATCTTCTCCATTTTCTTCTCAATTTCATCTGCATCATCATCATCATCATCATCATCAAACGCTACCTTTCTTTGTGTAGCATTAGTTTCATCAAAAACAATGTGAATTGACTCATGTATAACTCGAGTTCTTTTGTTAAACACTCCATATGCTTTAGAGTTCAATGCATAGCCAAAGAGAATTTCCTCATCACTCTTAGCATTAAACTTTCCTAAGGTGTGTTTTCCATTTTTTAAATCAAAACATTTGCATCCATAACTCCTCAAATGAGAAATATTTTGTTTCCTTCCTTTGTAAAGCTCATACGGGGTTTTAGAAATCATGACTATAATGGAGACTCTGTTTAGAATATAAGTTGCAGTGTTCACAGCTTCATCTTAAAAATACTTTGGCAAGTTATTTTCACAAAGCATTGTTCTTGCCATTTCTTTGAAAGTCTTATTTTTTCTTTCAACAACTCCATTTTGTTGTGGAGTTCTAGAAGCAGAGAATTGTGATCAAAACGATTTTCATTACAAAATATTTCAAAATTGTCACTTTTAAATTCACCAACATGGTCACTCCTAACACTAACAATAGTAATGTGTTTTTCATTTTGAACTCTTTTACAATGTTTAACAAAAATTGGCAATGCATCATTTTATGAGCAAGAAAATATACCCGTGTATATCTAGAGTAATCATCTACAATAACAAAACCATATGACTTGTCTCCTAGACTTACAACAGTGATTGCTCTAAGCAAGTCATCATGTAATAATTCAAGTAGCCTAGAAGTTGATATGACTTTCTTAGATTTAAATGAACTTCTAACTTATTTCCCAAATTGACATGCATCATAAACCATGTCATTTTCAAATGATATCTTTGGAAGTCCAATGACTAAGTCTTTTCTCAAAAACTTTGAAATAGTGTGCATACTAGCATGTCCTAGTCTTCTATGCCACAACAAACTATCACATACATCATTGGCAATAAAACAAGATTCACTAGACTTAATCTCATCAAGGAAGATAACATACATATTCTTGATTCGTTTGCCAATAAATGGTACTTTGTTAGTGTTAACATTGTTGGTGTATACCTTTGAGCTAATTGGATTGATCAAGAAATATATACTTTTATTTAATGCATACTTAATCACATAACTACATGTGATAGAGGTTTTTCTTCATGTTAGTGCAATAATAAGGAGTTATTAAGTACTAATTAGATGAAGCCCATGGAACATAAAGACCTTGTAAGAGAATTTTAAAGTTGTTATAATTATGAGATCACTATGCATCAAAGCCATATTCCTAAAATTGTATTGTCAATACTGGGCATTGACAATGCTCAAAGACTGGTACATGTTAAGCCTCCTTACTTGGGAAGTAAGCAATCAATCTCATAGATTAAAGTATATGGGATACTTGAGGATAACATGTAGGTGCTTGTTAAAGAACAAGTTCACTGAACATGACCCGCTATGAAAACTCTATTTTCTATTTCACTCAAGTGTCTATGGAAAATGTTCTCATGTGATAGTTGTGCAAGTAGTCCTTGGAATTGAGACACCAGGTCATCTTGTATGGGGAATGACATACTTTGATTTCACCCCTACGGGTCTGAAGGCGACTAGATGCCTAAACAGAGTTTTTTGGGTATGCCATGAAGCATGCGAAGGTGAATGAGTGGTCAAGAGAGGATTCATCACCCCAAGTGATATGAAGGGATGTATCTCACTTGTTCTCAATTCTTGATTAACTTGTATAAAGTTTTTGGCCAAAGCATGATGAATTTGAGAAAAGTTAGTTTTCTAAATTCATAAAGTTAGTCATGAATTATGAGAACTAATATGGAATGTCATAAGTAGACACCGAGCCATGCTTAATGACATATTCGGGATATTTGATGAAAAGACCGTATTGCATTATGAGGCTTATCACTAGAGGGCTTTGTAAAATTCTTTAATTGACCCTCTAACATTTTGGTGGTCATGATGTATTGCTACATGCCGCTCATGATCTATAAATATAAATTAATTATCAAATTAATATTTGATTATGATTTATATTTATTGCCAACATGTTAGAAGCCTAATGGGTCACACACATTAAGTGACATGATTAGGATAAAATAAGAATAATTAATTAAGTTGGACTTAATTAAAAGAGATCAAAATAAAGTGAGAAATTATTTGAGTTCTTAAAAACTTAATTAAATTAAAATACAACTGTTGTATTTAGAGTTATAACTTAGTTTGGCTATATAAATATGTTATACTAGCAAACTAAAAAAACTCTAAGCCTCAAACCATTTCTTTGCCGTTTTATAAAATAAGAAAAGAAAAATAGTTTTCTTTGTTTGACAAAAATAAGATTCAGCAAGAATTTTTGGTTCTTTTGTTTTAGAAACAAAACTTGCTAATACAAGTAAAAATCCTACCTTTGAAAAGGTCTTACTCAGTCACTGTGTGGATTACTGTTAGAGGCTAAATACTTGGGTGGCTGAAGATTTGATAAATCCTAAAGGTGAAGAAGCAAAGATTTTGATTTAATTGGCTTTTAATTACGATATCTAGAGCAAAGTATGTAACCCCTAAACTTATGTGTGTTCATAATTAATTTGAAAGTTATATGAAAAACGCAAACATGGATCCTGTAAGATTCGACTATTTCTCTGATTTAATACTAATTTATTATTCCGCTGAATTATAATTATAATTTTTTGATTATTTTCATGTTTGAGCATGAGGTCAAATCCAGCAATGGTATTAGAGCCTTTGTTTGATGTTTTCATATAATAAGCATGCTTGATTCTTGGTGATAATCAATAGGATTGATTTGTGTGTTGATTTGGTGCATATCAATTTTAAAGGCTTTCTTTAAAATTTGTTTTTCTGTTTTAATTCAAATCTGGACAGCATGTAATTAATTCATTAAAACATGTTTGAAAAAGGTTTAAAATCATGTTTAGTCGAAGAATTCATGAATAGATTAAAAGGCTTGTGAAGCTAAGTTAAAATTGAATAGTTTTGAGGTGTTTTGGGGATTATTGTGCTAATTTTTTTTTTACTAACATTAGGTAAGTGTTATGAGTAGTTTTTAATTGTTAAAAATTAATTTTATTAAATTAAATTACTGCATGTTTTAGCCAGACTTGATTTAGTATGAAAAAGGTTCATAAAAATCATGCTTTCGAGTTCCAAAACAATAAAGATTCAATGTAGAAAATTTTGGACAACTATGATCGGTTTTGGTGGCTTAATTCTTCTTGAATTTTGTGTTTAATTGTTAAACATACTTGCAGGAAATTTTCAGCAACTTTTTCATGAGTTTGACTCATGATTTATGGAGTTTTAAGAGACTTAAATACCATCTATTTTAATTTTGGGTGATTCATAAAAATAGGAAATTGTTTCCTACTTTAAAAGCAATTCCTAAAATTAAAGATAGAATTTTAATTTTGGGTGACTCATAAAAAATAGAAAATTGTTTCCTACTTTAAAAGAAATTCTTAAAATTAAGGATAGTATTTTAATTTGGAAAATTCATAGGAAATAGTTTCCTACTGTGATACCTCAACTTCTATAAGCTTGTAACTAAGTATAGATGTAATAATATGGGCTAGGGGTAGTTTTGTCATTTTCTCTAATAAGCTTCCATAAGAAAGTTTTATGATATTTTAAGGCCTAAATAGGCATAAGACAGTATAAATGATGTGTGCTGATGAAAACACGAAGAAAACTAGAAGTTTCAACAATTTTCATAATAGGGGTAAAATGGTCATTTTTCACCTCGAGTTAAAATTTTAAGTTTTTATGAACCCGAGCATGTTTAGACCATTATGGAT
>NC_030851.1:10514112-10524000 GCF_000208745.1 Theobroma cacao | reverse complement strand
GAATGAACCAAATTGCATTGTTTTGAAACTAGTGCATCATGATTTTAAATTTTCCTTTGTTGTTGCTTGTTCCCTTCCTTGTTCACTCACTGGGTTTATACTCACCATTTCAAATTCATGTTTTCAGATCACGAGGCAGCCGGTAACTATGACGAGGTATCCTTGTAGACCTGTGTCCATCTTTTGGTAGATGTCTCGACATTCAGTAACGGTACATTCATCCGAGTCCCTCCGCTGGAAGTCAAGTTTTCTTTTTGAGATGTATAGGCGAACCTAATGTACATTATTGGAATACATGTTGTAGACTATGTATGTATATAATAAATGAGAAATGCCAATACGAGTTGGCAATGTCTATTACTATTTTGATTTTAAATTTTAAAAAAATGACTTAGCAGTTTATGATGGAATGATGAACACGTCGGACTATTAGGCTTGCTTGGGCTTAGTGGACTATGTCCATTGGACCCATGTGCCGGTCATGGCCCAGAATTTGGGTCGTGACACTTACTTTACAAGAAATTCCTAAAGTTATGTGATAGCATTGAACTTTCCTTAAAATTTGGGTTTGACTAGAAGTTTCCAAAATTTGTTAAGTCACCATTTAGGTAACTTGAATAACATACAATTTAGGAAACTAATCCATGTTCTAAATGTTAGAAATTAAAATGTTGTCTTAGATATTTTAGGAAGTTTACCTAAAATAAAAAATGGTTTCCAAGATTAAAAGGAGTTTTAATTATGGAAAGATGTAAAATGAAAAATCTTAAAAAGGGAAAATTTTATTTCAATGAATTTCTAATAAGAAATAAGGTGTACAATGTTTACTTTAAGTGTTTTGAAAATGAGAATTTCTTAAACACTAAATTAAAATAAAACAATATCAAATAATTTGAGTCTAGCACTTTAAGTGAATTAATTAATGTTTTTCTCAAATAACACACAAGATCACCAAGTGATATTGAGCTGGCATTTATTTCTATGCTTTTGATTATGATTATAAAGCATGAGGATGATTATGGACTTAGACCTTAGAAGATCAGGTCATGGACGGTTAAATTTATTTCTCATGGTATTTATTTTAAAATAGGGTCTACACACCCTGCCTTATCTTTATTTTCTTTGGGTTGTAAAATTCTTTTCTCACCTAACTCCCCTCAAATGTAACTCGAGGTTTCTTGATTATAAAATGTAATTAGTTACATTAAAGTGTAAAACTAGGGTTAGATAGAATAATTTTTGTAACTTGGAGATGAGGATCCAAAGGTGCCATGGAGATTCAAAGAGATTACAAGCAAAGCTTGAAGATTATGTTTGTGCAAATCCCCTAGGAATTTGACCAACTAATTTCCTTAATGGCTCAAGGAAATTAGAATTAGTAAAGTCCATAATCATCCTAGTAATTGGCATGAGATAGATTTATTTTTAGTATATATATATGATATATATGAAGTGCGATAAATGTTGTGTATGTCAATAATTCCAAATCAATGAGACCTTAATTAATGAACTAATAAATAAAATCCCTCATTAAAATATTGAGTCAAAAAGTTACCTTCCACCATATAACAAGATAATTAGGCTGCTCTTTTAATTGGAGGTTTGTTGAGTCACTCAAGGCCAAACTTTTACACGAGTACGCTTGAGTTATTGGTGGGTCTTACTCAACTAGTACCATATTGTTCGGATGTGTCACACATGACCGCATAGTATTAGAGGCATAGTTAGGCAAAATGTATATGATACATTTAGACAAGGAGTTGTCACCTAACTGATTTAGGAGTTGTATAAGATACAATTGGTAAGCTAAGTTACCTACCTAATTAGTTTCATTATGGCTTGTTGAGTCACTCAAGGTCATGGTGGGATGAAAAGAGTCCTAGCTCAATAAGAAGTTTAGAGGTTAAATTTCTCGAAATAGTAGAGGAGGGCTATTACTTTGATAAAATTTTGAGAATAATCATATAAGATTCTAAAACCTTGTCTTTATGGTTATATATTTTGCGTTAATGACTAATAATCATTTCTGTTGATTTATAAATCTATCATGGCGAATAGTTTGTCATTTAGAAGCATACTTGATGCAAACAAGTTGACAGGCCCAAATTTCATTTACTGGTTTTGTAATATCAAGATTGTCTTAAAACAAGAGAAAGAGGCTTATGTCCTAGATGGTCCTGTTCTCGAGGTACCTAGCGATGATGCTATAAATGAGGAAAATGAGGCCTATAGAGTTTATATGGATGATCTTGATCAAGCTACATATATGATATTGGCTAGTATGGCTCCAGATCTTCAAAATCAACATGAAGCTATGAATGCCTTGGATATTACCCTAAACCTTAAAGAAATGTTCAATAAGAAAAGTCACACAGAGAGATTCGACATTTTAAGGGAATTTTTCCGATGTAAGATGTCTGAGGGAAACCCAATAAGGCCTTATGTGCTGAAGATGATAGAATATATCACTCGACTTGAGCAGTTGGGTTAGGTTATGGATCATGATTTGAGCATAGATCTTATACTTTCTTCGCTACTAGAGAGCTATTCATGGTTTGTGTTGAACTTCAACATGAACAAGATTGAGGTAACCCTTTCAGGCTTATTGAATATGCTCACACAAGCTGAGAATACTATTGCGAAGGTAAAGCCTTCAGTTCATCTTGTCTCTTCTAAGAAAAATAAAAATAAGAAAAGAAAATTTTCCAAGAAAGACAAGGATGAAAAGGCATTAATTTCAAAACGTATAAAGCCTACTGAAGGAGTGAAGAAAGATAAGGACAATGACAAGTGCCATTTCTGCAGCAAACTAGGGAATTGGAGGCTCAATTGCAAGGATTATCTTGAATCCATCAAAGGGAAGAAACAAAAAGAAGCTTCCACATTAGGTATGAATCATATGATGATTTATTTTTTACTACTTGAAATATGATACCTTACTCTTTATTAATGGTTTTAATATGTATGACATATTGAAGGAACAAATGACAAGGAGTAGTGAAGAATAAGACCGTGAAGGCGACAACCTTAGTTGATGGTGATCAGGCTTGATGACCTAAATTAGATTGTGGAACAATAAATAATTTTAGAACATTGAATGTTTCCATGACTTGATTGTCAAGATGAGATGTTTTTGGTTTGGGACCTATGGCTAAATATTTTATTTTATGTTTAGGAAACATAGATTTATATTTTGCTAGCATGAGATGCTTAGCTTATATATATTTATATATTTACATTACATCTCATTTTATTTTGGAATTGTTCTAAATTATTTATCCTTAAAGTATAACCTTGCATATATGATAATCAATACTAAGTCATAATGATAAGATTATTGTGATATCATTTTTCTTTTGATTATGAATCAAAAAAGAAATCAATGAGTTGACTTAGATAAAATTGAGTCAAAACTCAATGAATTCATAATAGGATTATGAACATATTTAGTCAAAGAGCATTCTTAATATAATCTTGGATCTAAATTAAGATTGCTTAGAACTAAATAGCAATTGATTATCATATTGAATTCATAAAAGATAAATCACAAAGCATTCCAAACCCAATTAATCACATGAACTAACCTTTGAGAGGATTTCATCCCATAACCAATGATGAATGACTAATGACATGTAAGTATACATAAAAGTTATGAATATAACACCCCAAAGGAAAGTAAATAAGTTTACTTGGCAAGATTTCTATACATGATAGGAATAGTGGGAGCTAATAACACTTTAAAAGTCAAAGGTTATGAAATTATGAAATCCAATAGACAAAATCTATGCACAAAAATTGATTTAATGGGATGCATAAATCATAAGATAAATCCATTAAATACAAACCATTAGTAGGATGCATATTGATGCACTACTCATGTAAGATGAGTTTACTAAATAATCCAACATGAATGATTGGATAATAATCTTTATTCAATGTAATAAATTCAAAATAGTTGAACACATTGAATAAAACAAACATATTTTGTGCACATCAAAAGGTTAGTGGAAGTAAGATAAGTTAGTCATTAAAAGTGTATAAGATACATTTACCAGTCTAAGAAAAACAAAATGGGACTAAAAAGTTAGAGCCTGAAAAGTGATTCAACAAAAGAATTTAGGATTACATGTTAAAGGAGTTTAACATAGATAAAATCCTTAATGTTAAAAGCGATATAAAGTCATGATTGAACAGTTGTATTGGACTAGTTCCAAAATAACAGATAACTGCATGATTATATCTATAATCGAATACAAATATTTTGTTTAGGCTACAAAAGATGAGATATTTGGATCATTGGTTTAATGACCCAATAAATGATTTCGAGTTGTTAAAGTAACAACAAAAGCCATAATAATGGAATCAAGGTCTCGTTGTGATCTAAATTAGTATTTCGATTATGACAATGGAGATTGTCAAACATATAAATTAACATATTCTCAAATATTGCAATTTGAGTTGTCCTAGTCAAGACATAATTGCTAAGCGAAAGAGTTTGATATTGCATATATTAGCAATTTACTCAAGTGCAAGTGGGAGATTGTTGGTATATGCCCTTGAGCCAATTGGATTGATCAAGAAATATATATTGTCATTTAATGCATACTTAATCACATAACTACATGTGATAGAGGTTTTCCTTCATGTTAGTGCAATAATAAGGAGTTATTAAGTACTAATTAGATGAAGCCCATGGAACATAAAGACCATGCAAGAGAATTGTAAAGTTATTACAATTATGATATCACTATACATCAAAGCCATGTTCCTAAAATTTGTTCCTGGTCATTGTATTGTCAAGACAGGGCATTGACAATGCTCAAAGGCTGATACATGTTAAGCCTCCTTACTTGGGAAGTAAGCAATCGATCTCATAGATTGAATTATGTGGGATACTTGAGGATAACATGTAGGTGCTTGTTAAAAAACAAGTTCACTGAACATGACTCGCTATGAGAACTCTATTTGGTATTTCACTCAAATGTCTATGGAAAATGTTCTCATGTGATAGTCATGCAACTAGTCCTTGGACTTAAGACACCAGGTTATCTTGTATGGGGAGTGACATACTTTGATTTCACCCCTACGAGTCTAGAAGCTACCAGATGCCTAAACAGGGTGTTTTTGGGTATGCCATGAAGCATGCGAAGGTGAATGAGTGGTCAAGAAAGGATTCATCACTCCAAGTGATATGAGGGGATGTATCTCACTTGTTCTCAATTANTCTAGGTGATATGAGGGATGTATCTCACTTGTTCTCAATTATTAACTTGTATAAAGTCTTTGGCCAAAGCATGATGAATTTGAGGAAAGTTAGGTTTCTAAATTCATAAGGTTACTCATGATTTATGAGAACTAATATGGAATGTCATAAGTAGACACCGAGCCATACTTAATGACATATTCGGGATATTTGATGAAATGATCGTATTGCTTTGAGAGGCTTATCATTGAAGGCCTTCGTCAAATTCTTTAATTGACTCTCTAACATTTGGGTGGTCATGATGTATTATTAGATGTCGCTCATGATCTATAAATATAAATTAATTATCAAATTGATATTTGATTATGATTTATATTTATTGCCAATATGTTAGAAGCCTAATGGGTCACACACATTAAGTGACATGATTGGGATTAAATAAGGATAATTAATTAAGTTAGACTTAATTAAAAGATATCAAAATAAAGTGGAAAATTATTTGAGTTCTCAAAGACTTAATTAAATTAAAATACAACTGTTGTATTTAGAGTTACAACTTAGTTTGGCTATATAAATATGTTATGTTAGCAAACTAAAAAAACTCCAAGCCTCAAACCACTTCTCAGCCATTTCATAAAATAAGAAAAGAAAAATAGTTTTCTTTGTCTGACAAAAATAAGATTCAGCAAGAATTTTTGGTCCTTTTGTTTTAGAAACAAAACTTGCTAGCACAAGTAAAAATCCTACATTTGAGAAGGTCTTACTCAATCACTGTGTGGACTACTGTTAGAGGCCAAACACTTGAGTGTCTGAAGATTTGACAAATCCTAAAGGTGAAGAAGCAAAGATTTTGATTTAATCGACTCTTGATTATGATATCTAGAGCAAGGTATGCAACTCTTAAACTTATGAGTGTTCATAATTAATTTGAAAGTTACATAAAAAACACAAATATTGATCTCGTAGGATTCAACTGTTTCTCTAATTTAATACTAGTTTATTATTTCGCTATTCTATAATTTTAATTTTTTTTTATTTTCTTGTTTGAGCATGTGGTTGAATCCCATCAAACATTAATCACTAGACATCCATTGGAATCAAAGCATACTCTAAAGCCTCTATCATAAAGTTGACTAAACTTAGCAAATTATGTTTTAAACCTTAAACAAATAATACATGTTTGATTTGAGTTTGAGATGTGTTACTAACGATTCTAATTCCTTGGATAGCACCCTTGGAGTCATCACCAAAGGAAACACTACCATTCTTGTTTCTATCAAGCTTGGCAAACAAGTTCTCATTACCTATCATGTGCCTTGAGCAACAACTATCTAAGAACCAATGTTGCCTTTTTTTTGGTTAAGGTTCAAAACTTTGATCCTTTTATCCTTACTCAACCTACCAAATAGATTTTTAGTTTTTGTTTAAAGGTACCCATATTTTGATGGTCCTTGGGGGTTAGCAATCACATGGGATCCTTTAGAAACCTAAACTAACTTGGTTTTAGGAAGATTTCTATCATTATGATGACAATCATAGGACATATGACCTTTCTTACCACATACATAACAATGATGAGAATGCATTTATTTTATTTCTAAGGTGTGTATTTCTTTTAGGCTTTTCTTCACTTTTTTATTTCAGTTTTGATCTTTCTTTTATTTCAATCTTAAGTGCAACATTTTTCATCAACAACTCTTTGTAATTCTAAATTTTTGCTTTCTAGTTCTAACTTCAAGAATTCAAAATCAATTTTGAACTATTCAAGTTCAATTTGAAGCATATTCTGTTGATCAAAAATAGAGTTATGCTCATACTTAATTCTTTCTAATTCTTCATTCAATATTATAGCTTTTTTCCTCATAGTTTTATATTTCAAAGCAAATTCTTCAAATTCAGTATATAGGCAATCATATTCATCTTGCAGATCATCATAGGAAATATCATATGAACTAGATGTTACCTCAAATTCTTCTTCTCTTGCCATCAAGCAAAAATTTACTTTTTCTTCTAATTTTTCTTTTTCTTTTTCTTTTTCTGAGCTTGAGGAGTCACTATCAAACCATATTGTTGCCACCATCACTTTCTTTGGTTTCTTTATCCTTTTTGAAGATTCTTCCGTTAGCATTGGACATTCAAATCTGAAATGTCTTGGTTTCTATTCAAAGCAGATCATCTCATCCTTCTTGTTGTGATCGCTCTTGTGCTTATTTTTGCAAGAAAAACTTTGGTCTTTCTGGTAATTTTCCTTTCAAATCTTCTATCTTTTTGTCCCATCAGCTTTCTAAACCTTCTAGCCTTCATTTTTAATTCTTCTTCATCATCATCATCATCTGACAATTCAAGTTTTTCCTCAAGTGTACTAATCTTTAGTACAAGATTTTGTTTTTTTCTCTTTAACTTTTTTCTTTTCTTCCGTTTCTTTTTCCTTCATTTCAAGTTCATGTGTGAAAAATGGGCCACAAATTTCATCAAGTGTGACCACATCACGATCTTTAGCCTATTGTGTCACGACCTGGAACTCCCATCGAGCCCGTGACAACTGTCGCGATGTCTCGATTGACATTCATTACTTGGAATGTCAACCGGAACCCCGCAAGGCTTTAATATCAGCTTCTCATTTTCCCTGTGGGTAACTGTTGCCAACTACCACATTCTAAAAGATTTTAAATTGTTTCCAACAAAAACAAATAAAAAAATAATTTTTGTCTCACAGAGGTATTTTTTTGTCATTTATCCCAAAAATCTCAAAATCAGTTAAAAATATAGTATGTAAGTGGAAAACACATATTTCATAATCAAAAAAAATTTTGGATGTCTAAAACATTCATTTAAAATGGAATTATGACTGTTAGAATAAAATAAAAGTATTAAATAAAATATTCAATTTTCACATAAAACAATATTTTAAGAACACTGCACAAATAATTTTTATAGTGTAAAAGCGAAATAAATTCCTACATACTGTAATGCAGATAACCAAAGTATAGAATTAATTTACAGTGACACGTGGGCCCACGAATGACCAAAAGTATCAAAAGAAATGAACCTACAGTTTTTGGATGTGGCAAGTTCAATTGTAATCCTCACCGATATCAGTTATCTACAATCTATTCTGAGCTTGAAATGGGCGGAAAGGAGAGTGGTGAGATTATAAAATCCTAGTGAGTAAACAAACATCACTCAAAATATCTAAAGTCGAGTAAAAGGAGACTAGTAAAACATTTCATCAAACTGTAATTTATCATCTTTCAACTTAGTTCAACCAAATGAAATCAATTTATTTAAAGCAAGTAATCAGTATGGCTTATGAATTTCTTAAAAAGCTTGGCTCATGCCAAAAATTATTATTATACTAAGTTATCTGGGATACCTTGGCCGAGGGCTATCCCAACTGAGTCCGCCAAGGCTATTAAAAAGTCATGTTTTTATTTTGAAAATATAGTCGTTCCTTGGCATTGGCCGAGTTCCCCTTCACGTAATGGTTTAGCGCGAAGTGAACTCTAAAAGTTATACCTCAATAGTTACCCTACTCGCCTCTCCAACCAAGGTAAAAATATAATAGGATTTCGTGCCCCTCTAATAGGCTAGTCCACAGAATCCAGCCCACTGCAGCAGGTCAAACCCACCATACAATAAAATTCAATAACATGATATGACTATTATTGCAATTCACAACCTTTCAAGGCTAAATATATATTTTATATATTTCAACACAAATATCAATTCAGCCATTCATGCAAATACTGTCATAAGCTATTCGATTCAAGTAATAAATTTAATTCATAACAAGTGGTCTCCAATTATTCTATTTTCAAAATCGTTATTTGGTTTTAAGACAATTTATAAAATATTTTCATTTAAACTCATTTTGTTTACAAAACAAAAAAATTTACAATTTGAACTCATTTTCATAAAATTCACCAAAATCGAATAAAAACATACTTTAGATAATTAAAATGATGGCAAGGTTACTCACAGTGTCTAGAGTAGTAATTTTCAAAATACTCAGACTACTGGTACTCGGGTGTAATTCCCTCACCTTTATCGGAGGACTCACCACCTTGACACAGTACAAAATCGAGAAATTCACCACATTGGTACTAAATTGAAATTAAACTAATTTAGACTACTAATGCTTGATATGGAATGCAAAAATGTCTAAATTTTGCCTAAACGTGGTGTTAGCCTATTTCGGTCTTTTACCCGATAAATCGATATACGCGTCCGTTTAAACTCCAAATTAATTTTTTTCAGTTTCTATACCTCAATTGCACCCAAATTGACTTAATGTCCCTCAATGTGGTGCAATTTATCCGTCTCGGTAGCAAATTACGAAAATACCCCTAGTGGGTAAAAATTTGTATTTTTGCTCTAAAAATTCCCATTATTTTTCTAGGCTCATAATTCATCATTATTCATCATAATTCCTCAAATAAACATCAAGATCAGCAGCCAATATTCCCCTAGAAAATTCGGCATAATGGGTTTCAATGGGAGAAAATTATATCTCTAGCTTATTTTTGCTATATTTCAATATAACTTAACTAAAATCACTTAATTCAATTAAAATCAACCAAAAATCAAGCTCAAAACTCATCCATGGAGGTTTGGCCAGCATGGGTGTCCATACCCACTTTCTAATTTTGCATGGAAATGAGAAAAAAATGCATGGGTAGTGAAAA
>NC_030851.1:10507228-10509040 GCF_000208745.1 Theobroma cacao | reverse complement strand
CCTTAGAATAAAATCAATTCATCATCATTGTACAGCATTGAGCATCCAGCCAAGAGTGGGTATTGTGAAAATTTACTGATTTCTTGCCCAATTTAATTTCTAAACACATTTAACTAACTAAAACTATCAATTTAACTAAAAATCAAAACCTAAAAATTTCAATTTCTCTCCCCTAGAATTTCGTCCAGCCCTTGATATCACTTTTTGATCTCTCTCCTCAAGCATGCTAAATGGAAATAAAGGCATAGGAAAGGTAGAAATCAAGCTAAAATCGAAAAATCTTACCATTAGACGCGTAAACGGTCAAAAACCGTGAATTCCCCTTTGAATTTTCTTATTTCTCTTTGGTTTTTCTTTTTTTCTTCCTTTCCTCTCTATTCCCTCTCTTGTTCTTCCTTATGGCCGGCCAGCACTTAAAATGGGGTTTAAATGGGCTGACTTTTCATTAAAATAATATTATTTCATTAAAAAAATACCACGTGTCACTTTCCCATTGGCCCATTTTTAAAATTTCATCCATTTGTTTCCAAAATTTCACCATACACTTGTCCCACATATCCATAGCTTAAATAAAATTCTCAGACTTATCCAAAGTCTCGGTGGAGTAATTTTTAAAATTTACACTTTTGCCCCCGTAAAAGTGAAAAATTACATTTTTGCCCAAAAAACTGAAAAATTGCCCATAGACATATTTTTCATCCCTTATACTCATACCATTCTCCAATTTGTCAAATTTGATCTAAATTCTCTCAAAATCTCAAATTTTGTCCGCGGTGGTAAAATTATGATTTTGCCCCTACACTCCAGAAATCACCAGAATTAAACTTTTTCACTTCCTATCATTAAATTATACTCCAAATAGTTAATTTTGATCAAAAATTTCACTCCATGATCAAATTATTATCTTAGGTGGCAAAATGACGATTTTTCCCTTGAACATCAAAATTTCCAATTTTACCCTAAATGAACCCTCGAACTCCGAACAATCATTTTTAGTCATTCCTGGACTATAAAATATTAAATTTCATCCTACAATTCTTATTTGAACTAGTTCGAGGTTAAATCAACTCAAGTGTACCATTAGGTACGATATCGGGTTTTGTCTTTTCTTAGGTGCTTTCCTAGCATAATAACATGCTACTCAGTGCATATATGTCATGACATGTATTTATAGGGTCGGGTTTTACGTATATCATTTCCATAAAGGCATGCCCAACTACTCATGCTTCAATTTATCTCCATGGGTTTCTAGCATGTCACCTAGTTTACTTGTGTTGTTACTAATCCTTTCCTTTCAACAATGTCAAGACAAGATCAGTATATTCTCATAACAATATTCTATATAAACTCATTTGCTATATCATTATTGAAATCTTTACTTACATTTTTCTCACATGGTATTGACATCTCTTATCAGTATCTCATACATTCATCTAACCTTTCGCTCGCTTCCTCTTTAGTCTTTAACAAGACTTAATCTCTTGTCTTCTTTATTTCTTAAGATTTGACTTCATTTATCATATTATTCATCTTAACACTCCACATGTTAATTTATTTTTTATGTAGTCATCTAAAAAATTCTCTAACTTTTTTTATGTAGCCATCTCAAAAATTCTCTAACTTTTCTTTCTCTTACATGCCAATATATATAAGGCAATAATTAAAAACAAAAAACTTTGCAATTTCACTCATCATCTTTATCTTAATACCTCCCAATGCACTTAAGACTCCAAACAACAAAGCTTAGCATGAAAACCAATGACCATTCTTCAACTCGTGAGTTTCATCTTCATGCCACTCTCAATTTGCTCT
>NC_030851.1:10470055-10505006 GCF_000208745.1 Theobroma cacao | reverse complement strand
AAAACCAAAAAGCTCTGATACCAACTTAATTGTCACGACCCGGAACTCCCATCGAGCCCGTGACAACTGCCACGACGTCTCGATCGACATTCATTACTCGAAATGTCAACCGAAACTCCGCAAGGCTTTAATATCAGTTTCTCATTTCCCCTGTGGGTAACTGTTGCCAAATACCACATTCTAAAAGATTTTAAACTGTTTCCAACTTAAACAAATAAAATAATAATTTTCGTCTCACAGGGGTATTTTTTTGTCATTTATCCTAAAAATCTCAAAATCAGTTAAAAATATAATATGTAAGTGGAAAACACATATTTCATAATCAAAAATAATTTGGATGTCTAAAACATTCGTTTAAAATGGAATTATGACTGTTAGAATAAAATAAAAGTATTAAATAAAATATTTAATTTTCACATTAAAAAATATTTTAAGAACACTGCATAAATAATTTTTATCGTGTAAAAGTAAAATAAATTCCTACATACTGTAGCAGATAACCAAAGTATAGAATTAATTTACAGTGACACGTGAGCCCACGAATGCCCAAAAGTATCAAAAAAAATGAACCTACAGTTTTTGGATGTGGCAAGTTCAACTGTAATCCTCGCCGATATCAATTATCTACAATCTATTCTGAGCTTGAAATGGGTGGAAAGGAGGGTGGTGAGATTATAAAATCCCAGTGAGTAAACAAACATCAGTCAAAATATCTAAAGTCAAGTAAAAGGAGACTATTAAAACATTTCATCAAACTGTAATTTATCATCTTTCAACTTATTTCAACCAAATGAAATCAATTTATTTAAAGCAAGTAATCAGTATGACTTATGAATTTCTTAAAAAGCTTGGCTCATGCCAAAAATTATTATCATACTCAGTTATTTGGGATACCTTGGCCGAGGGCTATCCCAACTGAGTCCGCCAAGGCTATTAAAAAGTCATGTTTTTATTTTGAAAACATAGTCGTTCCTTGGCGTTGGCCGAGTTCCCCTTCACGTGGTGGTTTGGCGCGAAGTGAACTCTAAAAGTTATACCTCGGGAGTTACCCTACTCGCCTCTCCAACCGAGGTAAAAATATAACAGGATTTCGTGCCCCTCTAATAGGCTAGTCCACAGAATCCAGCCCACTGCAGCAAGTTAAACCCACCATACAATAAAATTCGATAACATGATGTGGCTATTATTGCAATTCACAGCCTTTTAAGGCTAAATATATATTTTATATATTTCAACACAAATATCAATTCAGCCATTCATGCAAATACTGTCATAAGCCATTCGATTCAAGTAATAAATTTAATTCATAACAAGTGGTCTCCAATTACTCTATTTTCAAAATCGTTATTTCGTTTCAAGACAATTTATAAAATGTTTTCATTTAAACTCCTTTTGTTTACAAAACATAAAAATTTACCATTTGAACTCATTTTCATAAAATTCACCAAAACCGAATAAAAGCATACTTTAGATAATTAAAATGATGGTAAGGTTACTCACAGTGTCTAGAGTAGGGATTTTCAAAATACTCAGACTACTGGTCCTCGGGTGCAATTCCCTTACCTTTATCGGAGGACTCACCACCTTGACATAGTACAAAATCGAGAAATTCACCACATTGGTACTAAATTGAAATTAAACTAATTTAGACTACTAATGCTTGATATGGAATGCAAAAATGTCTAAATTTTGCTTAAACGCGGTGTTAGCCTATTTCGATCTTTTACCCCGATAAATCGATATACGTGTCCGTTTAAACTCCAAATTAATTTTTTTCAGTTTCTATACCTCAATTGCACCCAAATTGACTAAATGTCCCTCAATGTGGTGCAAATTATCAGTCTCGATAGTAAATTACGAAAATACCCCTAATGGGTAAAAATTCATATTTTTGCTCTAAAAATTCCCATTATTTTTCTAGGCTCATAATTCATCATTATTCATCATAATTCCTCAAATAAACATCAAGATCAGCAGCCAATATTCCCCTAGAAAATTCGGCATAATGGGTTTCAATGGGAGAAAATTATATCTCTAGCTTATTTTTGCTATATTTCAATATAACCTAACTAAAATCACTTAATTCAATTAAAATCAACCAAAACTCAAGCTCAAACCTCATCCATGGAGGTTTGGACAGCATGGTTGTCTATACCTACTTTTTAATTTTGCATGGAAATGAGAAAAAAATGCATGGGTAGTGAAAATCACAAGGAAAATCAATGAAATTTACCTTTTTAATGCTTGATTTCTTGATTTCTCTTGATTTTTCCCAAATTTTTCAGGTAGGGTTCTTATTTCTTTTCCCTCTCTTCTCTACTGGTTTGGACAGCTGAAGAAGATGAGAATTCTGGAATTTTTACCTTTTTAAAGGCTAAAATAATATAATATTATTTTATTCATTTTTTTAATGTTTTATTAATTCCTTAAATTCTAGCCATCCATTTGTTTCCAAATTTTCACCATACACTTGTCCCACATATCCATAGCTTAGATAAAATTCTCAGACTTATCCAAAGTCTTGGTGGAGTAATTTTTGAAATTTACACTTTTGCCCCTATAAAAGTCAAAAATTACATTTTTGCCCCAAAAACTGAAAAATTGCCCATAGACATATTTTTCATCCCTTATACTCATACCATTCTCCAATTTATCAAATTTGATCTAAATTCTCTCAAAATCTCAAATTTTGTCAACGGGTGGTAAAATTACAATTTTACCCCTACACTCTAGAAATCACCGGAATTAAACTTTTTCACTGCCAAACCCTCAAATTATACTCCAATAAGTCAAATGGAGCCAAAAAAATCTTTTTCAAAAATTCTCATTGTGGCCCTAGGTGGCAAATGACCATTTTATTCCTAGATAGTGAAAATTCCGGTTTAACTCCAAATTGATCCTCAAACTCCAAATCACCATATTAAACCATTATGGGACTTTAATATTCTTAATTTCATTTTAAATTCTCTATTTGATATAGTTCGAGGCTTAAATTAATTTAATTGTATCATTTGGTACATTGTCGTCTTTTAACGATTTTTCTTTCGGGGCTTTCCAAGTATGCAAGCATATTGTCAATCATATGAATGACATGGCAAGTATTTTATAAGGTCGGGCTTGACATACTCAAACTACTAGTCCTCAAGTGCAATTCCCTTGCCTTTATCGAAAGACTCACCACCTTAACACAGTACAAAATCGAAAAATTCACCACATTGGTACTAAATTGAAATTAAACTAATTTAGACTACTAATGCTTGATATGGTATGAAAAAATGTCTATATTTTTGCCTAAACGCGTGTTAGCCTATTTCAATTTTTTACCCGATAAATCGATATATGCGTCTGTTTAAACTCCAAATTAATTTTTTTCAGTTTCTATACCTCAATTGCACCCAAATTGACTTAATGTCCCTCAGTGTAGTGCAAATTATCAGTCTCGATAGAAAATTACGAAAATACCCCTAATGGGTAAAAATTCGTATTTTTGCTCTGAAAATTCTCATTATTTTTCTAGGCTCATAATTCATCATTATTCATCATAATTCCTCAAATAAACATCAAGGTCAGCAGCCAATATTCCCCTAGAAAATTTGGCATAATGGGTTTCAATGGGAGAAAATTATATCTCTAGCTTATTTTTGCTATATTTCAATATAACCCAACTAAAATCACTTAATTCAATTAAAATCAACCAAAACTCAAGCTCAAAACTCATCCATGGAGGTTTGGCCAGCATGGGTGTCCATACCCACTTTCCAATTTTGCATGGAAATGAGAAAAAATGCATGGATAGTGAAAATCACAAGGAAAATCAATGAAATTTACCTTTTTAATGCTTGATTTCTTGATTTCTCTTGATTTTCCCCAAATTTTTCAGCTAGGGTTCTTATTTCTTTTCCCCCTTTTCTCTCCTAGTTTGGATGGCTTGAAGAAGATGAGAATTCTGAAAATTTTGACCTTTTTAAAGGCTAAAATAATATAATATTATTTTATTCAATTTTTTTTTATTAATTCCTTAAATTTTAGCCATCCATTTGTTTCCAAATTTTCACCATACACTTGTCCCACATATCCATAACTTAGATAAAATTCTCAGACTTATCCAAAGTCTTGGTGGAGTAATTTTTTTAAAATTTATACTTTTACCCCCGTAAAAGTCAAAAATTACATTTTTGCTCCAAAAACTGAAAAATTGCCCATAGACATATTTTTCATCCCTTATACTCATAACATTCTCCAATTTGTCAAATTTGATCTAAATTCTCTCAAAATCTTAAATTTTGTCTGTGGGTGGTAAAATTACGATTTTACCCCTACACTCTAGAAATCATCGAAATTAAACTTTTTTACTGCCAAACCCTCAAATTATACTCCAATAAGTCAAATGGGGCCAACAAAATCTTTTCTAAAAATTTCCATTGTGTCCCTAGGTGGCAAATGATCATTTTACCCCTAGATAGTGAAAATTCCGGTTTGACTCCAAATTGATCCTCGAACTCCAAATCACCATATTAAACCATTATGAGACTTTAATATTCTTAATTTCATTTTAAATTCTCTATTTGATCTAGTTCGAGGCTTAAATTAACTTAATTGTACCATTTGGTACATTGTCGTCTTTTAACGATTTTTCTTTCGAGGCTTTCCAAGTATGCAAGCATATTGTCAATCATATGAATGACATGGCAAGTATTTTATAAGGTCAGGCTTGACATCGTGAATGGCAATGACCTTGGGTTTCTAACTTTTTGTGAGGCATCTAAGTAGTCTCTTACCTAAGTCATGTTCAGGGATGGTTTCCAAGTTAATTGAGCTTGTTTGTAATATTGGTAAACTTATCAAACGTGGTAGTGATATCTTTACTCGGTTCCATTTTGAACATTTTATAAGTATGAGCGAGTAAGGCAATTTTGGACTATTTAACTTGTGAAGTCCCTTCATAAATGACTTGAAGTTTTTCCTAAAACTTTTTGGCTGTAGTACAACTAGAGATTTTGTTCAATTCTAAAAGGGTCAGTACACAGTGAAGGGTGTTGATAGCTTTAAAATTTGTTTGAACCTTTTTAACTTCAGCTTCAGTCCACTCAGCTCTTAGCTTAGGCATTCTCTCACTTGTGACAAAACTAAGTGAGGTGGGAATGTAAGGCGCTTCCATGATTTCATCTCACATTTCATAGTCAAGGGCTCTAATCTATATATATATCCTAGTGCTCTAATAAGCATAATTTGATCCATAAAATAAAGGAAGCCTATTTGTGGATTGACCTTCAACAACAACAGACTTTTGTAAAGCCGTATAGATCTCTCGTAAGGATGTTAAGCCTTAAAATAAAGGTATGATTCTGATACCACTTATTAGTCTCGTTGGAGTGCTAGAGGGGGTGAATAGCACTAAAAATTTTAAAGTCAACCCTTTTTAAATCATAGAACTTTGAACCAGTTGGAAGAAGAAAGATTTAAAGCTTATTGTAGCTAAAAGACAACTAGTAATGAAGGGTAGAAAGAAGTGAAAAATGCAAGAGTATTTGTAATGGTTTGGTCCCCTTGACTTATATCTACTACTTTGATTTTCCAATTAAGGATTTTTAACCCAACTTCACTATACTAGTGGAATTAATAGTTTCTACCAAGTTTTTACAAGATGAGCTTTTAACTCAAGCTTTAATCCCTTACAACAAGTTTTAGAGTGTTACCCACACTGTAATTTTCAAAAAGGAAAAGAAAAAGAAGTACAACTATGACTCTTTACAAATTTGAAAGATTACAAGCAAGCTCAAAAACTTTTTCTGGAATTAGAATGAAAGACAAGTGTTTTTGGTAAAGATATTTGGCTTTTTGCTCAAAATGGCTCTCTTCTCTATCCATCACCTTTCTTTGATAGTTGGAGTTTCTTTTTATATTTAAGGAGTCAGATTTTTTTGTTGGGGATAATTTTTAGTCGTTAGTTACAACTTTGATGCTATTTTGACCGTTATTTTGTCCTCTAGTGTTTAAATTCAAATGGGTAGATAGAGTTCCTATAACTAGTTACAGGCAACTCTAATAGAGTATAGCTTCTCTACCTTGCATTGTCTTGCTACTATGTGCTCTACATTAACTAATTACAAGAGACTCTAACCAGTTACAGCTTCTCTAGCTTACAGTGTCTTGTTGTTGTGTACTCTACATTATCCGATTATCGGAGACTCTAATAGATTAAGAGATCTCTTTCTTCAAGCTTCTTTACTTTTGCAGACTTCTGTTGTTGATTTTTCACACAAGTGCATATATCGTTAACAAATAATATAATGATGAAGTAGAGTATCATTCCCATAGAGAATTGTTTTAATTCCTACTGTTAACCACTAAAATTAACACACCATAATTTTATCTAAACAATTAAAATTAAAATTAAAACTAATAAACTAATAACTAAAACTAATCTAAAATATATCAGCAAAATTATTTTATTAACTTCTAGTGATTACCAGATCTAAATTATGATATCCCTCAATGCTTCATCTAAATATTGTCTCTATCTCTTAACATAGTTTAATGGATTAAGTTGCTAACTTAGAGTCCTAAATTATTTACAAGTCTCTGTCAAGTTTCTTATAAAAATACCTCTTCCAATTAATTTCTTATATGTCTATGCAAATTAAATTGAAGAAAGATTCATTAAGTTCATGTTCTAATCCTAGCTATGTATGGCTTATAGGCGTATGTCTATCCTATATACAAATCAAATCACTTAATCAACTAAGTGTATTCGATCATACGCTATTCTATTCAAGGTCTACCTAATTCTCTTTCGTCAACCTAGGTTTCCAATTCAATCTAATTAGTGACCAGATAATTAGAAGCATTAAGAACAACAAAAAATAAATAATTTAAATCCATCAAACATAAGCAACAGAGAGATAAATAAATTAGACTATGTATTGACTTAAATCATAATCTTAAATAAACAATTTAATTCCCCATTGAGTCTCACATCATCATCAAATACGGTTTAAACATTATAAACAAAACCAAGAAAATAAGAGAATAACAAAAGATAGGAAAAACCAAGAATTGTAATCTTGATCTCTCAATCTCCTTGAATTTTTCAAATTTTTCTTAGCTTCAATGACTTTGCGACTTGATTCTTAGCTTTCAATTCGGTGTTTCATTCCCTCCTAAAAGTCTTCGAAAGGTTATTTTTATAGGGCTTTGAAGTGAGGCCAAGTTGGGTGAAGAAAAAAGTCAATTCCAATAAGGATTTCCTCATTATACTACATAGGCCACAGCCTACTTCCTCCAAACCCACGGCCTTGTCCATTTAAATAGTAGAAATTGTAATTGTTCTAGGACTACTACAGTGCTCCAAATTTGATAAGATTTTTTACTATCTTCTAGGCCAACCTTGGTGCAACGATAAACATAAACATTGTAGTTTTTTATCTTATCTTTCCAATGGTCTAAGAATCATTTCATGTAGAGTTCTGTAGAGAGAGTTATGGCCGAAATACTAAAACATATGTAGTGGAAGTCTACACCTTGAAATTGCTCTCTTTCTTCCATTAAAATTCTTCTTTTATTAAACACCTACAAAAGCACAGCTAAATCAATAACAATCTATCTTAATCACATTAACACCAAATTGCATATAAAATTAACTAAGATTAGATTGACTCACCTAAATTAACTAACTTAAAATAATTAAATAAAACTTACTAATTTCTATGCATTACTATAAGAACTAAGCTAAATTAATATAAAAATTAAGCCCAAATAACTCTATATCATAGAGTTAAGATTTTGCTAGTCCTTGAGTAAAACATAGAAAAGAAACTAACTTACGAAAAACAAATTCAGTTAATGAAAACAAAATATATATAGTTACTACTACTACTACTACTATTAGAGATAAAGTGCACCAATGCAATGATTCCTTATAATTTCCGCAAAAGTATGTCTATCAATCATTAACCTAAGGAAAAATATAGGAATTGTTTAAATTCATGTTTCAATTCCAACACAAGCATATTCTTGAGTAGATTTCTATGTGTGTGTGAAATCTTTTACCAAGAATATCATGACATCCGGATGAGTTTATGCCAACACAAATTTCAAATTAGTACTAGAACTCCATAAGTTCACTTTTCATCTCTTTCTCCACTAATGTATGGCTAGGGTCAAGGTAGGATAAAATATAATACTTTGGCTCAAATCACCCTAAGAACATAACTATTCTAGGACCTATATATAGAACTCTATTCTCCTTCTTCTAGTACACCTTTTCTTACACATTTAAACTTTTTTTTCTCTTTTTTTTTTCATATAAACATCACTTTTCCATCTTTTACAATATTTAGCTCAATCTATATTTCCTAAAATAATACACATGCTTAGGAGTGAGGGTTACAAAATTAAAAACTTTTATTTTAAGGATAAGCACAATTATTATACTGTTAAATAAAGAAAACAGACATTTGGCTCAAAGGGGTATACTAGGGATAAAGATTTAACAAGGCAGGCCTTTTAGGCTCAAACGATCCAAAGATGGCCTAAATCATCTCTCTAACTAAGTATTGCCTAAGATTTCGCCTAGAGAGAAAATTAAGCAAATTCTAGAATTTATGACATAATCTACAATTCACATTAATATAAACCTTCTCTAGATATTCACAATAATTCAAAACAAAAGATAAAGTGCTTAATATTGTGGAAATCACATCCTAACAATGATACTCAACAATAGAATTTAGCATGAATCTAAACAAAAACCTTTTTCACCAAAAGATAAGAATTCAAGACAACTAGTTATCATCATTGGATAGAGAAATCATCGAAAAAATTGGCACAACTTTACTCTAGATTCCTAAAATTTGAACAAATAATAAATTCATTTACCAACTAATAGTAAATTATTTATAAATCTAGATAATCATGCAAACAAAATTAAATCTAAAACTTTTACAAAATATTCACCACCAAAAAAATAAATTCACCCCCCAAACTTAAACTAAACATTGTCCTCAATGTTAGAAAAAATAAAAGAAAGGTAAAGAATACTCCTTTGATGGTTGGATGAATCTAGAGAAGCTCTAATCCTCCTCGTCTCCATCATCCTCTGCATCATTGTCCTCATTGTCCTCTACCTTATTTGCGTTTCTTGAAGGATTAGGTGCTAATGGAAGAATAGACATGTCCATGCTCATAAAAGCACCATAAACACAAAACATATGGTCCATATGTTGATTACATTGGGTCTAAAAAGTCATGTGTTACTCAAATTGTTACCCAAGGTTCTCAACTAGGTGCTTAAGGTTCTCAATTCTCTTAATCATTGACAGTTGTTAGTGTCTTGGTCAAAGGGGTGGAAGATGGTGTGTAGAAGATGAACTACCTCCAGTAGAATTTTGAGATTGTCAAAGGATGAGATTGAGATCAACTGGAAGTGTAGGGTGCAACAACTCCTTTCTAACATCCCAAATTACAGCAACTTGCTTGCACAAAGTTGTAATTAGATAAGGGAACCACAAGCCTTCATGCTTTGATTGCGCAGTGAGTCACGGCTTGGTAAATTGCATGACCAATATCAATTATGTGTGCAGTCATGATGGAATGAATAAGTGATAATTCTATTTTATAGAATTATTTTAGTCCAATTTTGTTATTAAATATTAGCTAATTACTCAATTTTCAATTATAATTTACTTATTTTTAGTTGTTTTTATAATTAGTTTATTTTTAATTGAGTTATTTTAATTTTATGTTATTTTTTAGTTTTTATATTTTTTGTAGGAGCTAAAGCAATTGGGCTTAATTATGGAAAGTAAGGTGTTGAAAGACCCGAAAGTCTGTTTGCATATGGTTCAGTGTTTTGGCCATAACTCGCATTACAGAACTCCAAATGATGCCATTCTTGGACCATTGGAAAGCTAAGAGACAGAGAGCTGCAACTTTCATGAAGATTGCTTTACCCAATTCTACTTCAAAGGTAGAGAAAATCGTGTCAGAAAATGGATGGACGTACTGTGTCGGGAATGAAAATTTTTAAAGACTGATAATTGATTTTTTGGGCCTCTCATTGTACTTTTAAGCCCAATTAAATCATAGGTCAACTTAGGGAACTATAGGTTAATTTTATTAGTATAAATAGGATATTTTTAAGAGCATCAAGGTAGATAACGTTTGGGGATACAAGAAGCTAGAAATTAAGGCTGAAACTTGGACAACAAGGCAATAAATATTTATTTTATTTTGTTTTCTTCCTTGGCTTTTATTTTTCTTGTTACTCTCAATGGTTGAAATTATTTTCATGTTATTTGTCTTTGCAATCATGAGTAGCTAATTTTCTTTTTCTAGGATTACAATTGAACTCACATGTAATCTAAATTTTTAATCTTTTTCTTACTTATTTTCAATGGAATTTGAATTGTTTATTTCAATTTGTTCTTAATGCTTTTAATTTCTTGGCCACTAATTAATTGATTTAGGAATCTAAACAAACTTGGAAAAAGGAGTTTCGTATAGACTAAATTTGGGATTGCATATGATCATATTAATTAATTTGCGTATAAGATAGGGGTATACCTATAGGCCATATGTAGCCAGATTAGAGCCTGAACTTAATGAATCTGTTTTAATTTCAATTCACATAGGGATATAGTGTTTTGGTTAAAATAGATATTTTTATAAGATGAGTCGAAAGACCCTTATAAATAAATTAGGCCTCTAGGTTAGCAATTCAACCCATTGATATAAGTTAAGGAAGAGAGGTAAGATTTAGATGAAGTGTGAGGGATATTGTAATCCTAGGCTTGTTTGATTTGATATTTACTCAAGTTATTCTTATTTTGATTTTTTGTAGTTTAAATTTTGGTTAAGTATTTTTAGTTAGTTAATTTAGTTATTTGATATTGATTATTTGGATAAGATTAAATTGTTTTAATTTTAGTACTTAGTAAAAGTTTAGATCAATTCTCTGTGGGATCAATACTCTGCTTGCTTATATACTATCTATTCGATACGTATACTTGCATAATATAATTTTAACTGACAATAAGGATGGCTCGATCCTTTGTGACATCATTAAGATGTGTGGTAGGAAGTAATTTGGAAGCCACAAAATATAACCATATCTTAGAAGTTGGTTTCATCACAATCCTCTTGAATGAAACTAGTGCATTATTGAAGAATCGCCATTAAGCTCCCTCGTCACAAAGAATATGAATGATATCATCCCAATCCTCATGCTCAGTCAAATATTGGCCATATCTATCGTTTTCAATGTCAAGAGTTTCATAAAATTCATTAATGGCATGGCTCGAGAATGGAACTAATTTACCCCACAAAAATAAAATCATTAGTAGCTTCAACAACGTTAGAGTAACATTCTCTTACTAGAGGGATACTTGCAGCTGCTGGCGAGGCACAAAATTTTTGCCAGTAGTGGCCATTAATCATTGGTTGAAGGTCAAGGTGTGTAATCAACCCTTGATCCAGTCATTGTTCGGGTGTTACAATTTTGTTTGCAGGAGAACTTGCGTGCCTAGCCACAGCATCAGCTGACACAAATCTAGAATGATCAAACGAACCACTGGAATTTTATCTTGATCGTTTGGGTGCCATTCTCAAATTTCCTACAATTAATTCTCAACCAAAAGAAAAGAGAAGTACCAACAAAACACAATAGACCATCAACAATATTAGCTCATATGTCTTCTCATCATAATAAAATAGTGCCCATAATATCAAGTAAAAATCCACTAATTACAATAATAAACAAAATAATTTAAAATCAAGAAACTTACCCATATTCCTCAATTTCAACTTACCTTTGAAATTTAAAGCACAAAACCAAATAATATACCACACCAATCAAATAATTAAGCACAAAGTCTTAAGAATCATCAATACTCATCACAAATTTGTTGAACATAAGTGTGTAGGGAAGATGTGGGTAATGGGTATGTAAGATTTTGAGGAAGGGAGAAAAATAGGTTAAAGGGGAAGAAAGGAGAGACGAAGAATGATAGGTAGGATAGAAGAGAGAAAAGTGCAGAAATTTGCATTAATAAAAATGGAAGGGGTGTTGAGGTGAAGAAGAGGGGGTTTATATGGGAAGGGGGCTGCCTATTATTGGCAGCCCATAGAGGGTTTATTGGGTAGTGGGTTGCCCATTATAGGTAGCCCACAAAAAAAGGGGTCGCAGCCTACCCTTTAGGGGCGTTGCAGCCCACGTTGCATTTGGCAGCAAGGCTGCAACCTCATTTTGTGAGCATCGAGTCCCGTGGCTCTTACTATCGCTAGGCCGCAACCTTCTTTCTGGGGAGTCACGACTTCAATGATTACCTTTCTCTTTTTTTTTTGTGCATTGCCCAAAGTTGGCAGCTCGCTAAAAACGGGGTTGTGGCTTGCCTTTTTAGGGCACCACAGCCTGTGTTGTGGATTTCTCGCTAGGTCGCGACCTCCCCTTGTGGGAGCTACGATCTACCCCCTTCCCCATTTTTTTTTTGAATTTTTTTCTACTTTTAAATGTACTTGCAAAAGAAATAAAATTTTTTAATAATTTTCAATAAAAAGAAAATTAAATCAATGAAATTTAAGTGAGGAAATAAATAGAGCTAGAATGCTTGGGTTGCCTCCAAAAAAGCGCTTGAGTTATAGTCTTCGGCTTGACTTTTTCTTATCAAATTGCATCGATAAGCGTGATTGAGGACCTATGATGATCAAAATTGCCAGCCCAATAGTGCTTTAATTGTTTCCCATTCACTTTGAAAGTTGATTTATCATTAGCTACTTCTACAACTGCATAAGGATATACTTTCATCACAATAAAGGTCCAGACTAATGAGATTTCAGCTTTCTAGGAAATAATCTCAAACAAGAATTATAAAGAAAAACGTGTTGGCCAGGCTCAAAATTTATCTTTATAATTTTTTGGTCATGCCATCATTTCGTCTTCTCCTTATAGATTCTTGCACTCTCATAAGCTTCTTGACGGAATTCATCCATCTCATTGAGTTGCAAAAGATGCTTTTCTCCAGTTGCTTGAAGATCAAAACTAAGCTTTTTAATTGCCTAATATGCCTTGTGTTCAAGCTCGACTGGAAGATGACAAGCCTTTCCAAATACCAATTTATAAGGAGACATCCCAATTGGAGTTTTATATGCAGTCCTATATGCCCACAAAACATCATCTAACTTTTTTGACCAATCTTTTTTTGAAGGACAAACAATCTTCTCCAAAACTCTTTTAATTTTGCAATTTTAAACTTCAGCTTGGCCACTTGTTTAAGGATGATAAGCAGTTGCTATTTTGTACTTGACTCTTTATTTGGCCAAGATTACCTCAAAATTTTTGTTGCAGAAGTGAGTTCTTTCATCACTAATTATGGCTCTAGGTGTACTAAAATGTGTGAATATGTTCTTTTACAAGAATACCTTAGAGTCATTCCTTGGTAATGTAATAGCTTTGACCCATTTAGAGGCATAATCAATAGCAACCAAGATGCATTCGTTGTTGAAGGATGGAATGAATGGACCCATAAAATCAACTCCTCATACATAAAAAATTTCGACTTCTAGGATATTTTTAAGAGGCATCTCATATCTCCTAGACATATTGCCCATTCTTTAACATCTATAAAATCTTTCAACAAAATTATGAGCATATTTGAAAAGGGAGGGCCAATAAAATCTTGATTGGAGAACCTTTGCAGCAGTTCATTTCCCCCTATAATGTCCTCCATAATCAGATGAATGGCAATAATGAAGAATATTTTCAAATTCTTTTTCTAGAACACACTTTCTAATTATTCGATCTCCACAATGCTTGTAAAGAAAGGGCTTACCCCACATGTAGTATTTGACATCATGCAAGAATTTCTTCTTTTGTTCAGAATTAAATTTAGAAGGGAAGAGTTTACTCACTAGATAATTCACAACATCAGCATACCATGGTAAATTTTTTTGCTTCTTTATATGAAACAATTGCTCATAAGGAAAGGTCTCATTGATCGCTATTGAAATCCTAACTTGATCTTCATTCTCCAATCTAGATAAATGATCTGCCACTCGATTTTCTATACCTTTCCTATCTCGAATTTCCAAGTTGAATTCTTAGAGCAAAAGTACCCATCTTATCAAGCATGGTTTTACATCTTTTTTCTCAATTAGATATTTAATAGCTACATGGTCAGTGTAAATAATGACTTTATTGCTAATAAGATAAGATCGAAATTTATCAAAAGCAAAAGCAAAACCAAGCAACTCGTTTTCAGTTGTGGTGTAATTTGCTTGAGCCTCATTTAATGTTCTGCCAGCATAATAAATAGGATGCAAAATCTTCACTTTTCGTTGATGCAAAATCTTCACTTTTCGTTGGCGCAAAACTACGCCAACTACATAATCACTAGCATCACACATTAGTTCAAAAAAAAGATTCCAATTAGGAACATTGATAATATGAGCAAATATTTATCTCTTTTTCAGTTCAACAAAAGCATCATGGCAAGCATCATCAAAATTAAAAAGAGTATATTTTTCTAATAAATTACAAAGTGGTTTAGAAATTTTAGAAAAATCCCTAATGAATCTCCTATAAAATCCAGCATGTCTTAAAAACTACGAATGCCCTTAACAGAGGTGGGAGGTGGAAGTTTTTCAATTGTTTCAATTTTTGCTTTATCTACTTTTAAACCTTTACTAGAGACTTAATGGCCAAAGACTATGCCTTCTTGCACCATAAAGTGACATTTTTCCCAATTTAAAACTAAATTAGTTTCCTCACATCTCTTAAGTACTCTAGCAAGATTAAATAGACAATCATCAAAATCATCCCCAAAAACTGAAAAATCATCCATAAATACTTCCAAAAACTTTTCAACCATATCAGAAAAAATTACCATCATACATATCTGAAAAGTAGTTGGAGCTTTACAAAGTCCAAAAGGCATTATACAATAAGCAAAAGTTTCATAAGGACAAGTAAAAGTGGTTTTTGTTAGTCTTCAGGAACAATGGTATTTTGATTATAACCAGAATATCCATCTACAAAGCAATAAAAACCCTTATCTACTAGTTTATAAAGTGTTTGATCAATAAAAGGTAGTGGAAAGTGATTTTTTCTGGTGGCTTTGTTCAATTTTCTATAGTCCATACATACTCTCCATCCAGTCACAGTTCTAGTGGGAATGAGCTCATTATTTTCATTAAAGACTACAGTTATGCTTCCTTTCTTAAGGACACATTGAACTGGACTTACCCATGAACTATCAGAAGTAGGATAGATGATACCTACATCTAGCCACTTGATATTTTCTTTCTTTACTACCTCTTTCATGATCAAATTTAGCCTTCATTGATGCTCAATCGTTGCCTTGTGATTTTCTTCCAAAAGAATTTTGTGTATGCAAATTGATGGACTAATTCCTTTGATGTTTAGAATGGTCCACCCAATTCCTTTTTGGTAGTCTCTTAAAACTTGAAAGAATTTATTCTCCTATTCATCAAAAAGAAAAAAAAGAAATAATTATGAGTAGTTGGTAGTTAAATTTTTACTTACTCAAGTATACATATTGAAAAGATAGTATATAAGCAAGTAGAGTATCAATCCCATAGAGAATTGATCTAAAATTTTACTAAGTACTAAAATTATAACAATTTAATCTTATCCAAACAATCGAAATTGATTAATTAACTAAAACTAATTAATCAAAATTTAAACTAAAAAGAAAAATCAAAGTAAAAATAACTTGAGTAGAGATCATATCAAACAAGCCTATGATTACAGTATCCCTTACACTTCATCTAAATCTTACCTCTCTTCCTCAACTTATTTCAATGGGTTGAATTGCTAACCAAGAGTCATCAATTATTTATAAGGGTCTCCTGACTCATCTTATAAAAATATTTACTTTAACCGAAACACTACATTCCCATGTGAATTGAAATTAAAACAAATTCATTAAGTTCAGGCTCTAATTCTGACTACATATGGCATATAGGTGTATCTCTATCCTATACACAAATCAATTAATATGATCATATACTATCCCAATCTTAGTCTACACTAAACTCCCTTTCCCAAGTTTGTTTAGGTTCCTAGATCAATTTAATTGGTGATCAAGCACTTAAAAGCATTGAAAACAAATTGGAATAAACAATTCAAATCCCATTAAACATAAACAAGAAAGAGATTAAAAAATTTAGATTGCAAGTGAGTTCAATTGCAATCCTAGAAAAATAAATTTAGCTCATAATATCTTATAAAAACTTCATCTAAAGAAAATTAGTCATTAATCCAAGTCAAAAAAAATAAGAACAACACAAAAGTAGAGAGAGAAAACTAATAGTTGAAGCTTTGTAATCTTGATTCTCCCTCCAATTTTCTTGCTTTCTTACTTTGTTCTTGGCTCTTTTTCTCCAGAGAAATTGCTTGTTGTCTTATCCCAAAAACCTTTGAAAAAGGCCCTTAAATAGCCTCCAAAAATCATAACTTCCAAAATCCCGTAAGCTTGTTATTTTTGGAAAATACAGTGAGCGTCGCGGCTCTCATTTTCCAAAGCCACAGCTCTCAAAGGTTCTGCTCAATTTTGTTCCTTTGATGCAGTACTTTCAATTTAACAAAGATTTTAACTACCTTTAGATTAGAACTGGGCAATGTAGTAAACATCAAAGTGTTAGCCCTACCTCTTAACTTTCTAATGGTTTAAAAATCATGTCATTTGGACTTCTAGAGTGGGAGATATGCTTAAAAAACCAAAACATATGCAAATAGAACACTAGTCCATTATGCACCTTTCTTCACCAATTGAAATTATTTTTGATCCTACTCTTACAAAAATATAAAAATAAATATAAATAACATGAAACTAACATTATTAACTTAAAATAAACATTTAAACATAAATTAAACTAAACTACTGAAGTAACTAAAAAACACCTAAATCTAATCCTAAATCTAGTCAAACTTAAACTAATTAAGTATTTGATCTCTCATTAAATATATGAATTTGATGTACACATCAGTAGTGTCACGACCCGGAACCTCCCTCAGGCCCATGATAATCGTCGCGACGTTCCGATTGACACTCATTATCCGGAATGCCAACCGGAACCCCACAAGGCTTACATATCAGTTTCTTTCCTTTCTTGTGAGCAATCATTGTTAAATATCGAGTTTTTAGACAATATATACTATTTTAGATCAAAAACAATCAAAATAAAATTTTCGCCCACAGGGGTATTTTGGTCATTTTCTTCTTAAAAATTTTGAAACTGGCTAAAACGTAATATACAAGTACAAAACACATAATTCATATTCAAAATGAGTTTAAAAGTCTAAAATCTTCATTTAAAACGAAATTACGGTTATTTGAATATAATAAGAAAATAAAAGAAATATTAAGGAAAATATTCTATTTTCTTATAAAACAATATTTATAGAGTTATACGTGAATAATTTTTATAGCGTAAAAGCTAAATAAATTTATACATACTGAAATACAGTAAGCCAAAATATTTAATTTAATTTACAATAACAAGAGGGCCCCCGAATAAACAAAAGTAAAGAGGACTGTGAACCTACGGTTTGGAAAATGCAGATCCAATGGTAGTCCTCGATGAGATCAGCTATCTACAGTCTATACTGAACCTGAAATGGGTGGAAAGGAGTTGGGTGAGATTTTGCAATCCCAATGAGTAAACAGACATTATCATAAATATCTAAAGGCGAGTAAAATGGAGGCAAGTTTAAACAACAAATTTCAACCCATTTCATAATGTTTTCAATTTATTTCTTAAACCATAAAATATTTGTAATTTACCAAAACAGTTGTTAAGGCTTATGTCTTTTATTAAAACAAGGCTCAAGCCAAAACTAATCCTCGGGGATACCTTGGCCGAGGCATCTAACCGAGTCCGCCAAGGGTGTTAAAATATTCACACGTGAAACACATTTTTATTTTTAAAACCAGCCGTTCCTTGGCGTTGGCCGAGTTACACATTCACGTGGGGGTTCGACGTGAAGTGAGCTCTAATACTACCCCGGGAGTTACCCTCCTCGCCTCTACAACCGGAGTAACTATATAACTGGGTTTACCGTGCCCCTCTAATAGGCAGTCCACGGAAACCCGTCACTGCAGTGACTAACCCACCAATTTTAATAAAATTTCGACAGTATAACGTGGCTTTTATTTATTTATCCAGCCTGCATAGTAAAACAACTTACATAAATTTCCCAATGCATTCACAAAATATAGCCACATATACTCATTTCTCATAAGCCATTCCTAGGAAAATATATATTTTTCAAGTCAATTTGTAGCCTCCAATTACTCAATTTCATAATCAATACAATATATTTTTATTTGTCACATTTATTCCTAAAACATCAAAAATCCCGTTTTAATCTCGTTCTCATTTCATAAAATACATAAAGGGCATTTAAAATAAACTCTAGATAATTTACAATAATAATAAGTTTACTCACCGTTTGTACAAACTAAAAGCTTTCTAAGCGCCCCGATCACTACTCGTCGGGTACGACTTCTTTGCCTTTTCCGGAAGGCTCTCCTCCTAGACACATTACAAAAATTTACACAATTCATCACATTGATGCTAAATCACTATATAATTAACTTAAATCCTATACTAATGCATGGTATGAAATGCAATAGCCTAAAACGGCTTAAACGCGGTATTAACCTATTTTTGGCACTTTGCCCGATAAATTGCTAACGCGCTCCATTTTAGCTCTAAATCATCCCATTCTCTCTCCAACATTTCTAACCATTAAATATCAGCCAATAACCTTCTAAAAACAACAAAATCAGCTCACTCCCTTCCTTGGAAAATTCGGCCAAAAATGGGACATTAACTCGGTTAATTTTCTACTTTGTTTTTCTATCACGTTTAATCGTTTTTCATCATTTTCTCTTCATTTCCCTTAGAATAAAATCAATTCATCATCATTGTACAGCATTGAGCATCCAGCCAAGAGTGGGTATTGTGAAAATTTAATGATTTCTTGCCCAATTTAATTTCTAAACACATTTAACTAACTAAAACTATCAATTTAACTAAAAATCAAAACCTAAAAATTTCAATTTCTCTCCCCTAGAATTTCGTCCAGCCCTTGATATCACTTTTTGATCTCTCTCCTCAAGCATGCTAAATGGAAATAAAGGCATAGGAAAGGTAGAAATCAAGCTAAAATCGAAAAATCTTACCGTTAGACGCGTAAACGGTCGAAAACCGCGAATTTCCCTTTGAATTTTCTTGTTTCTCTTTGGTTTTTCTTTTTTTCTTCCTTTCCTCTCTATTTCCTCTCTTGTTCTTCCTTATGGCCGGCCAGCACTCAAAATTTGGGTTTAAATGGGCTGACTTTTCATTAAAATAATATTATTTCATTAAAAAATGCCACATGTCACTTTCCCATTGGCCCATTTTTAAAATTTCATCCATTTGTTTCCAAATTTTCACCATACACTTGTCTCATATATTCATAGCTTAGATAAAATTCTCAGACTCATCCAAAGTCTCGGTGGAGTAATTTTTGAAATTTACACTTTTGCCCCCGTAAAAGTCAAAAATTACATTTTTGCCCCAAAAATTGAAAAATTGCCCATAGACATATTTTTCATCCCTTATACTCATACCATTCTCCAATTTGTCAAATTTGATCTAAATTCTCTCAAAATCTCAAATTTTGTCCGTGGGTGGCAAAATTACGATTTTGCCCCTACACTCCAAAAATCACCAGAATTAAACTTTTTCACTTCCTATCATTAAATTATACTCCAAATAGTTAATCTTGGTCAAAAATTTCACTCCATGATCAAATTATTATCTTAGGTGGCAAAATGACGATTTTGCCCTTGAATATCAAAATTTCTAATTTTACCCCAAATGAACCCTCGAACTCCGAACAATCATTTTTAGTCATTCCTGGACTATAAAATATTAAATTTCATCCTACAATTCCTATTTGAACTAGTTCGAGGTTAAATCAATTTAAGTGTACCGTTAGGTACAATATCAGGTTTCGTCTATTCTTAGGTGCTTTTCTAGCGTAATAACATGCTACTCAATGCATGTATGTCATGACATGTATTTATAGGGTCGGGTTTTACAATTTTACCCCCCTTAAAATAAAATTTTGACCTCAAAATTTCACTTACCAGATTCGACAAATAGATGCGGGTATTGGTTCCTCATCTGATGCTCTACTTCCCATGTCATTTCCTCCATTCGAGCACTTTTCCACAACACTTTGACCATTGAAATACTCTTGTTTCTCAGTACTCGATCCTTTCGATCCAAGATACTCACAGGTTGTACCTCGAACTTCAAATCGTCATGCAACTCGATCGGAGGTGCTTCGAGGACGTGAGAGGGATCTGGTACATATTTCTTAAGCATGGAGACATGGAAAACGTTGTGGATCCGATCTAACTCCGGAGGTAATTCTAACCGATAAGCCACTGGTCCAATCCTTTCAATGATTCGGAATGGTCCAATATATCTCGGGTTGAGCTTTCCCCTCTTCGCAAATCGAATCACACCTTTCATTATCCAATAAAACACCATAATTTATCATGATAGTATAATCAATAAGATTTAATACTTCAAAGTATTCAAATTATTACCTTTCCAAGGAGAAACCTTAAGAAAAACTTTATCATCGATCTCAAACTCCAAGTCTTTTCTCCGTTTATCTGCATAGCTCTTCTGCCTATCCTGGGCTACCTTTAGCCTCTCTCGTATAACCTTGATCTTGTCATTAGTTAGCTCGATCAATTCCACACTCACTAACTTCCTTTCACCTACTTCATCCCAACAGAGCGGAGTTCGGCACTTCCTTCCATACAAAGCCTCGTATGGTGCCATCCCAATACTAGACTGAAAACTGTTATTATACGCGAACTCCACCAATGGCAAATGTCTGTCCCAACTCCCAATAAAGTCAATGACACAAGCCCGTAACATATCCTCCAAGGTCTGGATAGTCCTCTCTGACTGACCATCCGTCTGTGGGTGAAAAGCAGTGCTAAATTTCAATTTGGTTCCGAGAGCTTCTTGAAATTTCGGCCAGAATCGAGAAGTGAATCGAGGATCTCGGTCTGACACTATAGAAACGGGAACTCCATGTAGCCTCACAATCTCATCTATATAGAGCTGAGCCAGCTTCTCAATAGAGTATGTACTATGGACAGCTAAAAAGTGAGCGGACTTAGTCAACCGATCTACGATCACCCAGATCGCATCCTTTCCCCTCTGTGTCCGCGGCAATCCCAAAACAAAATCCATAGTTACATGCTCCCATTTCCACTCGGGAACAGGTAAAGACTGAAGTGTACCTGCTGGCCTCTGATGCTCCGCCTTAACTTGCTGACATACGAGACACTTTGCTACGAATTCTGCTACGTCTCGCTTCATACCCGGCCACCAATAATTCTCCCTGATAGTCCTATACATCTTGGTGCTTCCGGGATGTAATGCATAGGCAGATGAATGGGCTTCTTCCATGATCGCCTGTCTCAACTGGTTTCCCTCAGGAACACAAACTCGATCTTTAAACATCAAGACGTTATCCTCTCCAAATCTGAACTCACTAACTCCCCCATCGGTCAGTTTTTGAATTTCTTTTCTTAACTCATCATCAGACCTCTGAATGTCCTTGATCTGATTAAGTAACGAAGGTCGCACAATGAAGTTTGCCAATAAGGATCCATCCTCACCATTTCTCAACTGGACCCCAAGAGATTTCATCTCTATTAATGCTGGAAAATAACAACTCTGAAGTGCTGCTAAAGACGATGAAGACTTACGACTTAAGGCATCAGCTACAACGTTCGCCTTTCCCGGATGATAGTCTATCACCAAGTCATAATCTTTTATCAACTCCAACCATCGCCTTTGCCTCAAATTAAGCTCCTTTTGGGTGAGCAAATATTTTAAACTCTTGTGATCCGTAAATATCCGACAATGCTCACCATACAAGTAATGCCTCCAGATTTTTAAAGCAAACACCACTGCTGCTAACTCTAAATCATGGGTAGGGTAATTTGCTTCATGCCTCTTTAGCTGTCTAGAAGCATAAGCCACAACTTTTTCATCCTGCATCAATACGCACCCCAACCCCAACTTTGAGGCATCACTATATACTACAAATCCCTTACCATTAACAGGAAGTGTTAAAACGGGAGCGGAGGTTAACCGGTTCTTTAGCTCCTGAAATCGATTCTCACAAACATCATCCCACACAAACTTAACTCCCTTACGAGTTAGACGGGTCAAAGGAGCTGCTATTAAGGAAAACCCCTGAACAAACCTCCGATAATAACCGGCTAATCCGAGGAAACTACGAATCTCCGTCACTGTCTTAGGTTGCTCCCATTGTAAAATTGCCTCTACTTTCTTAGGATCAACATATATTCCAGTTCTCGATACTACGTGTCCCAAGAATACCACTTCCTGTAACCAAAACTCACACTTCGAAAACTTTGCATACAACTGTCTTTCCCTCAAAGTTTGTAATACTATACGCAAGTGGGCAGCGTGCTCATCATTATCTCTCGAGTAAACCAGTATGTCATCAATGAACACAATAACAAACTTGTCCAAGTAAGGGTGGAACACCCTATTCATGAGATCCATAAAAGCTGCCGGTGCGTTAGTTAACCCGAAAGGCATGACCAAGAACTCATAATGACCGTACCGAGTCCTGAACGCTGTCTTGGGTACATCCTGTTCTTTAATCCTCAACTGATGATACCCAGACCTTAGATCAACCTTGGAAAACACTGTAGCTCCCTGTAATTGATCGAAAAGATCATCAATCCTCGGTAACGGATACTTGTTCTTAATGGTCATTCTGTTAAGCTGTCGGTAATCGATACATAACCGAAGTGTACCGTCTTTCTTTTTCACAAATAAAACCGGTGCTCCCCATGGAGATATACTAGGGCGTATAAAACCCTTGTCCACCAACTCTTGCAATTGTACTTTCAACTCCTTCAACTCTGCCGGAGCCATTCTATATGGAGGGATAGAAATAGGTGCGGTACCCGGAAGTAAATCAATAGGGAACTCAAGCTCTCGATCAGGAGGCAGTCCCGGTAAATCATCAGGAAATACATCAGGAAACTCACTTACTATCGGGACATCCTCTAACTTAGGTTCCCCCTTTGAAGTATCAATTACGTATGCCAAATAAGTCGGATACCCTTTCTGCACTAATTTTGAAGCTTTGATGGCCGAGATTACACAGGACGGTAATACTCGGCGTTTCCCTACAAACACAATCTCTGCTCCCTCCGAATTTCGAAGAACAACTTCCTTTCGGAAACAATCCACGTTCGCCCGATGTGCAGTTAACCAGTCCATACCCAATATTAGATCAAAATCCAGGATCTCTAGAGGAATTAAGTCACCCCTAAATTCTTCCTCGCCTACCCTTACCCCACAGTCTCTATAACAACTGTTTCTAACTAGCTTTTCTCCTAAAGGGGTGTGAATTACAATTTCTTCCTCTAATGGTGACAAGTTTCTATCAGCAATTGATGCAAATGTGGTGCTCACATAAGACCTATCTGAGCCAGAATCTATCAAAACATAAGCATCTTTATCAAATAAAGACATAGTACCTGTCACTGCTCCAGGTCGGACCTGTGCCTCATCTTCCGTCACAGCGAAAACTCTTGTCGAGGTACGAGTCTGTGGTCTCGAAGGTGGATGTGCCGGGGTATTACTCTCCACACCGGACCGTATGGCCACTCCCTGTCTCGGTGGCAACCCAGAAGAATCTCTCCTCTGTATATCAGTGCGAGCTGGTGAAGATGATGCAACTACCGTGGCTCGTCCTAACCGTGGGCAATTACTCCTAATATGACCCGTCTGTCCACATTGGAAACATCTTGTTGGCTCTCTACATAGCCCACTATGATAATTCCCACAATTTCTGCATCTGTCAGAACCTCCGAAACTCTTCCCAGAACCAGTCATAGCAGATCTGCTAAACCTCGAAGGTCTCTGTTGTGATGGTGGAAATGGAGGTCGAGGAGATGTCACGGAAACAGAAGTAGTACTCCCTGAAATCGCTGAGTCCTTGCCTCTTTTTACTGGCTGACTAGAAGACATACCAGGATTCCTCCTTTTTGCAAACTCAGTCCGAATCCTCCTATTCTCAGTCGCGAGCTTCTCAGCTCGTAAAGCCATCTGTACCACCTCCTTATGCGGCTCCCTACCAGTCACTGTCATCCGCTCTCTAATCTCATTACGGAGCCCTTCCTCGAAATAACTGGCCTGATCCTGCTCAGATTTCACCAGATCCGGCACATATAACATCAACTCGTTAAAACGAGTCTCGTACTCCTCTACAGTTAGATTTCCCTGTTTCAAACTCAGAAATTCTCTCTTCTTTTCTTTCTGATGGAAATAAGTGAAATACTGACCATCGAATTCCCTGAGAAAATCAGACCATGTCTGAGGAGTAGCGGAACGGGACTTCACCGAATTCCACCAAGTACGAGCCCTCTTCTCTAATAATCTCGTAGCCACCATCAGCTTCATGTCGTCGTCTAATCTCATATCAGAGAGAGTCTCTGAAACCTGATTAATCCAGTCCTTTGCCACAGTGGCATCCAACTCACCCGTGAAAGACACACAACCGAGCTGTCTAGCCTCCTTTAGCTTCTTGGAAATGGATACATCTTGTACCGGTGGTGGAACTAAAGGAGTAACTGGTGGTACTATAGGTGGAACTTGACCAGTCGGAGCTCCACCAGCCATTGCGGTAAAGAAAGCTGCCAATGCCTGTGCTGCCTCAGTAGGCATGGTGGGAATACCCGTAGGTGGCGGAGGAGGTGGAGGATGTGGAGGACTATCGGCCTGCTCAGCAGTAGGTGCTGCCCGAATGGTAGACGCAGCCGATTCTTCCCCTACTGCATCTAGCTGACGACGTTGGGAACGACCTTTTCCCCTCCCAACCGATCTAGTGAGAGGTGGGCGTCCGCGTCGAGGAGGCATAATAATCTATAAGAGAAAACGAGCAAGCTTAGGGAACCTTAGGCTCTATATGAAAATGCATGCATTCTATTCAACCTAACTTAACTTAATCCGGGGCCACACTGATATTGTAATTTTTTAAAACCACTTTAAAACCAAAAACTCTTATCTTTAAAACCAAAAGCTCTGATACCAATAGAATTGTCACGACCCGGAACCTCCCTCAGGCCCATGACAATCGCCGCGACGTCCCGATTGACACTCATTATCCGGAATGCCAACCGGAACCCCGCAAGGCTTACATATCAGTTTCTTTCCTTTCCTGTGAGCAATCATTGTTAAATATCGAGTTTTTAGAGAATATATACTATTTTAGATCAAAAACAATCAAAATAAAATTTTCGCCACACAGGGGTATTTTGGTCATTTTTTTCTCAAAAATTTCGAAACTGGCTAAAACGTAATATACAAGTACAAAACACATAATTCATATTCAAAATGAGTTTAAAAGTCTAAAATCTTCATTTAAAACGAAATTACGGTTATTTGAATATAATAAGAAAATAAAAGAAATATTAAGGAAAATATTCTATTTTCTTATAAAACAATATTTATAGAGTTATACGTGAATAATTTTTATAGCGTAAAAGCTAAATAAATTTATACATACTGAAATACAGTAAGCCAAAATATTTAATTTAATTTACAATAACAAGAGGGCCCCCGAATAAACAAAAGTAAAGAGGACTGTGAACCTACGGTTTGGAAAATGCAGATCCAATGGTAGTCCTCGATGAGATCAGCTATCTACAGTCTATACTGAACCTGAAATGGGTGGAAAGGAGTTGGGTGAGATTTTGCAATCCCAATGAGTAAACAGACATTATCATAAATATCTAAAGGCGAGTAAAATGGAGGCAAGTTTAAACAACAAATTTCAACCCATTTCATAATGTTTTCAATTTATTTCTTAAACCATAAAATATTTGTAATTTACCAAAACAGTTGTTAAGGCTTATGTCTTTTATTAAAACAAGGCTCAAGCCAAAACTAATCCTCGGGGATACCTTGGCCGAGGCATCTAACCGAGTCCGCCAAGGGTGTTAAAATATTCACACGTGAAACACATTTTTATTTTTAAAACCAGCCGTTCCTTGGCGTTGGCCGAGTTACACATTCACGTGGGGGTTCGACGTGAAGTGAGCTCTAATACTACCCCAGGAGTTACCCTCCTCGCCTCTACAACCGGAGTAACTATATAACTGGGTTTACCGTGCCCCTCTAATAGGCAGTCCACGGAAACCCGTCACTGCAGTGACTAACCCACCAATTTTAATAAAATTTCGACAGTATAACGTGGCTTTTATTTATTTATCCAGCCTGCATAGTAAAACAACTTACATAAATTTCCCAATGCATTCACAAAATATAGCCACATATACTCATTTCTCATAAGCCATTCCTAGGAAAATATATATTTTTCAAGTCAATTTGTAGCCTCCAATTACTCAATTTCATAATCAATACAATATATTTTTATTTGTCACATTTATTCCTAAAACATCAAAAATCCCGTTTTAATCTCGTTCTCATTTCATAAAATACATAAAGGGCATTTAAAATAAACTCTAGATAATTTACAATAATAATAAGTTTACTCACCGTTTGTACAAACTAAAAGCTTTCTAAGCGCCCCGATCACTACTCGTCGGGTACGACTTCTTTGCCTTTTCCGGAAGGCTCTCCTCCTAGACACATTACAAAAATTTACACAATTCATCACATTGATGCTAAATCACTATATAATTAACTTAAATCCTATACTAATGCATGGTATGAAATGCAATAGCCTAAAACGGCTTAAACGCGGTATTAACCTATTTTTGGCACTTTGCCCGATAAATTGCTAACGCGCTCCATTTTAGCTCTAAATCATCCCATTCTCTCTCCAACATTTCTAACCATTAAATATCAGCCAATAACCTCTAAAAACAACAAAATCAGCTCACTCCCTTCCTTGGAAAATTCGGCCAAAAAATGGGACATTAACTCGGTTAATTTTCTACTTTGTTTTTCTATCACGTTTAATCGTTTTTAATCATTTTCTCTTCATTTTCCTTAGAATAAAATCAATTCATCATCATTGTACATCATTGAGCATCCAGCCAAGAGTGGGTATTGTGAAAATTTAATGATTTCTTGCCCAATTTAATTTCTAAACACATTTAACTAACTAAAACTATCAATTTAACTAAAAATCAAAACCTAGAAATTTCAATTTCTCTCCCCTAGAATTTCGTCCAGCCCTTGATATCACTTTTTGATCTCTCTCCTCAAGCATGCTAAATGGAAATAAAGGCATAGGAAAGGTAGAAATCAAGCTAAAATCGAAAAATCTTACCGTTAGACGCGTAAACGGTTGAAAACCGCGAATTTCCCTTTGAATTTTCTTGTTTCTCTTTGGTTTTTCTTTTTTTCTTCCTTTCCTCTTTATTTTCTCTCTTGTTCTTCCTTATGGCCGGCCAGCACTTAAAATGCGTTTAAATGGGCTGACTTTCCATTAAAATATTATTATTTCATTTTTAAAATGCCACGTGTCACTTTCCCATTGGCCCATTTTTAAAATTTCATCCATTTGTTTTCAAATTTTCACCATACACTTGTCTCACATATCCATAGCTTAGATAAAATTCTCAGACTTATCCAAAGTCTCGGTGGAGTAATTTTTAAAATTTACACTTTTGTCCCCGTAAAAGTGAAAAATTACATTTTTGCCCAAAAAACTGAAAAATTTCCCATAGACATATTTTTCATCCCTTATACTCATACCATTCTCTAATTTGTCAAATTTGATCTAAATTCTCTCAAAATCTCAAATTTTATCCGTGAGTGGCAAAATTACGATTTTGCCCCTACACTCCAAAAATCACCAAAATTAAACTTTTTCACTTCCTATCATTAAATTATACTCCAAATAGTTAATCTTGGTCAAAAATTTCACTCCATGATCAAATTATTATCTTAGGTGGTAAAATCACGATTTTGCCCTTGAATATCAAAATTTCTAATTTTACCCCAAATGAACCCTCGAACTCCGAACAATCATTTTTAGTCATTCCTGGACTATAAAATATTAAATTTCATCCTACAATTCCTATTTGAACTAGTTTGAGGTTAAATCAATTTAAGTGTACCATTAGGTACAATATCGAGTTTCGTCTATTCTTAGGTGCTTTTCTAGCGTAATAACATGCTACTCAATGCATGTATGTCATGACATGTATTTATAGGGTCGGGTTTTACAAGTAGTGTAGAAGACTTTCCCAAAAAGGGATACCTTAAATGATTAGGTAGTGGTTTGAGCTCAAGTAAAGGAGGTTCTTCAATGGAAGGCTTGATTGGTGAAGTTGTAATTGATAATTCCAAAAACTCAAATTGGGATCTTGGGAGATTTGAATGGGCATTAAGATGGTTAGCATATTCAAGAACTTTTCCATCAATAATATCACATGAAAAATTCAAAGAAGTTTCTAGTGGATCTTGATGATTTTCAGTAAACACATTATTCATTATGTCATCCACCACATTAATTGAGAAACATTCATCATGTTCATTGGAAAATTTTAAAACTTTAAAAATATTAAATGTTATCTATTTATCTTCAACCCTTAAAGTAAGCTCACCTTTTTTCACATCAATTAAAGCTCGAGCAGTTCTTAAGAATGGTCTTCTAAGAATGATCGGTATTTCACGATCTTTTTCCATATCAAGAATAATAAAATCTATTGGAAAAATAAACGTACCAACTTTTACCAAAACATCTTCCACAATACCATTAGGATAGGTGACGGATTGATCAGTAAGTTGTAAAGTCATCGAAATTGGCTTAATTTCTTCCAAACTTAATTTTTTATAAATGGAAAATGGCATCAAAATTATACTTGCATCTAAATCACATAAAACTTTAGCAAAACAAAGAACACCAATTGTGCAAGGAATAGTAAAACTACTTAGATCTTTAAACTTTGGTGGAAGCTTATTCTGAATAATGGCACTGTATTATTCAGTAAGTGTAACAATTTTAAACTCATCCAATTTCCTCTTTTTAGATAAGATGTCTTTTAAGAATTTAACATATCTTGGCATTTGTTCCAAAGCTTCAACAAAGGGAATATTAATATGTAATTTTTTTTAAACACATCAATAAATCTCTAAAATTGTTTGTCAAGTTTTTCTTTTTAAAATCTTTGAGGGAAAGGTGGTGGAGATGTGAGAGTAGTTTTTAATTGTGATTTTTCTTTTGAATTTTAAACAGATTTTTCAACCATAATTTCTTTTGTAGCATCTTTTTCAATTCCTTTCTCATCTTTTTCAATTTCTTTCTCATCAGATTAAATTGAAATTTCAGAATTTAAATCCTTACTACTTATCTCTTTTCCATTGCAAAGATGGATTACTTTATAATATTCTTTCTTTCTCTTCTTGGGTTGGGTTCAGTATCACTTGGTAAGGTGCCATGATGTCTAGTATTTAAAGCACTGGTAAGTTGGCCCATTTGTGTCTCAAAATTTCTAATTGAAGCTATTTGATTTTGAATGGAGGCATTAATCCTTGTTATAAATGCATCAGTCTTTGTTATGAATGTATTAGTCTTTGTCATGAATTACATGAACATATCCTCCATTGAAGGCTTTTTCTCTAGCCTAGAGGCTCTAGATGGAAATCCAAGTGGAAAGTTTGACTTAGATGCTAATGAAGACCCTTGGTTGTTATTCCATGAAAATTAGGATGATTCCTCCAACCAAGATTATAAGTGTTGGAACAAGGATTCTTTTGTTGCCTATTTCCAACATATTGACAAGACTCAGAATAGATGGGACAATTGTCATTAGAATGTCCTTCCTCACAAAATTCACATGTCATAAAGGAGTTCTGAATAGCATTAACACTCAGTTTATCTATTTTCTTTGCTAGAGAAGCGAATTGTGTAGAAACAATGTTTATCACATCTAATTCATGAATTCTAGCAATTTTTCTTATACCCAATCTTTCAAATGGCCATTGAATATTATTGGAAGCAATCTCTTCAAGCAAATCATAAGCCTCATCAATAGATTTATTCATAAGTGCACCTCCAACGACAGCATCAATGGTAGTTTTAAAAGGTCCCAATAAATCATTATAAAAAGTCTGAACTTGTAGCCACTTAGGTAATACATGGCGATGACACCTTTTTATCAGATACTTATACTCTCCCTAGCCTCATATAATGACTCAGAATCAAATTGCATGAAAGAAGTGATAACATTCCGCATCTTTGCTGACTTAGCAGGTGGGAAGAATTTTGCTAAAAATGTTTGAGCCAAATCATCCTAAGCATTAATAAAACCGGCAAGAAGTGAATTTAACCAACTTTTTGCTTTATCACTCAATGAAAAAGGGAAAAGCCTCAATCTTATGGCATCATCAGTAACACCATTAGCCTTGAATGTATCGCAAATTTCTAGAAAATTTACAATATGAGCATTCGGATCATCATTAGCCAAACCCCCAAACTGAACAACAATCTGAATCATCTAAATGATTGATGGCTTCATTTCAAAGTTGTTGGCTTGAATAGAAGGTCTTCGGACACTAGAGTGGAGATTTTATACTCGTGGGACAACATAATGCCTCAAAAACTTTGCCTCTTCCTCTTGTTGATCAGCCATTGTTTTACTTGGATTAGAAACTTTTTTATTTTTCCTTCAAAGTCTTCGAAAAGTCTTTTTGATTTCTAGATCAAAAGGAACAATTTCTAAATTTCGGGCTCTTGGCATACAACGACCAAAAATACCTGAAAAATTAAAGAAAATAGAAGTTTGGATTAAAATTAAGAATGTTTAGTATTAATATTAACAAAAAAGAACTAAAAGTCAACTCCCCGACAATGATGCCAAAAATTGTTGTTGATTTCTCATGCAAGTGCACGTATCATTAACAAGTAATATAATGATGAAGTTGAGTATTGTTCCCACTGAGAATTGTTTTAATTCTTACAGTTAACTACTAAAATTAACACACCCTAATTTTATCTAAACAATTAAAATCACCTATTTATAGTCTCTAGAAAATCCTAAAAACTCATTCTTGATTGGCCGTAAATTAATAATCCATGTTAGAGCACTATGGCCTTGCTCCATGGGCATCGCTACTTTACTACCTTATATATTCTTTTTCATGGTTTTTCAACCGATGCTACAACACACCTCCTTGGGCACTACTGCATTGGCTTCTCTGGAATTTGTATGGAAGCATTGTTTCTCCCTTGGGTGCTGTAGCCTTGAGCTTTGCAAGGCCACGATGTTGCTCTTTGTGCTACCTTGGTGTAAAATTGTTGCAGTTCCTCATCTTAAAACAGACTTTTCTCCTACCTCGATGCTGATCTTGGTTAAATGATAAGTAGTAAAGCTTTAGGTTTGCCTCTTAGCTTTCCTATGGTTCAAAAATCACATTGATTGGATCTCTGTAGCTCAAGTTATGCCAAATTACCATAACATGTTCAGTGAAAATCTGCATTTAGTCTCCATTGCATAGTTCATCACCATTGAATTTTTATGCATTTGAAAACCTACAAACACAAGGACTAAATTAGTATTGGCTTAAAATAGGGATTTTGACATGGAAATAACTAGAATTACTTGAATTAGGATAAGTTAACATATTTTTAAACTGATCAACTAAAAACATAAAAACTGTCTAAAGACTACTTAAACGACAAGGACTTCGCTACATTAACATCTCAAAATGTGGCTAAATAACTCTCTATAATAGAGTTATCATAAATAAATATTCACACTACATGTTGAAATCCACCACAATCCTAGAAAAATAGTTTAGCTCATAATATCTAATAAAAACATCGTCCAAAGAAAAGTAGCCATTAATCCAAGTCAAGGAAACTAAGAGAAACACAAAAGTAAAGAAAGAAACTAATAGTTTGAAACTTTTGATCTCAATTCTCCCTTAAATTCTTTTGTCTTATTGCTTTGTTTTTTACTCTCTTTTTCTCTAGAATAGTTGCTTGCCATTTTTTTTTTTAAAACCTCTGAAAAAGGTCTATTAAATAGGCCCCAAAATCCCTAATTTCCAAATTCTCGTCAAAAGTTTATTTTTGAAAGTCTATTTGGCATCGTGGCTTTTGTCTCCTTGGAACTGTGGTACCTTAGCCTCAGTATTGTTGGTCCCAAGTAAATGTACTAGAGGGGGTGAATAGCACAATTTAGATCTTTCAAAAATTGGTTCTAAGTGGGAACAAATGCAAGTGAAAAGAAAGAATAAAAAAAAGAACAAAAACAGAGTAGATAACATAGCAAAATTTAGAGTGGTTCGGTCTAAGACTTACATCCACTACCTTGATTGTTCAACCAAGGATTTTCCAATCAATCCACTAAGAACGGTGAAATTCACAAGCTTTCACCAAGCTTTTATAATAGCTTTTACCAGGCTTAGCCAAAACCTTTCACAATAGTTTTTATCAAGATCAACTAAAACCTAACACCTAACTTTTCAAGGCTAAATTAGAACCTATACTCAATCAAGAAATCCTAGCTTGAATCAATCCCTTAGAGTAACCTGCTCACTCTAAAAATACAAGGAGAAAAGTGATAAGAGTTTACCTATAATCACAAGGTTGATCTAAGTGGTACAAAGTGAAGTGCATACCACAATTACAAAGATAAAAGTTGAGTGCAGTAAATGAGCAGAGAATATTTTTTAGTTTTTGAGCTCTTTTTGGACTTGGAAGCCTTCAATCTCCTTTTCTAGCTGCTGCAAGTCCTTTTTATACTTGAAAAATCAGCTCTGATATGGGTTAGATAGTTTTTGACCATTGGAAACAGTTTGGTAGCAGTTCTGGCTATTAATCTATCTTCTAGTGCATAATTCAAATTTTTTGGCAGAATGCTCTTAGTTGACTAACTTATGTCTTAGTCGACTAAGTTGTCTCTGTTTTCTGTTTCCAGTTTCTGGCAGTGAGCACTTAGTCAACTAACTTACTTCTTGATTGACTAAGTCGGTTCTGTTTTGAAGTCCAGATTTCTGGCAGTAGCTTTTTAGTCGACTAACCCACTTCTTAGTCGACTAAGTCTTTTCTGTTTCTCAATATTCTTGAGCCCGCCAACTTTTGATTTGAATTTTAGCTGACTAACCCTTCATTATTCAACTAAGGAGCTTATATTTTGTTAATTAGTTGTGGCTCCTTATTCATATGCCTTTTTGATATGTCCCATGGAATAATTTATTTATCATAGCATATAATTCTTGTCCTGCACACTCAAGTAGAAATATTAGACATAAATGAATAACAATGTTTTATTATCATCAAAAACTAATGGAGCCAACAAGTACAAAGTACGGTGCATCTTTTTCTTCCAGCACCGCAGCCTTACTTCCTCAACGCCAAGGCACCTTAATTCCTCAGCGCCACCATGCTCTACTCTTGGGCTCTACTATGATGCCCATTTTCCTTATGGCACTGTGGCCTTACTCTCCTCAGTGCCACAGTGCCGTGCTTGCTGGATGAAGTATGTGTCTTGATGCACTTCGACGTCACAGCCTTGAGTAACTCAAGGTCGTAGACCTCATTCCATTGTGTTGCCTTATGCAAAACTGTAGCCTTCTAGCCTCTTCCAACATGATATTCACCTTGATTTATTCCGAACTGGGTGAAGTGGTAAACATAAAAATTGTAACCCTATCTCTTAGCTTTCCATTAGCATAAGACTCACATCAATTGGACTATTGTATTTTAATTTATGCTCAAAATACTACAATATATACAAATAAAGCCATCACCATACTTACACTGTTTTTCATCAAATAAATCTTTCTCATCAAATTTCCTACAAGAACAACAATACAAATAGCAATAAATATACTTAAATTAATTTAAAATAAAATACATAAAATTAACTAAAAATCACTTAAATTAACCTAATCAACATGTAATCAAACTTAACTAAGAAAAACACCTTAAATACTAAAATCCAAACCTAAAATCTCAAAGACCTAGTTATTTAAGTCTCCAAAATGTGTCAAAATAACTATGTATAATAAAGTTATCACACCTCCAAAACTTAAGATTTTGCTAGTCCTCAAGAAAAACATAAGCTAAAATACAATAACATAAATAAAGGAAACAACTTAACTAGAAATAAATTGCATCCACTCAACAATCACCTTTAATATCCTCATAAGTTAATCCATAATCTCAACTCTAAGCAACACATAAACATTATCCAAGTTCATGTACAATTCAAAAACAAGCTCATCATCAGGTGGATTTTCGTGTGTGTGTGCAATCGTTTCTCCTAGAACATATACAATCTAGATAAGTTTATAAGCATGCAAAATTCAAATTAGTATTGAAATTCCATAAGTTTGCTTTTCATCTCTCTCTCCACTAATGGAGACTAATACTAAGTCAAGGATCAATAGGACTTTATCAAGCTTGTAATGTATGAATAAGAATGTAGGATATGGGATATTATATAGCTTAAATCACCCTAAGCACATTGAAATACCCCATACTTTGATATGATGATAAATAAAGTTGATCGAATGCAAATTGAGGTCAATTAAAATATTTAGAAGTGATAAAAGACGAAAGGAGTAGTTTAGGATAAAATATTTCACAAGTGAGAAAATAATAATAAAATAATAATAATTTTATCAAAGGAGAATTTGTGAGATAAAAGGCAATTCAGAAGTCAAGTGAGGCATAATAAGGTATTTCAGGTACCAAAGAGACAAGATAAAATTTTTAAAATATTAATATTTAGCCGGATGTCGAAATCAGTCAAGAAGAAAGATCATATGGTTGATTCAAGTGGGGGAGAAGATGACAAGCCCGACTCTATAAAAATAATTGTCATGACATACATGTGATGGATAGCATGTTTGCATGCTAAGAGAGTCCCGAAAAAAA
>NC_030851.1:10462016-10467417 GCF_000208745.1 Theobroma cacao | reverse complement strand
AAAGTAAGAGTTCACAGTCTTACATCCTCTTGGTCAATTGGAGCCCACGTGTCATTGCAGATCAAAACTTATATTTTGGTTATCTGTATTTCTATTCATACAATTTTTACTTTACTTTCATGTGCGAAAAATTATTTACGAATATTTTTATAAAAATTTATTTTATGAGAAAATAGAATATTTTATTGATTATTTTTGAATAGTACTAGTTGTTAACAATTTGCTTTCAAATGAACGTTTTAGATACTTATTTTGTTTTTAAATCATTAAATATATATTTTCTGCTTACCAACTACATTTTTAGCAAGTTTTGGGATTTTTGATGAAAAATTACGAAAATGCCCCTATGAGCCAGAAAATAATATTTTATTGTTCTTATTTGAAAATGACTTATGATTTCTTTTAAATGCGAGATTTAATAATTGTTGCTCACCGGGGAGATGCAGAAGTTGATGCTAAGCCTTGCAAGGTTTCGATCGGTATTCGGGGTGAAGAATGTCTGTCGAGGCCTCGAGGCGGTTGTCACGGGCTCGATGGGGAGTTCCGGGTCGTGACACACATGGTCATTTTAGGACCTATAAATAGCTTTATTCTCTTTCACTACTTTCACTCTTTTTTTATAAAATTTTCCTTTTGTTCAACACTTTATTCTTTTTCTTCCCTTTTTCTTTTCTTTTTCTCAATATTACTTCCCCAAACTTATTTCTTTTATTGGGTAGTAAAATAAATACAATCATACTTTTGATCTTTTATCACTTTTCATCTTTACTATCTTTTTTCACTATTTAGCTCATTACACTTCCTAAATTGACTTATGCACTTAGGAAATGAGGGACGTAAAAATTAAAAATTTTTATGTAAGGGTCTAGGTTACTAATTAAGTGTTTAAACAAAGAAAATGTTGCATTAGGTTCAAATGGGAATTCTAAGGATAAATATATAGCAAGGTTGGCTCGAAAGTCTAAACGGTCCAAAGATGGCCTAAATCATCTCCTTAACTGCATATAGCCTAAGATTTCTCCTCAAGAGAGAATCAAAATAAATTCTAGAATTCTAGACGTAATTCAAAATTTCTTATTCACATAAACCTTCTCTAGATATGTACAATGAATCTAAGCAAAAGACATGTTGCTCAAGTCATAAAAATCACATCCTAACCATGAAGCTTAGCATATGACTTTACATAATACTTAAACAATATTCACATGTTTCAAAGAATCAAGATAAGAACATAACTAGGTTCTCATCATTAGATAGGTAAATTAAAAGAAATTGACGCAATTATATCTAGCTCAAGTTCTTAAAACATGCAACAAATTAGATGATAAATAACTTAACTAACTTAAAAACTAAAACCATAAAGAAAACAAATCTTAAAAACTAAAATCCACCCCCCAAACTTAAAAATAACATTGTCCCTAATGTTATGAAAATTAAAGAAAATGAATACTCCCTTGACTTGCCGTCAACCTCTACTGATCAACCTCTTCGTCATCTTCATTTTAGTCTTCCACTGTCGAATCATTTGGCAAAATGGGAAAAAGGCCATGCCCATGCCAACATGATCAGCTTAAGTACGTATCATCAGCTCATTTGACTACATACATGCTGCATGATGATCCATTAGAAGTTAAAGCCTTTCCATCCTCTAAAACATGAAAAAATGTTAAGGCTGCCATTGTGCTAGTGGATGGCATGGAGCTTATGAAAAACTTCCTTCAGCAGCTGAATGCTCCTGAGTATAAAACCTGTGCATAATTCCTGCATCCAAAAGAACTTTAGGATGCAAACTTTCTTCACTTTTATCCCAACCCACTCCCATTTTCTTGCACAAAGTCATGATCAAGGATTGATACCAAAGTCCATCACGTGGCGAGCGAACAGCTTGAACAATGTTATTGAACACCACATGACCCACATTAATTGACATTCTTGAAACAATTGCATATAATAAAATGTCTCTATCCCTAATCACATCACTCAGATGCTTCACAAGAAGTAATCTCGCCACCAAAAAGTGATACCATAACTTGTGATCATTCTTCATGGTGCTAACTTTAAAAGATATTGGTATGCCCTTATTTATTTTTCCACTCTACACCATCATTACAAAGCACTCCAATAACTCCACCCAAATCAATATTGCAAGCCAAAAATTACCCATACTTATGACTTTCAATATCAGGTAAGTTGTAGAATTGGTATAAAGTCTGACTGTTAAAGTGTACTTGCCATCTTTAGACAAAAACCTGCCCATTCTCATGTTCGGCAACATTGGTATAAAATTCCTGAAGAACAGGTAATACAGCTACCTCAAGTTGCTCACAAACTTTTTCCCATTACTGCTCAATGATAAGACTATGAACATAATTATAATGGGCAAGATGAAGACCAATGCCTCGCTCTGAAATAGGGACTTTTTGCACAAGGGATTGCGTATGCCTTGTGGCCACCTCGACAAAAACAAATTTACTCCAATCAAAGCGAGTCACACTACTACTACTACCTCTAGCTCGCTTTTTGGGTGTCATCAAGCACTCAACAAATGTGCAACAATTTATACTCAAGTGTCAACAAAATACACAGCAACTTCTCAATTTAACCGACAACAATGCCACTAAAATCACAAGTGCATCAATAATCCCACTCCCACAATTACTACTCAAGTGTAGAATTTTGTCACTATTCATAACTCCTAACCTCCAATCTCTCAAATATTCAATGTAGAAGCAATTAAAAGCAAGCACAAATACTACAATCTCAAATTAATCATCAATGCACTAATCAACAATCACAAAGGCTTCTCCAATAGCAAAATCTACCAAAGTTGAAAATTCTTCAAAAAGGTAAATCCACTTACTTGAATTTTCTGTAGAAAAATTGGTTGTTGAATGAATGGAAGATGATTTGCCTGCTTAAAAAAGTGATTTGGTGCCAAATTATGAAGTTTTGGAAGTACAATTGAGTAGATGGAAGCTAGAGAGAGAAAATATTAAAGTAGAGAGAGAAAAATAACCAAAAATGAAAGGGAAAAAAGAAGAGCAGATTTATAAAGTAGGGCCTCGGATGGGTGACACAACGCTCTAGCCTTGGTCCTTTCTATGGGGCAAGGCATCACGCAGCGCCACAGCGTTGACATTCTTAACGTCGTGACGTTGTTTCAATTTTTTTTGAATCAAAGGCCCTACGAAAACAAAAAAAGAAAAAGAAAAATTAAACTCATGGAATAAAACATAAAACATGAAAGAAATTGCAAGTAAGAATAAAAATCAAAATATGCTAAATAAAATAAAAATAAAGATAAACTAAGTTGAGAAACTTGGGTTACCTCTCAAGAAACGCTTTGTTTATAGTCGTTAGCTAGACTCTCTTGTAAGCTCATTTGGGATCGAAAAGATGGATAGAGGATCGTTGACGATCAATGTCACCTCTTTAATAATGCTTCAACTGCTGCCCATTCAATTTGAATGTTTCATTTGTTAACCCATCTATTATTTCCACTGCTCTATGTGGAAACACTTTTGATACAATAAAGGGTCTTGACCATCTTGATTTCTACTTGCTCGAAAATAGCTTTAAACATGAGTTAAACAACAACACATGTTAGCCTAGCTTAAAATGACGCTCAACAATCTTCTGATCATGCCATCTCTTTATTTTTCCTTAACAAATTTTGCCATTTTCATAAGCACCCAAGCTAAGTTTATCCATCTCATTTAATTGAAGCAAACACTTCTCATCAATTGCTCCCAAGCCAAAGTTTCACTTATTGACGGCCCAAAAGGTACTGTGCTCCAACTTCATCGGAAGGTCGCACGCTTTTTCAAATACCAGTTGATATGAGGGTATACTATTGGAGTTTTATAAGCAATTCTATATGCCCATAGTGCATCATCAAGTTTACTGGCCCAATCCTTCCTTGATAGAGATACAACATTTTCTAAAATTCTTTTTATTTCTCGGTTTGACACTTCAACTTGTCCACTTGCATGGGGGTGATAAGTTGTGGCCACTTTATGTGTCACTCCATACTTTTCAAGCAAAGCTGTAAAATATTTATTACAAAAGTGGCTACGTTCGTGTAGACACCCAAAATAAAAATAACAAAAATAAATAATAAAAAAAAAAGAAGAAGAATCTAAAGACCCGCATAACCTCCACAGTCAACAAAAACGGAGCATTAAATGCTCCTTCAGCGGTCGAGATTTGAAGATCTTGCCTGCAGATCTGTTTTTAACTTGAAGGCCACCTAGGATTCATGTTGAACCGAGCATGATTGCTTCCTCTGGTTGTCCAAAAATTTGGACAACCAAGTTCTATAAGAACCCATAATTTCGTAAAACATGGGGCAGATTTGGAAACCCAGATTCATGAACAAAAAAAAAACCAATCTGTCAAAAAAAAATAGATTCAAGCAACCAAAACCACAAATAAGCCATCAAAAATCCTAAACTACTAGCAACAGAAATCCACAATCAAAGAAAAAAATAAAAAAATTACATAACAAAGAAACGAAAATGGGAGAAACTGTAAATAACTAGGGTTCTTTGGTTTGTTTCTTTTTGAGGAGGAGTTGGTAATTTAGGGTCGGTAAATAAGGGGGTATTTGGTCTTGGGAAGCCGACCGATGGAGGCTATTGAAGCTATTGAGTAAGGTCAGATCGACGCCGATAGAGAAGGGAGGAACATTTGGGCCACCGATTAAAGGGAAGCCACCGATGTAACGGAGAGAAGAAGGAGAAAAGAAGGGTGAAAGTAGTGTCGCGGCACCAGATCCGGCAATGGTGGAGATTTGGCTGGCGAAAGGATCGATTAGAGAGAAGGGAGAGCATTTGCGGCTAGAGAGAGAAAAAAATGGTAAAAAATGAGAAGAGAAAGGAAAATGAATGTTTAAATACTTAGGGCTAGGATTTCCAAAATGACGCCATTTTGAAGGATTCCAATCTGCCAAGCAAGAACCCAAAACAGTGCGTTTTGAGCTCTGCCTTGTGGGCCTCAGGAAGCAGATCAGGCACAACAGATTTGGGCTTCTATGGGTCATTGAGTTGGGCTAAATTGAGCCCGAAAAGGTATAATCTTTCTTTTTGGTTTAGGCTTGTTTCAATTGATTTTGGATCTAGCCCATTTTGTTAAATAAAATGCATTTTCATTTTTATTGCTATAATTAAAACCATATTAGGAAAAGTTATTTTTATACATATATATATATAATATGAATGTTTATTTTTAATATTATAAAATCAAAATAACAAAAAAATAAAAATAATAGTAAAGATGCATAGTTTAGAAGAACATATATATATATATATATATATACATAAAATAAATAAAATAAATAGTAAGAAAACTAATCATAGGTTTAATTTATGTTAAAAATAGTAATAATAATAAGCAAATGAGA
>NC_030851.1:10431434-10461989 GCF_000208745.1 Theobroma cacao | reverse complement strand
AAAAAAATAAGAAAAAAGAAATATTCATATTTAGATACTTGTAAATATAATATATATATATATATATATATATATAAAATAATATGATACAAATATAAAAAATTATAAGAAAAATGAGATGATTATTTGAGAAATTTCACCTAAGAAAGGCAAAGAGTTGCCTCTTTTAAGTGGATTTTTAGGTGTGAAGTTCGAGACAGATTTTCACCGAAGCATCGGGATAAATCTGTACTTAAACTCCAATACCCGTTAAGTCAAATAATCATTTTTAAAAATAATATATATAAAAAATAATAAATTTACATACTGTTGCATTTGAAATTAGCTTAAATAAATATTACTAAATAAAGTTAATTTAATCGTGTAAAAAAAATTTATTAATTGTTTATTTGATAAGCTACATAATCAAGTAAAATATTAATCAACAACGTTAATTAAAGGATATGGATTTAGATAGAAAATATAAAATAAATAATAAAATAAATAAATAATCCATGAAAAAAATAACAAATAATAATAAACCTATAAACAAGGTAATAATTATTAAACACATAATTAGATAAATTATGAACCACCTAAGTCAATAAACGTGTGCATGTAGACATCATTATTTTATCCTGTTATAGCATGCAACATTTATCTTGCAAATGGTGCGGGAGTTTCGATGATGGGATTTCCCCGAGGAGCTTGTAAAGAGGAGTTCTTTTGGAGATATCTCTAGGTGAGGAAAACTTCGAGACTTTACCAAAGCATTGGGATGGTCTTTGAATGATTTTCCAATAACAAATTGCCAACCCCATTATTTAAAATAAACAAGTCATGACATCATTTTACGCTTGCATCATGCACATACGTAAAACCGAATAAAAGATTCAGACAGTCAATTTAATAAAAAATTTAGTTAATAGCAAGGATTAAATCAAAAGTAGGCTACAAAAAGATAACTTAAGATTAAATGGTACCATTCGTGGAATGGGCATTACGGAGGTGCTAATCCTTTTCCGTGCGTAACCGTACTCTCAAACCCATCTCTACAAATTGTAGACGAGTTCTCATTCTTTCGATGGACCTAAAATTAATTTAGGACTTCGTCAATTAGAACCAAGTTAATAGGTGGCCAATCACACCTAAATAAAAAAATAAAAAGATTAGTGGCGACTCCTAATTATTTTTATTTTCGCCCACATCTGGCGATCGGGTTCCCGGACACGGTACGTTACGACAGCTTGGCGACTCCGCTGGGGAGATCGAGAGTCAAGCCATTAATGAATCAGAAGATATCCTAAGCCTTAAATAATTTGTTGTTTCCCTAGCATCAATTTTGCATATTTTTGTTTAATGCATTCATTTATTTTGCTATTATTACTTCACTGTTTTTAATAAATTGCGAGGATTTAGGATAAGGGAAGTGTGAAATTATCGGTCCAATGTTGATATATTCCTTTTCACACACGACACATCTTGCATCATGCATAAGCCTTCTACCCGGGCTTTATCCTTAATTAGGAAATGAGTTAAGTAGCTACGCTCTCGTAAGGTGATAACCTCCGCATGGGCTAGTGAAAACTCCCACTCAGATCGAACCTAGTCCGTTTGAAGCCTATAATGGGTGAGGACTGGGGTGCCTTACTAGTCTATGTGGATGATAGTGAAGAACGATCTGGGAACCTTTAGCTCCATTTTCGATCTGAACTCAACATGTAAAATACGGATAGTCACTTTGCCTAGGTAGAGCTTTACCCATGAGAATATGCCCTCTAACTAGGTATACATGAAGGGATTTTCACCCTTGTCCTAAAATCTTCTCCACAAAGTAATGAAGGTACCATGCTATTAATTATTTTCATCTTTTTAATCAGAATTACTTTTGGGATTTCTAATTACTGTACTAACTTGAACTTGCTATCCTTTTCATTTTGCATATGCATGTTTACATCATAATTTTGCATATAGGAAAAGTATTTGTCACTTGACAGCCATTGACGGAGTAGATGTAAAAGATGACTCCTAAATTGCAACAAGAAACAATATCTTATACACTGAATTATTTTCTTGAGAGTGGTTCTGTTACAGATATTTTTAGTACATGATCATTCATTTAGACATGCATAAATCCTCATTTCATGACAATAAGTATTGTTGCCTGTAAATAAAGATAAGGGGTTCATTTTTTCATTTCATTCATGCATGCATTTAATTCACGTTTATAATTACAGTAACGTTTCCAAAAATAGCTCGACTACATAAACTAATTGATCAGTGTATCTGTTACACTCGTCAACGAGGAAAGACCATGGAAGAAGAACAAAAGGAACGGATGGATAGTATGGAAAGAGCTCAAGAAGAAATGAGAGAACAGTTAACAAAAATGATGGAGTTGATGACGAGCTTAAATAAAGGAAAAAGAGTGACCGAAAGAATCATCTCCGCTAGAATACCCATCGGCACAAGACATTGGAAACTCAAGGGATGATCCGCCTTATCCCCCAGGGTTCACTCCACCCCATGTTCAGACTTTTCAAAAGGTCTACCCTCAAGTGACGCCATTCGATTACTCCAATGTACTACCCCCATTGGGCCATCAACCGACTCATGGGCAATTTGGGTTGAATTCCGAGACAAATCATGTTGAACCAATACACATCCTGGATTTAGACAATCCCAAAAAGTAAAAGAAATTAAGAAAGAGCTCATCACAAACAGGAGAAAACGAAAAAGTTCAAAAAAAGTAAGATTTGTTGGAAAAACGCCTTCGGGATGTGGAAGGTGTGGATAGGCTCGGAACCATGGATGCAGCTGAGTTATGCTTGGTTCCCGATGTGCTAATCCTTCCCAAATTTAAGGTGCCAGAATTTGAAAAATATGATAGGACAAAATGCTCGATGGCGCACATTACCATGTACTGTTGAAAAATGGCTACACAGTCGCATGATGATAAGTTGTTAATTCATTTCTTCAGGATAACCTAACTGGGTTAGTAGCCAGATGGTATGTACAGCTTGATCGAAGTCATATCAAAACTTGGAAGGATTTGGCTAGAGCCTTCATGGCACAATACAAGCATGTTGTTGAGTTAGCCCCTAATCGCTTATCACTTCATACCATGGAAAAAAAGGCTAGTGAGAGTTTCAAGGAATATGCCCAAAGATGGAGAGATGTAGCGGAACAAGTGCAACCACCCTTGACAGAAAATGAGATGACTGTATTGTTTATAAATACATTTAAAGTTCCTTTCTATGAACGGTTGATTGGCATTGCCACTAAAAATTTTGTAGATTTGGTCCTCTCAGGGGAGATAATTGAAGGGGCAATCAAGAATGGAAAAATTGAGGGGAACGAAACCACTAACTCTAAGAAGGGGACCACATTCAAAAAAAAGGAAGAAGATGTACAAACAGTTACTTGCACTGGCCCACAAACCCATAATTTCAGCCCTTACCATCAATATCATCCATATCCACCTTTCTATCCAAGTATAGGTGACATTGTCCAAAATCCTTATCCTTATCAACTAATTCCACAAATAATTTTTCATCCGAGAGCACCTACACCTCCACTTATGCCTCAATCATTGCAAAAACCCAACCTTCACCAATTGCCCATGCCAATTTCTAAGCTTTTGCCTTTATTAATTGAAAATCAATATCTCAATCTTGTGCCAATGAAGACAATTCCAAACTCGTCAGTAAGGAATTATGACCCTAATGCTAAATGTGACTATCACATGGGGGCAATTGGACACTCAATGGATAAGTGTAGGCAATTGTAAAAGAAAATTGAAAATCTCATCAAGGATGGCACTTTGACTCTTGAGCTTATGGAATGTTGGAAATTGCGTTTGTCATAGATTGAGCTATTGTTAGGAAAAGCCTCAAGTCTCCAACAATTTGCTTGTAGGAAAAGTGGATGATTTGAAATTTTCAAGGGTATGAGAGGAGTAGGATTTTGTTAAGGAATATAAACTTCAGAAGCTGTAATTGAAGCTTTAATGTTTTTGTTGGATTAAATTTTTTAAAGCTTTGTGTTTAGTTTGGTCAAGGTTTTTATAACATGTTTTCAAGATAAAAAAAAAAAAGAAAAGGTTTAGGCAATAAAGTGTACACATGTTCTCAAAAGAATTGATGATTACTGTTTGGAACAAACTGGTCCTTTCAAACATTTTCTAACCATTTTTCCAAATACTTGGGAACCCAAAATCACTCAAATAAAGGCTATTCAAGAACTTAAGATCCAAAAAGAAGCAAAGTTTTGAAAATGCATCAACCTTATCTTGTGATACCAAAAGACAATGATCTTTGTCTAGGCAATGATCGATGTTATAATTGATTATTTTGCAAAATTCTTTCTTTAGAAAGCAAGCAAATCAGACACTCTTATAAAGACTCTGAATGTGGTAGGTTGATAAATGTCAAGACTATGCTAAAGTCTCAAATATGCCAATACCTCTCAAATTCCTTCAATTTAGATACCAAATATGAACCTTAAACCCATTGTCTAAAGCATCCTTTGCCTTTATTCTAGGGCATGATGACTAAAAGAACAAGATCACCGAATACCTCCACGACACCTTGTTTCAAAAAAAAAAAGAAAAAACATTTTTCCTCTCTCATCTAGCAAAAGTATTTCTTGTTATAAAGAGTTAATCATGATAAGGTATCTTGATATCAGATCTTTGAAGGCTTCTAAGGAATTTTTATTAAGGGTGGTCCCCTGAACCTTCATTTGAGTGGTTGATTAAGAAAAAAAAACATTCTTGATGAATCCTTTCACTTTAGAAAGATTGATTTAATCTTGAGTTGTGGGAAAAGAAAAAAATAAGAAATAAGAAAATGAAAGAATGGCTAAGAAAGTTGATAGTGACATTATGCACTTGAAACACTCAAACAGTGTCAAAAGTAAAAAATCAACCTTTGATCTTAAATTCTTCCTTTCTAAGCAATTGATCTTCAATATAAGTAACCATGGTTGAGAAGATAAATGACCATGTTTCATTTTCCTTTCATAAATGAGAAATTATCCACTTGCTACCCTTTTGAGCCTATTGAATTTTCTCTAAAATGTACCTCAACCAAGGATCACCTCCCATATTAATGGACAATTATGAAGAAAAATTTCTATCAAAAGCATGGATGATAGAAGATTCATTCTAAAGGAAAAATGAACATCTTATATACCATAGGGGTAGATGCAAATTTGAGTTCTTGAAAATTTCGAACTCAATCCATCAATATGAAATTTGAAAAAAAAATATAAAAGGGAAATGGTGAAAAAAGCATTGCTTTGAAAAAGGACAAATGTCGTAAAAGAGTCCTTTGCGCAGTAATAATGATCCTTGGTTTAATCACCTTTAAATACATGTTTTGGGCCTTTATATCTATTTTTTCAGAACCCTTAACTATAGCCTACATTACATGCTTGAAAAAGTTCATTTTGATCAAGTGTGGATATTTAAATTGAAGAGCTATCTTATAGAAAGAGATCATCACATAGAAAATGAGACCTTGACTTCTCTTCTTTGCTAAAATTACCTTTTTGAATCCCTTAAGTCATTTCAGACCAAGTTTGAATTTTTCAAAGTGCATGATGGAACAATCAATCAATGGAAAAAAAAAAGAGAAAGAAAAAAGTGAGTGAAAAAGATTAAGCTTTAGAGTGAAAACCCGAAAGGTTAGTCTAGAGCGAAGATGGGAACTTATGAAGTCATTCATGATTTTAACTAAGGTGATAACAAGAAGCACGAGAGAGAGAGATCATATCAAGACAGCTAGAGTTCATTGGACACTTTTTAAGTGTATAAGAATCTCAAGCACCTTAAAGATTCAAGATCTATTGGAAACATCCATACTAAATTTTGAGCCAACCTCTTTCAAAATAGCCTTCTGCAATGTTAAACCTATAATAGCTGGTTTTGACATTTATCATCTTGCCACACATCATGAGGCTTAAAGAATGTCAAATTTGATTGTGATTTGAAAGGAATCTTTTTGCAAAATTTGATCCTAAACCACCATACATTTATGAGCTTAGACAAAGAAACATCAACTTTTCTTTTTTTCCCCATGAAATGCTGAGAAACCTTTATTGTTGACCAAGATCTCGATGTGTTAAATCGTCCCATCTTTTTGAAAGACCAGATTGTCACTTGGCTCATCCAAAATCATTTCAAACAGTAATCATCAATTTTTAAGAGATTTAAATATCACATGTTTTTTCCAACTTAGATATTTTATTATTTCAACAAGAAAGTGTGGAAGTGATGCATTCCTACTCCAACATTCAACTACTTTAATCATGAAAATAATTGCGTGGGGCAATTTTGTTGTAATTTTATCAAAATCAAGATGTCTTTAAAAACAAAAGAAAAAGAGGAAAAATAAGAGTCTTTATGATCTTTGTGAGAAAAATCCCTCAATCATTTTTTCTTTAAAAAAAAAAAGAAAGAGGTAAAAAATGCAAGGAAGAGCTTTCATGATCAAAAGGCATGGAAGCATTGAAACCCAATTTGAATTAGTGATCTTTTGTCAACAAGGAAATTGGCAACTGCACAAGAGCGTCGTCGAAAGATGCAAAGCCAAGAAAAATGATCTTCCAAGTGAGGAATATATGGTGCAAAACAAAGGGAAGCAATGCATCATTTGTCCATCATTCAATCATGCATACATGTATAATCATGCACATGACCATGTATCATCAAAATTGAAAATTTTCAAACAAATGTCAAAACTAATGCAGTTTTCAAGCAATTAAGTGAAGAAAGATTTGAGTCTTAAACCCAATTTCTGGCATCTAAGATGTTTAAGCCCAATTATCTTGGCACGAGAGAATTTAAGTTAAGTAGCCTCATTTGAGATGAGAAACAACCTTTTCTTTTAAAACCTTCTGGTACATCCTCAAAACCTCTAGGTATATCTTCTAAAACCTCCGGGTACATCTTCAAAACCTTCGGGTAATTACTTTTAAGATTTCTTTAAAGTTACGTAACCTCATTTTGAGATGAGAAACAATTTTTTATTCAAAAACCTCCGGGTAATTAGTTTCAAGATTTCTTTAAAGTTATGTAACCTCATTTTAAGATGAAGAACAATTTTTTATTCAAAAACCTTCGGGTATATCTTCAAAACCTCCGTGTACATTCCTAAAACCTCCGAGTAATTAGTTTTAAGATTCTTTAAAGTTATGCAGCTTCATTTTGAGATGAGGAACAACCTTTTCTCTTAAAACCTCTGGCTAATCTTCAAAACCTCTGGTTACATCTTTCAAAACCTTCAAGTACATTCCTAAAACCTCTGGGTAATTAGTTTCAAGATTTTAAAGTTATGTAACCTCATTTTGATATGAAGAATGACCTTTTCTTTTAAAACCTCTAGGTACATCTTCAAAACCTCTGGGTAATTAGTTTCAAGATTTCAAAGTTACAGTCTCATTCTGATATGAGGAACAACTTTTTCTTTTAAAACCTCCGAGTACATCTTTAAAACTTTCGGGTAATTAGTTTCAAGATTTCAAAGTTACGTAGTCTCATTCTGATATTGGGAACAACCTTTTCTTTTAAAACCTTCAAGTACATTTTAAAACCTCTAGGTCATTAATTTCAAGATTTTTACAAAGTTATGTAACCTCATTCTAAGATGAGGAATGACCTTTTCTTTTAAAACCTCCGAGTACATCTTCAAAACCTCCAGGTAATTAGTTTCAAGATTTCAAAGTTAAGTAGTCTCATTCTGATATGAGGAACAACCTTTTCTTTTAAAACCTCCGGGTACATCTTCAAAACCTTCGGGTAATTAGTTTCAAGATTTCAAAGTTACATAGTCTCATTCTACTATGAGGAACAACCTTTTCATTTAAAACCTCCGGATACATTTTAAAACCTCCGGGTAATTAGTTTCAAGATTTTTACAAAGTTATGTAACCTCATTCTAAGATGAGGAACGACCTTTTTTTTTTAAAACCTCCGGGTATATCTTAAAAACCTCTAGATAATGAGTTTCAAAATTTCTTCAAAGTTACGCAACCTCGTTTTGAAATGAGGAAGTAAGGTGTCTACGTCTTTGCACTATTCTTAATTCTCAAGAATGTGCAAAGAGGGGCAACTGTAGACACCCAAAATAAAAATGAATAAATCTAATAAAAATAAATAATTAAAAAAGAAGAAGAATAATCTAAAGACCCGCATGGCCTCCACAGTCAACAATAATGGAGCATTAAATGCTCCTCTGTCGGCCAGGATTTGAAGATCCTGCTTGCAGATCTGTTTTTGACTTGAAGGCCACCCGAGATTCATGCTGAACCGGGCATGATTGCTTCCTCTGGTTGTCCAAAAATTTGGACAACCAAGTTCTATAAGAACCCACAATTTCGCAAAACATGGGGCAGATTTGGAAACCCAAATTCATGAACAAAAAAAAAACAATCTGTAAAAAAAAAAAAGATTCAAGCAACCAAAACCATAAATAAGCCATCAAAAATCCTAAACTACCAGTAACAGAAATCCACAATCAAAGAAAAAAATAAAAAAATTACAGGAAAAAGAAACGAAAATGGGAGAAGCTGTGGATAACTAGGGTTCTTTGGTTCGTTTCTTTTTGAGGAGGAGCTAGTAATTTGGGGTCGGTATATAAGGGGGTCTTTGGTCTTGGGAAACTGATCGACGAAGGCTATTGAAGCTATTGGGTAAGGTCAGATAGACGCCGGTAGAAAGGGGAGGAACATCTGGACCGCCGGTTAAAGGGAAGTCACTAGCGTAAGGGAGAGAAGAAGGAGAAAAGAAGGGTGAAAGTAGTGCCGCGGCACCAGATCCGACGACGGTGGAGATCTGGCTGGCGAAAGGATCGGCTAGAGATAAAGGAGAGCATTTGCGGCTAGAGAAAGAAAAAGATGGCAGAAAATGAGAAGAGAAAGCAAAAGAAAGGTTTAAATACTTAGGGTTAAGATTTCCAAAACGACGTCGTTTTGAAGGATTCTAATCCGCCAAGCAAGAACCCAAAACGGTGCGTTTTGAGCTCTGCCTTGTGGGCCTCAAGAAACAGATCAGGCACAACAGATNTAGCCTACATTACATGCTTGAAAAAGTTCATTTTGATCAAGTGTGGATATTTAAATTGAAGAGCTATCTTATAGAAAGAGATCATCACATAGAAAATGAGACCTTGACTTCTCTTCTTTGCTAAAATTACCTTTTTGAATCCCTTAAGTCATTTCAGACCAAGTTTGAATTTTTCAAAGTGCATGATGGAACAATCAATCAATGGAAAAAAAAAAGAGAAAGAAAAAAGTGAGTGAAAAAGATTAAGCTTTAGAGTGAAAACCCGAAAGGTTAGTCTAGAGCGAAGATGGGAACTTATGAAGTCATTCATGATTTTAACTAAGGTGATAACAAGAAGCACGAGAGAGAGAGATCATATCAAGACAGCTAGAGTTCATTGGACACTTTTTAAGTGTATAAGAATCTCAAGCACCTTAAAGATTCAAGATCTATTGGAAACATCCATACTAAATTTTGAGCCAACCTCTTTCAAAATAGCCTTCTGCAATGTTAAACCTATAATAGCTGGTTTTGACATTTATCATCTTGCCACACATCATGAGGCTTAAAGAATGTCAAATTTGATTGTGATTTGAAAGGAATCTTTTTGCAAAATTTGATCCTAAACCACCATACATTTATGAGCTTAGACAAAGAAACATCAACTTTTCTTTTTTTCCCCATGAAATGCTGAGAAACCTTTATTGTTGACCAAGATCTCGATGTGTTAAATCGTCCCATCTTTTTGAAAGACCAGATTGTCACTTGGCTCATCCAAAATCATTTCAAACAGTAATCATCAATTTTTAAGAGATTTAAATATCACATGTTTTTTCCAACTTAGATATTTTATTATTTCAACAAGAAAGTGTGGAAGTGATGCATTCCTACTCCAACATTCAACTACTTTAATCATGAAAATAATTGCGTGGGGCAATTTTGTTGTAATTTTATCAAAATCAAGATGTCTTTAAAAACAAAAGAAAAAGAGGAAAAATAAGAGTCTTTATGATCTTTGTGAGAAAAATCCCTCAATCATTTTTTCTTTAAAAAAAAAAAGAAAGAGGTAAAAAATGCAAGGAAGAGCTTTCATGATCAAAAGGCATGGAAGCATTGAAACCCAATTTGAATTAGTGATCTTTTGTCAACAAGGAAATTGGCAACTGCACAAGAGCGTCGTCGAAAGATGCAAAGCCAAGAAAAATGATCTTCCAAGTGAGGAATATATGGTGCAAAACAAAGGGAAGCAATGCATCATTTGTCCATCATTCAATCATGCATACATGTATAATCATGCACATGACCATGTATCATCAAAATTGAAAATTTTCAAACAAATGTCAAAACTAATGCAGTTTTCAAGCAATTAAGTGAAGAAAGATTTGAGTCTTAAACCCAATTTCTGGCATCTAAGATGTTTAAGCCCAATTATCTTGGCACGAGAGAATTTAAGTTAAGTAGCCTCATTTGAGATGAGAAACAACCTTTTCTTTTAAAACCTTCTGGTACATCCTCAAAACCTCTAGGTATATCTTCTAAAACCTCCGGGTACATCTTCAAAACCTTCGGGTAATTACTTTTAAGATTTCTTTAAAGTTACGTAACCTCATTTTGAGATGAGAAACAATTTTTTATTCAAAAACCTCCGGGTAATTAGTTTCAAGATTTCTTTAAAGTTATGTAACCTCATTTTAAGATGAAGAACAATTTTTTATTCAAAAACCTCCGGGTATATCTTCAAAACCTCCGTGTACATTCCTAAAACCTCTTGGTAATTAGTTTCAAGATTTCTTCAAAGTTATGTAGCTTCATTTTGAGATGAGGAACAACCTTTTCTCTTAAAACCTCTGGCTAATCTTCAAAACCTCTGGTTACATCTTTCAAAACCTTCAAGTACATTCCTAAAACCTCTGGGTAATTAGTTTCAAGATTTTAAAGTTATGTAACCTCATTTTGATATGAAGAATGACCTTTTCTTTTAAAACCTCTAGGTACATCTTCAAAACCTCTGGGTAATTAGTTTCAAGATTTCAAAGTTACAGTCTCATTCTGATATGAGGAACAACCTTTTCTTTTAAAACCTCCGAGTACATCTTTAAAACTTTCGGGTAATTAGTTTCAAGATTTCAAAGTTACGTAGTCTCATTCTGATATTGGGAACAACCTTTTCTTTTAAAACCTTCAAGTACATTTTAAAACCTCTAGGTCATTAATTTCAAGATTTTTACAAAGTTATGTAACCTCATTCTAAGATGAGGAATGACCTTTTCTTTTAAAACCTCCGAGTACATCTTCAAAACCTCCAGGTAATTAGTTTCAAGATTTCAAAGTTAAGTAGTCTCATTCTGATATGAGGAACAACCTTTTCTTTTAAAACCTCCGGGTACATCTTCAAAACCTTCGGGTAATTAGTTTCAAGATTTCAAAGTTACATAGTCTCATTCTACTATGAGGAACAACCTTTTCATTTAAAACCTCCGGATACATTTTAAAACCTCCGGGTAATTAGTTTCAAGATTTTTACAAAGTTATGTAACCTCATTCTAAGATGAGGAACGACCTTTTTTTTTTAAAACCTCCGGGTATATCTTAAAAACCTCTAGATAATGAGTTTCAAAATTTCTTCAAAGTTACGCAACCTCGTTTTGAAATGAGGAAGTAAGGTGTCTACGTCTTTGCACTATTCTTAATTCTCAAGAATGTGCAAAGAGGGGCAACTGTAGACACCCAAAATAAAAATGAATAAATCTAATAAAAATAAATAATTAAAAAAGAAGAAGAATAATCTAAAGACCCGCATGGCCTCCACAGTCAACAATAATGGAGCATTAAATGCTCCTCTGTCGGCCAGGATTTGAAGATCCTGCTTGCAGATCTGTTTTTGACTTGAAGGCCACCCGAGATTCATGCTGAACCGGGCATGATTGCTTCCTCTGGTTGTCCAAAAATTTGGACAACCAAGTTCTATAAGAACCCACAATTTCGCAAAACATGGGGCAGATTTGGAAACCCAAATTCATGAACAAAAAAAAAACAATCTGTAAAAAAAAAAAAGATTCAAGCAACCAAAACCATAAATAAGCCATCAAAAATCCTAAACTACCAGTAACAGAAATCCACAATCAAAGAAAAAAATAAAAAAATTACAGGAAAAAGAAACGAAAATGGGAGAAGCTGTGGATAACTAGGGTTCTTTGGTTCGTTTCTTTTTGAGGAGGAGCTAGTAATTTGGGGTCGGTATATAAGGGGGTCTTTGGTCTTGGGAAACTGATCGACGAAGGCTATTGAAGCTATTGGGTAAGGTCAGATAGACGCCGGTAGAAAGGGGAGGAACATCTGGACCGCCGGTTAAAGGGAAGTCACTAGCGTAAGGGAGAGAAGAAGGAGAAAAGAAGGGTGAAAGTAGTGCCGCGGCACCAGATCCGACGACGGTGGAGATCTGGCTGGCGAAAGGATCGGCTAGAGATAAAGGAGAGCATTTGCGGCTAGAGAAAGAAAAAGATGGCAGAAAATGAGAAGAGAAAGCAAAAGAAAGGTTTAAATACTTAGGGTTAAGATTTCCAAAACGACGTCGTTTTGAAGGATTCTAATCCGCCAAGCAAGAACCCAAAACGGTGCGTTTTGAGCTCTGCCTTGTGGGCCTCAAGAAACAGATCAGGCACAACAGATTTGGGCTTCTGTGGGTCATTGAGCTGGGTTAAACTGAGCCCGGAAAGGTATAATCCTTCTTTTTGGTTTGGGCTTGTTTCAATTTGAAATACCCCATACTTTGATATGGTGATAAATAAAGTTGATCAAATGCAAATTGAGGTCAATTAAAATGTTTAGAAGTAATAAAAGACGAAAGGAGTAGTTTAGGATAAAATGTTTCGCAAGTAAGAAAATAATAATAAAATAATAATAATTTTATCGGAGGAGAATTTGTGAGATAAAAGGCGATTTGGAAGTCAAGTGAGGCATAATAAGGTATTTTTGGTACCAAGGAGACAAGATAAAATTTTTAGAATAAAATAATATTTTAATAATAAAATAATATTAAAATATTAATATTTAGTCGGATGTCGAAGTCAATCACGAAGGAGGATCATATGGTTGATCCAAGTGGGGGAGAAGATGACAAGCCCGACTCTACAGNATAAAATAATATGATACAAATATAAAAAATTATAAGAAAAATGAGATGATTATTTGAGAAATTCCACCTAAGGAAGGCAAAGAGTTGCCTCTTTCAAGTGGATTTTTAAGTGTGAAGTTCGAGACAGATTTTCACCGTAGCATCGGGATAAATCTGAACTTTAAACTCCAATACCCGTTAAGTCAAATAATCATTGTTAAAAAATAATATATAAAAATAATAATAAATTTACATAATGTTGCATTTGAAATTAACTTAAATAAATATCACTAAATAAAGTTAATTTAATCATTTAAAAAATTATTAATTGTTTATTTGATAAGCTACATAATCAAGTAAAATATTAATCAACAACGTTAATTAAGGGATATGGATTTAGATAGAAAATATAAAAAAAAATAATAAAATAAATAAATAATCCATGAAAAAAATAACAAATAATAATAAACATATAAACAAGGTAATAAATTATTAAACACATAATTGGATGAATTATGAACCACCTAAGTCAATAAACGTGTGCATGTAGACATCATTATTTTATCCTGTTATAGCATGCAATATTTATCTTGCAAATGGTGCGGGAGTTTCGATGATGGGATTTCCCCGAGGAGCTTGTAGATACGAGTTCTTTCGGGGATATCTCTAGGTGAGGAAAATTTCGAGATTTCACCAAAGCGTTGGGATGGTCTTTGAATGATTTTCCAATAATGAATTGCCAACCCCATTATTTAAAATAAACAAGTCATGACATCATTTTACGTTTGCATCATGTTCATACGTAAAACCGAATAAAAGACTCAGACAGTCATTTTAATAAAAAAATTTTGTTAATAAGCAGGGATTAAATCAAAAGTATGCTACAAAAGGATAACTTAAGATTAAATGGTACCATTCGTGGAATGGGCGTTACGGAGATGCTAATCCTTCTCCATGCATAACCACACTCCCAAACCCATCTCTAAAAATTGTAGACCAGTTCTCGTTCTTTCGATAGACCTAAAATTAATTTAGGACTTCATCAATTAGAACCAAGTTAATAGGTGGCTAATCACACCTAAATAAAAAAAAGATTGGTGGCGACTCTTAATTTTTTCTATTTTCACCCACGTCTAGAGGTCGTGTTCCCTGACTCGGCACGTTACGACACTTCGTCACTCACTATAGTCTTTGGTGTTCCGAATTTAGTGAAAATATTCTTCTTCAAAAATTTCAGCACAACCTTAACATCATTCGTTGGCCAAGCTGAGGCTTCCACCCACTTCGACACATAGTCAACACCCACTAAGATGTAGCAATTGTTAAAAGAAGAAATGAATGGTCCCTGAAATCCATTCCCTAAACATAAAAAATCTCCACTTTAATGATGCTATTGAGCAACATCTCATGTCTTCTTAAAATTTTCCCCATTCTTTGACACCTACATAATGCAAAATAAAATTGGGAGCATCTTTAAAAAGTGTTGGCCAATACAAACCTGACTAAAGAACTTTGGCTGCAGTTCTATCTCCTCCAAAGTAGCCCCCATACTCTGAAGAATGACAATGACTCAATACGCTTTCAACCTCTTCCTCTTGAGTGCACCTTCTTAACATTTTGTCAGCACATTACTTAAACAAAAATGATTCAACCCATACATAAAATCTAACATCATGAAGAAATTTCTTTCTTTGATGAAAATTTAAATTTGGAGGAAGAAACTTACTTACAATATAATTGACATAATCAGCGTACCATGGTAAATTCTTTTGACCAACATATAATAATTGTTCATTAAGAAAGGTTTTTTGTTGATTAATGTTAAGTACTAACCTTTGTTCTCATTCTCTAACCTTGACAAATGGTCTACTACTTGATTCTCTAAGCCTTTTTTGTCTCTAATTTCCAAATCAAATTCTTGTAGCAACAAAATCCACCTTATCAACCTTGGCTTGGCATCTTTCTTAGCAATCAAATACTTAATAACAAAGTGGTCAGTGTAAACGGTAACATTTGTGCCAATCAAGTATGAACAAAACTTGTCAAATGCATACACAACAACTAATAGTTCTTTTTCAATAGTAGTATAATGCATTTAAGTTTCAATCAAGGTTTTGCTAACATAATATATAAAATGAAAAACTTTATCTTTTCTTTGTCCTAGCACTACACCTACAGCATAGTCACTACCATCACACATAAGCTCAAAAGTGAGTGACCAATTAGGAACTACAATAATGGGTGTAGATGTCAATTTCTTTTTCAATTTGTTAGCTTTATCAAGTTTAAAATTATTATAGTTTTTATATGACAAAAGTGATCAAAAATGCTCCAATGATCTTTGAACTTCTTTAAGTGATCCTTGAACTTGTTTAAATGATTTTTGAAGTTGTTTGAAAATGTTATTGAACTTAATTTATTACTGTTAAAAACTCTCATATATTTGCTTTTGAAGTGCGTAAGTGTTTCCATGTGAAAAATAATCAAAATTGCTTAAATGATCTTTGAACTTGTTTAAATAATTTTTAAAGTTGTTTGAATGAGTTTTTGAACTTGTTTCAATAGTTTTTAAACATTTTTAAATAAGTTTTGAAGTGTCTAAGTTTTTCCATGTGAAAAGTTTCAAAATTACTTAAATGAGTTTTGAAAATTACTTTAATGATTTTTGAACTTATTTGAATAGCTTTTAAACTTGTTTAAATTAGTTTTAAACCTCCCTTGAATTTGATTTTGAAATGTCCTAGTATTTGGCATCAAATTGGGTTAAAAAAGAAGAATTTTCTATGTTTTAAGCTACAAGTATCCATACTTTGGTCAACAGTATCAATACATTTAAAACAAAATGGTTCTGCCCAAAATGTATTCATACATGTTACCAAAGTATCGATACTTGTAGCTTAAAACATAGAAAATTCTTCTTTTTTAACCCAATTTGATGCCAAATACTAGGACATTTCAAAATCCAATTCAAGGGAGGTTTAAAACTAATTTAAACAAGTTTAAAAGCTATTCAAACAAGTTCAAAAACTCATTCAAANTTTAAAAGCTATTCAAACAAGTTCAAAAATCATTAAAGTAATTTTCAAAACTCATTTAAGTAATTTTGAAACTTTTCACATGGAAAAACTTAGACACTTCAAAACTTATTTAAAAATGTTTAAAAACATTGTAGCATGTATTAATACATTTTGGAATGTATCAATACATTTGGTCCAAAACTAGACGTTACACACGAAAATCAAAGGAAAAATGGTTATTTTCTTCACTAAACCTTATCCAAGGACTCCAACGGCTCCAAAGCTTCTTCACCTATAAAAAGGACTTCTCCAACACATTTACAAGGTAAGAAGAGTGGAGAAAAACATCAAATCCTCAAGAATCAAATCCTATGAAGAAAAAGAAAAGAAAGAAAAAGAAACCAAGCTAGAGCAAGCAATTCACATTCTTCCACCAAGCTTTTAAGCTTTCTTGTGTTGTAATTCCTTTGTGTCTTTATTCCTATCTTTTGTGATCATTTTTATACTCATCACACTATTCTTACATTGTATTTACTTAGCAAAACCCATTTTCTAGAGGTATCTTTGCTATTCAAAATTGTAAGAGAGAAAAGATTGTGCCTTAGCCTTTGAAAGGCATTGTGAAGGTTGTGCTTCATCCTTGAAAGGCATTGTAAAGGTTATACCTAAGCCTTAAAAGGTATTTTTCATAGTAGATTTGCAATTCCTTAGTGAGCTAAAGAAAAGGACGTAGGCAATGAAGTCGAACTTCTATAAAAATATTGTGTCTTCTCTCTTTATTTTTCACTTCTTGAATTTATGCACTTACATTAAAGAATTTATCAAATTTGTTCTTAACTTTGTTTATTCCTTAATTTATTCTTCAAATTATTATTGACACTTTGATAGAAACACAAATTTATGAAAATTATTTTTAGCTCGACTTTATGGGAAGCTTGTGAAAATTTTACAATAGTGCATTTTGCCTTACAGAGTTTGAAAATTTATTTTTAACTTGTTTGGTCATTACTTTACTTAAATTACTTTTGGCATGTTTTAAAGTGAAAACAAATTTGAGAAACTTATTTTCAAACTTGCCTTCATAAAAAGTTTAAATTTGTTGAAAAGAATTTTTAAAAATTCAATTCACCCCCCTCTTGGATATTTTTCTCATTATTATAGAGCTAACACTTCTAACACAATTCTACAATTGCAGCATGACATGCATCATTAAATTTAAATGGGACATCTTTTTCCAAGAGATTACACAAAGGTTTAGCAATTTTAGAAAAATCCTTAATGAATCGTAGATAAAAACCAGCATGTCCAAGGAAATTCCTAATACCTTTTACCAAGGTTGGTGGTGGAAGCTTCTTGATTTTCTCTATCTTTGCTTTACCTACCTCCAATCCTTTGCTCGAAACCTTGTGACCAAGAACGATGCTTTTTTGTACCATAAAATGGCACTTCTCCCAATTTAGCACTAGGTTTGTCTCTACACATCTTTTCAAAACCTTGTCAAGATTCCATAAACATTCATCAAAATTACTTCCAAAAGTAGAGATGTCATCCATAAATTCATCTAGTGTTTTCTCCACAATATTTGAAAAAATAGCTGTCATGCATCGTTAGAATGTGGCTAGAGCATTGCAAAGTCTAAATGGCATCCTCCTAAAAGCGAAAATGTCATATGGACAGCTAAAAGTTGACTTCTCTTGATCCTCTTGAGCTATTACAATCTGATTGTATCCTAAATACCCATCCAAGAAACAATAGTACTCTTTTCCAACTAGCCTATCCAACATCTATTCAATAAATGGTAAATGAAAGTGATATTTCCATTTGGCCTTGTTAAGCTTTCGGTAGCCAATGCAAACTCTCCATCCAATTATTGTTTTTGTGGGAATGAACTCATTATTTTCATTTGCAACTACTGTTATTCCACTTTTCTTTGGTATGCATTGCACTAAACTTACCCACGCACTACCTAAAATAGGAAAGATGATGCCAGCATCTAGCCAATTAATGATCATTTTCTTCAGCACTTCCTTCATGATTGGATTCAATCTTCTCTAATGCTCGATAATGACTCTATGATTATCCTTTAACAAAATTTTATGCATGTATATCAAAGGACTTATCCCTTTTATGTCTGCAATTATCCACCCCAATGCCTTCTTGTGCTCTCTCAAAACTCTCAATGGTTTATCTTTTTACTTGTTAGTAAGAACAGATGAAACAATAATAGAAAGGGTAATAGAAGCACCAAGATATGCATACCTCAGATGATTTAGCAACGGTTTGAGTTCCAACTTAGGATGTTCTTTAATAAAAGGCTTCATTGATGAGGATAAAGAAGAAGAGAAATCCAACAACTCAAATTGTGTTCCCAAGACACAAGATAAAACATTCAACACATTCACACATTCTATGATAGCCTCATTACTTGCCTCAAATTCAACAACCAATGACACCTCAAGTTGGTCAATAGGATGGCTTTCCCTAAAAACTTCACTTGTGAACCTATCCACAACACTGACTGTAAAACACTCATCATGATTGTTAGTAAACTTTAAAGCTCTAGGAATGTTAAATGTTACCTTTTGGTCTTGCACTTGCAAGGTAAGTTCTCCCTTCTCGACATCGATAAGTGCTCTAGTAATGCATAAGAAAAGTCTCCTGAAGATAATAGGAACTTTTTTGTCATCCTCCATATCTAGTATTATGAAATCTGTCGAGAAGATGAATTTATCCACTTTTACAAGCACATCTTCCACTATACCTTTAGGATATGTGAGGATTCTATCAGCCAATTGTAGAGTCACAGTAATGGGCTTAATCTCCCCCAATCCTAACTTGTTGTAGATAGACAAATGCATCAAATTAATACTTGTCCCCAATTCATTCAAAGCCTTGGCGAAAAAGAATGGACCAATTGTGCAAGGAATAGTAAAGCTATTAGGGTCCTCAAGCTTTGGAAGAAATTTGTTCTGTATGATTGCACTGCATTCCTTAATGAATGTCACAATCTCAAATTCACCTAACTACCTCTTCTTGGACAAGATATCTTTCAAAAATTTCACATATGAAGGCATTTGCTCTAAAGCATTAACAAAGGGAATGTTGATGTGAAGCTTTTTAAACACCTCCATAAATTTTTGAAATTGGCTCTCTTCTTATTGTTTCTTGAAACGTTGAGGAAAGGGTGGTGGTGGTAAAGTTGCCTTAGTATTCTTTTCTTAACACAGCTCGCTAAAACTTGTAGTCTGTGTCTCACACTCAACTGTCTTGCCTTTCAATTCAACTTGCTTTAAGTTACTTTCAACTTCCTTACCACTTCTCAAAGTAATGGCTTTGACATGTTCCTTACCTTCCTTCCTCGAATTTGCCTCGATATCACTAAATAAGGTCCCTTAAGCTCTGTTGTTTAATGAGCTAGCTAGTTGACCAACGTATCAATGGAGGGGGAGGGGCTAGGTTGGCTTAGATCTCCAAGAAAAGGGATTGGGTCAATGATCTACAACAATTGGGAGGCTTCAATCTGCACCGTTTAAGGTAAAGGTGGGTCGATCGGCATGGGAGAGGTACATGTGAGTCAATAAGAGAAAGCCTTATGATGAAAGAAGGTCGACAAGGGAGAGGCAACGGTGGGTCGACACGAGAACGGTGAAAGTGGGTGGTCGACACGGGAGAAAAGCAGAACAAGTAGTAAAGTGAAGAGAAAATGGGGAAATGTGAGGAAAAAAACCTTAAAACCTTTTAATTATATTTACCGACGAAAATTTCATTAATAATTTTAAAATTCAATACCGACAAAATTTTTTGTAAGTAATTCTGTTAGCAAACTCTTAAAAGGGAACCATGCATATGCCGACAGAATTATCAATGAAATTTTCATCAGTAATTTTAAAATTCAATACTGATGAAAATTCTATCGGTGATTTTGTTGGCAAAGTCGTAAAAGGGAACCATGCATATGTAGATGAAAATTTCATCGATATATTAACATTCTTGCCTACAAAAATTCCGTCAATAAAATTTGTTGATAAAATTTGTTAGTATAGGCATTACCGACCAATTATTTATGTTGATAATTTTCACACCCTTCCTTTTAATTGGGCGCCAACGCATTACCAACTAAATAAATTTAGTCAGTAAATTCTATTAATATGTTGTTGGTAATCCATCAGTAATATGCAGGATTCCATTCCATTAGTATTCCATTGGTAATTTCGTCAGAATTTGTCAATGGAATTTTATAGACATATTCAATTTCGTTGATAAAATCTTGTTTTTTAGTAGTATAAAATTCGAAAATGTCCTTTCACCTAGAAAATTCCTTGAGAAAATTTGTCCTTACAAGCTTCTCGAAGAAATATAATCATCGGGTTTGACAATTGTGCTAGAATAAGTGTCACATAGTATAATGCACATTACAATTTATTAAATAAGAATCAAAGTCTTTTATCAAAAATATTTCCCGGGTCCTTCCTTCTTTCTAGTAAAATTCAAGAACAAATCCTCACTTAGAGAATCTCTTGGGCAAGTTTATTCTTACAAACTTTCCAAAAAGGTCTCATCATCAAAGACATTATTCATTTTAAAACATGTACTATATCATGACGTAAATTTCAATTTATTTAATTAATACAAACGATGACCTTTTATTAAAAGCGCAACCTAGATCCTCCCATATTTCTGGTAAAATTTGATATCCCTTTCTCACCTTGAGAGTTTCCCAAAAGACTTATCTTTACAAGTCTCGTGAGAGAGTCTCGTCATTGGAGTCATCATTTGTTGCACAACAATATTCACCCAAAAATGCATGACATGAATATTTATGCATGAATAATAATGATATGAATTATGAAATAGTTAGAAAGTTTATCATTTTATATTTTTATATTATCTTTATGCTTATGTTTTTGTACAATGATTATGATCAACTAACCTTAAAATCATTTCATATCACTATATATATATTAACCTAAGTTTAAAAAAAAATAAAACAAATTTCTATACATATATATTTCTTAAGCTTTACTAAACTATATTTTTATATATTTTTTATTATTTTTTCATACATATATTTCCTATAATGCATATTTATGGACATACATATTTTCTCATAAAGTAAACTATTTTTTATTATTTTTTTACCAAACTATATTTATTCTTAGATTACATGCTTAACTAAAATTACTAGTAAAATAAATAGAAATGACATAAAAGTAATAAAAAAACCCAACAAAAAGCAAAAATGAAATGGCCCAAAAACTCTCACCTTGTTTGGGCTCATCATAAGCCCAAGTTTTCTAGACTTGGTGAAGGTCAACACGGGCTAAGTCTGGCCTGTTTCAGCCCTATTCTCGCTTCCCTTCTTCCAAAACTGAAATGCACCTCTAACCACCCAACAAACCACGCCAAGCGTTCACCACCGCACCTCACTCTTTCTTGCTTTTTTTTTTCTTTTTATTTTCCTATTTCTTTTCCTTTCTTCTTTTTCTTTTCACTAAAAAAACACGTATTTCGCATTGCTAAAAAATCTCTCAAGGAAGTTTATCCTTATAAACTTCTCAATAAGATTTCATCCTTGAAAATATTGTTCATTTCAAAACATATAATATATCACAATGTAAATTTCAGTTTATTTAATTAATACAAATGACAACCCTTTGTTAAAAGCGCAACTTAGACCTTCCCATCCTTTTTGGTAAAATTCAAGATCACTCTTTCACTTGAAAAGCTTCTCGAGAGACTTATCCGTACAAGCTTCTTGTGAGAGTCTCATCATCGGAGTCACATGATATTACTCACTTTGAAAAAAATTTTAATTTTTATACTATTTTTTTAAGATTTAGGGTAGTTAGTATATTAATGAATCCACTTTTTTTACAATTTTATAAAGAGTGAAGTCAAAGATTTAAAGTAAAAGTGATTTATTAAAAATTAATTTATATATTATATTTAAATACTACATAAAAAGATAAAAAAAATTTCTATCATTTAAGATTTTATTAAAAAAGTTAAAACTTAAATTATTCTCTCTGTCTAAAAATTCAAGTTTTTCCTCTTCTAAGTCCTTGGTTATATTTTTCACTTTCTCGAAATAATTCATCTAGACTTCAATTGTAAATAATTTTCAATCCAAAATAAGTTTTTAAATACTTCATGTCTAAATATTTTTTGATTAATTTGACAGTTTGGGTTCATAATTATAATCTAGCTAATAAAATAGTATTGCATGTTAAATAATTTTTGAAATTATGATTCTTTATTTTTTTGATTTATTTTGTAGATATATTATTTAATTATTTGATTTTTTATTTAACTTTATGTAGTTTGTATATGCTTATATTTAGTTTTGATCAATTAATAGAAAATTGTCATATTGTTAGTTGTTGAACTTGATAATTTACTATATTAGATCATATTTTATTTAATTCTAATATTTTAATTTATGCTAATGAGTAGTGATTTTGTATGAATGATTATTTGATAACATATATTAAAAAAGATGTATTTGATAGTATTCTACTGATGCTATTGTCACAGCCCAATTTTCAAGCCATGATCGACGCAAGGGCCCAATGGGCTCAGCCCACTAAGCCCAAGCAAACATACTTAATTGATCTTATACATTAATCCCTATTCCTTTAGAATCCTAAGCTCGAAATGTTCAAATACCATTTCTTTGAAATTGATTCATAAAACCCAATCATACATTCATAATGGCATCATCCACCAATATATTCATTAATAGATTAACAATGATTCTTAATGTTCACATTAAATATTCACATACACATAATTAGACCTTGACCATTAGCGGAGTGACTCTAGGTACGATTGATAACACTTAGTGTCACATTAAACCTACCGAGAAATGTACAAGAAGGAGCACCTCGTCCTAGGATCCAATCACCTTTAACTTAGGAAACCTAAAACATGAATTTTAAAAACGTGAGTATAAACTCAGTGAGTGAACATAGGAAGGAAACAAGCATCAATACGGGAGGTTTTAGAAATCATGATGCCTTTATGTTGAAGACAATGCAATTTAACTCAATTTCTTGTCACAACGAAAATCTGTCTTTGCTGCGGTGAAAATCAAGTGGAAACTGTTTCTCAAGTTTTAACATTAAAAAATCAATGCAACCACAATATAATTTCCAAAACCTTTATTTATATATATATATATATATATATATATATATCATATATAAACGTATATATAACCACCGGCCTCACCCCTAACTCTGTCTCAGCTTATGTGCACTACCACACCGCATATAGCCGGTCAGCACAGCTCATGCGCACTCCTACACCGCACATGGCTGAGTCAGCACAACTCATGTGCACTCCTACACCGCACATGGCTGGGTCATAATTATCACACAAAAATATGATTTAATGTATAATATACACATCAACATAATGTAGAAATTCATGAATTCATCATGTTCATATCTTATAATATCAAAACATTTCATCAAGGGCTTGTTCCCATACAACTTTTAAAGAAAAACCAACAAAATATTTCAAGTGGCTCAATCAAGCATAAAATCATTTATTCCAAAACATTTTAATGCAAGTTCACTCACCTGGCAACAACGAGATATTAAGTTGCTATTTGTTCGGAGGTGTCTCTAACTATTTTCACTGACCGGTCGCTCGTTATTTACTCCGACACTCCCCCACAATACTCTAACTTTATCTTTGCACTTCATAGTAATAATACGAACTCAATATATTTAATTACATATGTATACGAGCAGCACTTCAATCAATTAATCCTTACTCAAATTTATATTTTTCCTCCTATCATGAAACCATATTCAATTAACTCACATCTTAATACATTTTTACTAAAATTACTTATATCCATTGCTTACGTAATTCCTTAAATTATATCACCGGCAACTTAATTATGATGTCACGTGTCTACTCCAGCCTTTCTAAATAATTTCCACCCAAATCCATCTTATATTTTCACACATAATCCACATATATAGCAGCAACAATCATTCTCACTTTCACTCTATTATTTCCTAGTTTACACGCATCATTATCTATCTAACTTTCAATACTTTGTTTTTCAATCCTTCATCCACAATATTCATTTCTCATTTCTTTTAAATGACATGCCATACAATCTTAACAATTTTCATCTAGCTTATGCAAGTAGATCATTTCAACAACCATAATTTCCCACAATATTCAACTAACCGTAGGCTTTAAAACAGTGTTAAGCTTACCGTTTTCCTTTTCCACTTTGAGTCCTTCATGTATCCATGGGTTTATTGGCTTACATGTTATCAATTTTTCTCCAATCAAGCCAATCTTTGCTGCCACAAGAGATTTCTCTAAGTCACTAACTCATTTTCAAAGACTACTCAAGCCAAAAACAAGAATTCTAACCGTTCGTTGCTTGAATCACCAAAACCAAGTTGTTTCTTCCTTTCTCTCTCTTTCTTTCTTCTTCTCCTAGAGTTTATATGTGCTGAAAATTGGGGTTAGAAGTTGTAACTTTAGTGCACAAGAAGTTGGGAGAAGAATGAAGCAAGAAGAGAAAAGAAATGAAAAGAAAACAAGGAAAGAAAATGAAAGAAAATTAGTTTTCCATGGGAGAATGAGAGAACGACGTTGGAAGCTTCAAGAATGAAGAAGAAAATATCTTGCTGGGAGGATAAGGACTGTTTTGGGCTAAAAAGGATGAGAGTCAAAGCTTCCTTTGGAAGCTTTGACCAAACTTTATGCAAAATTATCATTTTGCCCTTTAAGTTTCTTTCCATTTTAATTTAGTCCTCTAAACACTTATTTAACTCCAATTTCCTTCTATTATCTTCTTCTACATATGTACAAACAAAGTATGAAGTTGGTACTCCAATGCAGTGTCCCCATAATATTTAAAATATTTATTTACTTGCGCTATCTTTACTTAATAAAGACACACTGCCCCATTAACGTCATTTTTCTCTGAAATTTTGCTCATTCTTCTTCTCCCCCACTTAGGTTGCCCATATACTCCTTCTTCATGAAAAATTTTGACATTGAACAAAATATTAATATTTTAATATTATTTTATTAATAAACTATTATTTTATTTCAAAAATTTCCTCTTGTCCCCTTGGTACCCAAAATACCTTATTATGCCTCAATTGACTTTCGAATCACTTTTTATCTCGCAAATTCTTCTCATAAAAAAATTATTATTTTATTATTATTTCCTCGTGTGCAGAATATTTTATCTCAAACCATTCCTTTCATCTTTCATCATTTCTAAACATTATAATTAACCTCAATTGGCATCCAATAAGCTTTATTACTCACCATATCAAAGTACGGGATATTATAGTCTCCCCCACTTAAATAGAATTCGTCCTCGAATTGATGTTAGTGTTGAGTTATCAATCTCTCTTTATGATTTTATTCATTTTTCTTCTTCATAAGGAATTTTGATTTATGAACTTCATTACCTTCAATTTGACTAGAACACTTTACAAGATCAGGGCACGTATCTTATATCTATTATCATCTTTGAGTCAAAACTACGGTACCCTTTTCAATTATTCTTTCTTATCACTAAGATCCCAAGTATTCCTTTAATTCTGTCACTAACCTCAAACGTATCTTTATCTCGATTCTTGTCAAACCTCCAATCATTCATTCACCTCGTTTACCTCTAGTTCGACTAGAATGCCTCACTTATGTCTGTTATCATCCTTTAGAATCAAATCGATGGTAGTTTTCACGATCATTTTCTTTTATTTTAAGATGTTGAGTATGCCTTTATTACTATCATTAAATTTGAACCATAACTCTATCTTAATCATACCAATTTCAATCACATATTATACTTACTTATGTATGCCTAATCACCATCTTATTATTTTGCTCCTTGTCAAACTTTTCGACATTCATTCATTCATCTTATCCCCATACACTATTATGTAACCTGCAGTATTATAAAGATGCCATATTCATTTCTATACATAGTCTTAACATTGAAAAAGGTTAATGCCTCTAATTATTCCCACATACTTCAGGTTTATCTTGCATTTACTCCACATACTTCAATTATTCCCACGTTATGGATTACATTTCTTTAATCTCATTTCTCTTACTATTTTTCCCAAACTTTCTTATATCATCATAGTTCAACTTTTAATGGGACTTCTTGCTATTGTACCATCTATACAACTCATCAAATACATAAAGTTCAAATCTCAAGTTACTGAGAACAATTATTCACCTCAATTGGTCAAGTCATCAATTTCACATATACGTGTGTACATTCATTTCCAAATGTCAGCATTCCTCGTTATGCATAGGGATCCATGTGTTCGTGTGCCTTGGACTACATCTTCATTTATTCATCCCCATCCCTATCCAAGATTCAATATAATAATCATCATAGTTCATGTCAACGTTCTCATATTTAATCTATGAGCATTAGGGTATAATCAATTTCAAATTACCCTTTTTATATATTTAAATCACCGTTCCACTCGCATCTTACCATAAGTTATCTCTTACGTAATCCATAAGAATTCTCATTATGCCTATGCATAGTTTCACATCCTTTTCACACCCATACTCTTTTCTTATCATTTCTAATTATATGCTTAAGTTTCATTGTACTATATATCATTGGATCACAATGTCATTAATCACGTCTCACTCACCAAATGCCATTTTCATTAAATTGCAATCCGGTATTCGTATATGCTTTATAATCTCGTTGATCTTTCAAAGGTTTATCTTTATTGGATCATTGCATCTTATGCAGTACCACAATCTCTAAAAAGTCATCCTTGTTTCTCAATTATTCTTTATACCTCTAATATATACATTATATCCTTGTTGCATTTCAACTTTAATGAATCACATAAAACTTAAACTCATTCGAATCGTGCATGCCTTAAGCATTTTCAAATTCCAATTTCCATACTACCTTAGGAAGTTTTCATTATTGGACTTCAATATCCAATTATCTTCGATCATCCTTTGTTCTATTCTTTCATACTAATATGACATCATTTTCCCCGGACCAATCTGCAGTTTGTATTTGAAACTGCAAGACTTGAAACAAGGTTCTCCTTAAGTACTTTTCAACGTCAATACGAATCTCACTTTCAGCTTACGGCTTTTTCTTTGTAACCACATAACTTAATGCTTGCTTTCACAAGATCCATAGTAGAACTACTCTTGAGTATTTCCTTAGGGATACCTATCTTAAACTCATGTCTCACCGCATGTGATCACTTAACCCGTGACTTAGCCGTTAGGTTTCTCAGCAAGTTTCAAAAATCCCACATTTTATACTTGCTATGCATGATTGGTAATTCCTTCTCAAAGAGGTTTGTGCATTCCCGAAACACTTAGTCTTTTATGTGCTCCTTAACATCCCGAGCATGTCGTTCTATAGACATGCACTTATTCTTAAAGATATATAAATACATACTCGTCCATTCAATCCCCAAATTGTCTTCATAGGTTTCTAGTCTGCCACACAATTGGCCTTGCATTGTTACTATTCCTTTTCATTTAGCTGAGTCAAGATAAGAATTGCAAATTCTCATAACGATATTCTAGATAATCCCATTTGCTATACCACCCTTGTAATCCTTCATTTACACTTTCATTACTTGGTATTGACATCCCTTACCCATCTCTCATATATTCATCTAACTCTTCACTCACTTTTTCCTTAGCCTTTAACAAGGCTTAATCTCTTGTCTCCTTTATTTTTTAGGATTTGACTTTGGTCAACATATTATCCATCTTAATACTTCACATGATATCTTATTTCAATGTAGCCATTTCAAGAATCTTTCAATTTCTCTTTTAATTATATGCCCATATACAAGGCGATAAAGAAACTTTTCAATTCATTCATGTAAACATTCTCCGAAACATTTAAAACTCCCAAATAACAGAGCTCAATGACCAATGACCATAATTCAACTTGTAAGATCATTATCGTGCCACTCCCATCTTGCTCATGCATCATAGAAATGAGGTATTCGTAGCGCTACGGTACTGGATAGTCAGTGCTGCAGCGTCGCGGCTACTAGACATGGGATAGTTTCAATGCTACAACGCTAAAGAGTTAGTGTTATAGCGCTGTGGTTGCTGGAAATTTCTTCCACGAATAATTTTTTCCATCTTTAAAGTTACTACAGGGATTATGCTCAATCATTTGGCTTTCCTCCAAGCCTATCCCACAATATCATGACCATACATATATTCGCTTTTGCTTATCATATGCACTAAGCAAAATCAATATTTTCAAACTCATTTTATCCTTTAACATTTATCTTCAACCAATAAGTCCCACCTTAAGACAATCTTGCCATATTGTGCATCAAATTCTCAATATATAATACCACACACAAAATTATTCACCATTTATGACATTCCATAATTCCTTAACATTCACAATTAATTGTCTTTCTTGTCATGTAACTCAAATAGTTTTGTTGACTTTTAGTACAAATAACCATGAAAATAGTTCATCTTTCTCCACACTCTACATTCACAATCTTTATTAAATCATGGTTTCACCTTTTCCCAAGTTCCATATTTGTGCCCAATTATTACCTCATAATGTCATGACATCATTTTGTAACTCCCTCCAAACTTAAATTTTACAATCCTTGACTTAATCACATAATCCATTCTAAGTGTCACCTATATCCTCATTGATTTCTCCCATATTCTTTCAAATTGTAGTTGCAACTGGGATTTCAAATTTCACCTTTCCACGATTAATTGGTAATCCTTTGTCAGGTCTCGCAGTTGTCTGTACCATTAATGACTTTCTACGTCGATCCTTAATAATTATCCAAGGCGACCAACGACGCCACTAAGGTGAATATCCTCCCTCAATCATTATATCGCTAATTTATCTCTATCATATCAAAGGACTCCAATACGCATCAAGTCATTAAAATAACTACTTCAAAATCCATTTAAGTCATACAAAATAAAAGCCAACTCTTAACTCCTTTGTATGGATAACTACTACTATTTCCCTTACACCACATCTGTCTAAACTTAAAGTGATACGAACTTTAACGAAAATATTATGTGTCTTTAAGATCCTTGTCGCCTCAATCCAGGCACATCGACGGATCCTTTTTCAAGTCCTTTCCCATCTCCTGGGATTTTTCCATTTTATCCTTAATCCGAGCTTGTTGCTACCTCCCAAATTCCTCCTTACTAACAGGTGCATCACCTCTCCCACAACCAGGACGGAAGTGTCGAACAATAGATACAGATACCTTCCTAGGACGATAATTACTGATCGTCCTTTTTCCCATCTTGTTCGTGTTCTTTTTCGTCGGATCGATTTCATTACGCACTAATCTTGAAAGACTCCTCAAGCTCTTAAACAATAGTTTACCTCTCGAGGAAACCAATCCACTAGGAAATCGGGTCAGGTTACTTGTTATGCTTTCACCTTCAGGCACATATTGTTTCCGAGCAGTAGAATCTAGCGATCCCTCGCTAGTACTATAAGGAGTATTGGGACTACCGTCTTTTCTAGACATGGCGTGTGCAACCGGCACACGTCCACCTATACGTAACCAACTATTGATTACTCATCCATCTATACATCATAAGAACAGGTAAGTTTCTAATAAAGTAAGGGCCCATGTAGCCTCTTGTTCTTGACTTGCGTTACACACCCACAATCCAAAGACAAGACTTTACATGGACTCCAACAACTCCGCTGATCACACAAGAATCCCTAAGACTTATCTAAACCTAGAGCTCTGATACCATATCTGTCACAGCCCAATTTCAAAGCCATGACCGGTGCAAGGGCCCAATAGGCTCAGTCCACTAAGCCCAAGCAAGCCTACTTAATTGATCTTATACATTAATCCCTATTCCTTTAAAATCCAAAGCTCGAAATGTTCAAATACCGTTTCTTTGAAAACGATTCATAAAACCCAATCATACATTCATAATGGCATCATCCACCAATATATTCATTAATAGATTAACAATGATTCTTAATGTTCACATTAAATATTCACATACACATAATTAGACCTTGACTGTCAGCGAAGTGACTCTGGGCACGATTGATAACACTTGGTGTCACATTAAACCTATCGAGAAATATATAGGGAGGAGCACCTCATCCTAGGATCCAATCACCTTTAACTCAGGAAACCTAAAACATGAATTTTAAAAACGTGAGTATAAACTCAAAGAGTGAACATAGGAAGGGAACAAGCATCAATACGGGAGGTTTTAGAAATCATGATGCCTTTATGTTGAAGATAATGCAATTTAACTCAATTTCTTGTCACAACGGAAATTTGTCTTTGCTACGGTGAAAATCAAGTGGAAACCGTTTCTCAAGTTTTAACATTCAGAAATCAATGCAACCACAATATAAT
>NC_030851.1:10422926-10430267 GCF_000208745.1 Theobroma cacao | reverse complement strand
TTTTTCTTTCTTCTTCTCCTAGAGTTTATATGTGCTGGAAATTTGGGTTAGAAGTTGTAACTTTGGTGCACAAGAAGTTGGGAGAAGAATGAAGCAAGAAGAGAAAAGAAATGAAAAGAAAACAAGGAAAGAAAATGAAAGAAAATTAGTTTTCCATGGGAGAATGAGAGAATGGCATTGGAAACTTCAAGAATGAAGAAGAAAATATCTTGCTAGGAGGATAAGGACTGTTTTGGGCTGATAAAGATGAGAGTCAAAGCTTCCTTTGGAAGATTTGACCAAACTTTATGCAAAATTACCATTTTGCCCTTTAAGTTCTTTCCATTTTAATTTAGTCCTCCCAACACTCATTTAACTCCAATTTCCTTCTATTATCTTCTTCGACATATGTACAAATAAAGTATGAAGTTGGTACTCCAACGCAATGTCCCCATAATATTTAAAATATTTATTTACCTGCGCTATCTTTATTTAATAAAAATACGCCGCCCCATTAACGTCATTTTTCTCCAAAAGTTTGCTCATTCATCTTCTCCCCCACTTAGGTTGCCCATATACTCCTTCTTCATGAAAAATTTTGACACTAAATAAAATATTAATATTTTAATATTATTTTATTAATAAAATATTATTTTATTTCAAAAATTTCCTCTTGTCTCCTCTTGTCCCCTTGGTACCCAAAATACTTTATTATACCTCAATTGACTTCCGAATCACTTTTTATCTCGCAAATTCTTCTCCGAAAATAATTATTATTTTATTATTATTTTCTCGTGTGCGAAATATTTTATCCTAAACTATTCCTTTCATCTTTCATCATTTCTAAATATTACAATTAACCTCAATTGGCATCCAATAAGCTTTGTTAGTCACCATATCAAAGTACAGGGTATTATAACTATCATGTACCATTTTCAAAATATGAAAAATGTTCATGGACATTATAGTTATCTTAGATATTTTTACTTTGAAATATTAAATGAATATATTAAATTTATATTTTTTAATTTAATATTAAAACTTTTAATTTATGAATTTTAACATACTTATTTTTAATTATTATTATTATTATTATTATTTTAATTATGACACCACTCAAGTTTTCCTCTCTCGTTCTCTTACTTCTCTTCACGGAATTCAAGTTGACAACAGCATCCTTTTACTCCCATCCCCTTTATCTCCATGGGAAGTGAGCTGCATTGAGGTTGCCCGACCTTAACATAGGCTTCACAAGCTGTCAATCTCTCATCCGCTACAACCATTTCCTCCATTGTGGGTTAACAGCTTTGTGTCCATCATTTGCTCGTTTCCAGCATAATTTTGAATTAGACTAGACATTAGATTTAAAGTTACAATGAAGCTTGAATTTATTGAACTGCTAGTTTCAACTTAACCAATCTAAAATTTGTGTTTCTATCTTTGCAACTTGTTCGGTTTCGAAAGCCAAGGGTTTTGATTAGATATCACTCCCGTTGTTTATTGAGGTAATAAAATGGTTGAATTACGGTTGAGGTTGTAAGATTGCTAAATAATTGTGATGGTTGAGGTCGACAACTTATCTGATAAACTACCTTGTCGAGGTTGAAAGTTGACATTATAAATTGCATTTTAATTGTTGATGTTGAGGAATTTTTGTTGGAATGTAAATTGAGGAAATCAACTTGTTGAAATTGTGAAGTTGTCATAGAAAGATTGTTTTAAGCAAGATGGTGAAAAATTAATGTTTTACTCGGTTAGGTTCGAATTAAATCGTTTAAGGAAGATTGAGTAAATAATGATGAAATTGATTGCACTTGAACATTTGACTTATTTGTTGGTGCATGATCTCTTGTCTAAAAAGTAGGGTTCGAATCTCCCCTCCTCCAATTACAAAAAAAAATTATGAAATTGGTTGTATATTGAAATCTCAAATTACGCATTGGAACCAAACTTGTAAGGTACATACTGTGATTTAGAAATTAGATAAATGTAGACCTTATACAAGAACGTGCATGCCATGTACTTGATTTTACGTTGTGTTCTTAATGCATACATTGATGTTTCGTTTGCATTATGTCATTGCTCATTTTGAACCTTTATTTCTAAGATTTTATTTCATCAAATGTTCAACCTTATTTCCCTTCTTCATCCACTCATCGAGTTATAAAAAACTCATCCCAATTAATTAACAAATAGCAGATAAGCAATTAATTGGGAGCACCTTGGTGGGTTAAATCTAGCTTGTTGCAAAGGTAATTTGGCATCTCCTAAGTATTTTGTTTTCTAAGTCAACTCTATTTGTTCAATGTCTAAGCAAGTGTGGTTGTCTATAGCCAGTTGTGTAAGGTCGAGGCCCACGATTGTAGCCATCATATGTCATTTAGATCTTTAGCACCAGATGTTACATACCAAAGTCAAAGCTTCAATACCATATATTACACACTAAAGCTTCCTTCTTCCTACTGATATTACATGCCAAGGTATGAATTACTCTATTACACGTTAAGACACGTTCTACGAGACTTGAATCACTGAAAAAACTTAACACCCATAAGCCCAAGAACCCGTTGTTACTCACCATGTTATACTTTTTGGTTTGTAGATTGACAACAAGATGGCGAGAGATAGACAAAGAGAGGGTTTTGTGAATGTAAACTAATAAACCCAAAAATATGTTGTTACCTTATGTGTCACTCTTTGTTATGTAGATCGATAACGAGATGACAAGAGATAGATAGAGAGATAGTAATGGTGGTAAAATCAAAGAAAGTTGGATGACGAGAAAAAAAAATAGAGAGCACAGCAAAATAGGGAGCAACGCAGACGAATGGTGGGAGAGAAAATTTGAGAGCACTTGAATATGAAGAGGTTCATTAATGACAATTTTGTCCAAAAATTTTTTTTAGTTAAAAATAATTAAAATTAAAAAATTATTATTTTTAAAAATACTCTACCTTTGAAAGCAAAAAAAGAATAGTCCCTTACAAAAAAGTTTTCCCGGCTAAAAATTATACACAGAAGCAGCAGCAAACACTTTGGCCTAAGCTCCAAAGCCTTTTGCCCGTGACCATCATCGTTATTGTAGACAACCCACATTTCTTCACAATTTTCTGAGCTTGTAAGGGCCACCATCTTTTAAAGATGATGATGATGAGGATGAAGACAAACCAGTGCGGTTAAACTAAGGCTTGTCCATATTAAATGCCTTCTGAACATCATCCTTCTGCTCCCTGAGACGTAATCTCTTTATTTTCTGCTCCTTTGGGTTGGGGAGCCCTTCTCAAGGTAAAATAAATGAAGAAGGTCATCCTCCATGAACTTATCTAGCACTTCTGAGAAATGAGGGAAATAAGGTCGACCCATCTCCACTGTTTTCATAAGGGCCTCCATCCTTGCAAGAAGTCCTTTTTTCTGCATAATGGGCATCTCATTCAAGTCAACCTGCCTTAAGTTTCCATTTGAACCTTTTGATGCACAAATTCCTGGAACCTCAGAGGTTGTCTCAGTCCATTGCAAGTTTTGCTTCACTATGAAACACTAACTCTTTTTTTTTTCAAAGGCAAAATATGAATAAATTTCAGAATGATGTCTAGCAACATGCTGCCATAAGGCTTTGTTCCTGTGGGCAAAGACTTATCACAGCAAACCACAACCCTTAAAGCTTTAGAGTTGGCTACATCAATTACATACAACCTGGATTGGTACATGCTTGACAAAAATAAGGCAGCCCAACCCACTAAATACCAAAAAACTAAATCGTCTAGGTCCCATTTGATGAAGGTTAAATCCATGAAGCTCCTCCCTTACCGTTCCATGTGTCTGGAAATTTACCCCAACAAAATCTTGTAATCCAAAGGCTCTCAATTCAATTGACTTCCTTCTCCTTAAATCTTAAAACTCCAGATCATAAGACTCATTTCCATGACAAAAGTTCATCCCAGAACCTCTTTAACCAGACTGTTCCATAGAGGCCATCATTTCAAGTCATGGCCAATCTTGAAACTGCACATCCTAAGGCTCATCATCGGCTCCCAAGGACAAACAGAAAATCCAAATTTTCCAACCCAGCAAGTTTCCTCAACAAAAATCATTCAGAGCAGTCATCGGTATCAGAATAGAGTCAGGACACACATGAAATACTTACTTAATAACGGTTACTAAAATCTTAGGACTTAAATAACAAAAAGGTTCTTGAACTTCCTCTTTAAAACTCTCAAAAGCACTTCATATAGTCCAAAGTCTAGAAACTCATTTTTATAATACAAAAATCTAAATTAGAATACGATTAAGACTATGTCAAGCAAAAATTAAAAACTGTACAACCAGTTATTAAAAACTTAATAAATAAGATTCCAAATTTTAATCAATCCAAAAACTTCACAGAAATTGTGCATAAGACTCGAGTAGGGAGAGCAGCAACTAAGCAGGCTTGAATTTCCTCCGCATGCGCGCCGCTTGACTGGGCCCGTAGAGATGGGCTGCTAGGTGCTTTTATTCAAAGGCAAATTCCATGGCGGCCGCAGACAAAGACCTACCAGGGAATGAATGTGTCATTGCTAAGTTGTTGCGCTTGGAGGTTAATGGTTTTTTTATTCCAAGTCAAGTTGCCAATCGTTGTATTATTTCTGACAAAATGTTAAAGTGAATTTTGGTCACCGTCTATATATGTGTACTATATATATAGTAGAATTGTCAAGTATCTATACTGTGACCAAATTCGCTCCTGATTTTCTATGTTGGGCTTAGTTTGAGTTTAGTCTAGTTGTGATCAAGTAGATCAAACTCCAAAAGTAAAGATCAGAAACATTGATCCCATTCTCAGTTGCAACCAGCAAAAATGGCATCACTTTCGCTCGCCCACGCTTCACGCAGGCTCCTCACTCCCTCTCTCTCTTTTTCACAGCTAAGAACAAGGATGATAAAGAATCCTGCTTTCGACAGCCAATTCATGAGTCGATCTTTTTCCAGGAAAAATTCCGTTTTGCTTTCCTCAAATTTTAAAACCCGAATTGCTTGCATGTCAACAACCACATCTCCAGGAGGCAAAGATGATCAAAAGCTAAGTGGCGAAACTGAGAAAGTTGGTGGGGTTTCATCGTGGATTGATTACTTACCCAGAGAAATTCAGCCTTACGCTAAGCTTGCTCGCGTGGAGAAGCCCATCGGTACATGGTTATTGATTTGGCCCTTTGCATGGTAAGAGCTCATTACTTTCATTTTCCATTTATGTTTTTTTGGTTGGCTTTCGGGTAAAAACTTGAAAATGCATGCCTTCTAATGGTTGCTTTCTGGATATTTATGTGGGATCACATATTCTTCCAGTAAACTCCCCTGAAATTTGCTGTTTACTTAATTTTCCAGGTCAGCTACGTTGGCAGCACCGACTGGAAGCCTTCCTGATTTCAAGACGTTAGCTCTTTTTGCTTGTGCAGCTCCACTTTTGAGGGGTGCTGCTTGTACCATAAATGATATCCTTGACCGTGATATTGATAGAATGGTAATTTTTGTGGTCAAATAAAATGGTTGGTTCTAGGAAGCATGTTTTTGGATAGCTGTTCAAAGGTTGTAATTGTACAAAGCAATTATATTAAGGACTTAAAAGACTAAATAAAACCCACCTTTCAAAAAAAAAAAGTTCTTTTACTTCTCATTTCCAAAACAAAACTAACAAATACTCCGAAACAATAATCAGACAGAATTTCTTTAATTTAAAAGGCTTAATTCATGATTTTAATATTTTTTCCAAGTATTTTAACTACTTCAGTTTTGCTGCAAATTTAAATAAATTTATTTAGCGAGGTTAATATATATTAATTAATTTTTTGGTGTTTGCTTCCCTTGTATGATTAGAGAATAAAGTTATTTTTCCCTCAGAAAAAATAATAATTCATTTTTGTTCTTGTCAATTTTTTCCGTGCAAAATTAAGAAAAGAAAAGAAAAAAGCGTCAATTCTTTAAATCCACCTTATCAACGTGGAATTCAACGATTGCAAGAAGCGTTAATATGTGAAGGCAATACGTTTTTGCATGCAGGTGGAGCGTACAAAACTGAGGCCGATCGCGAGTGGCGCTGTCACTCCATTTCAAGGACTTGGTTTTCTTGCGTTTCAATTAATTTTGAGTCATGGAATTCTCCTCCAACTCACCCATTATAGGTCACTTGATTCTCTGCTCCTTGCTTCAACTTGTAAACTTGTTTTGCATTACACTCCCAATACGGACTGACTTTTGATTCATGTATCGGCCTAACATTGGTTAATTATATCTTAATTACAGCCCGATCTATGAGGCTTCATTCATCTTTCTAATGTCTACCTATCCTCTCATGAAGAGGTTCACATATTGGGTAATGATATTCTTGTACCTTTTTGTTTTGCTGTTCAGAGTTTGTTGGGTGTTTATTCTTTCTCCCCCCTTTTGTCTTTGGCACATCTATTATCGATGCAGGCCCAGGCCTATTTAGGTTTGACCTTCAACTGGGGGACCTTGTTGGGCTGGTATGCAATTAAAGCAAGCTTACAACCCTCTATTCTGTTACCTTTGTACATGTCTGGTATATTTTGGACTCTTGTGTACGACACCATATATGCGCATCAGGTAAAATTTATCTCTTTGCAATTATAAGTTTCTCCTATTCTTTAAACGATAAGAAATTATGCACTTGTATTATCAGTTTTGTCAACATAACTCTGGTTGAGGCTAGTAGCCTTGCAGGGGCAGAGTTAATCACTTTTTATTAGGGAGGTCAAAGGTTAAGAAAAATAAAAGTTAAAAATTTTTAAAATTAATATATTAAACTTAATCATTAATAATTAAAAGATTTAAAATAAACAATAATTTTATATAATATGTAAATAAAAAAATTAAAAAAAATTTATAATAATACTCTATGAGAGTTTTATTCGACGATAGCAATATATTTTTAAATATAAATAATTAAATTATTTGTATGAAACTTATCATCCATTTTGTTTTGAAGTCTTATCTTTATCGATACAAACAACTAAAAAATTAATGTAGTCAATATCTAATATTTTTATTTTATTATATTTAAGTTTATAATACTAAATATTAAATTATAATGCATAAAATATAAATAGTTAAATATGGTACACATAATTAATAATTTTTTCTTATACTCAAGATAATTTCCTTTCAACTAAATATAGAACGTAAAGCACATTAAAAACATATACTCAAGATTATTTTTTCTTATATAATTAGGATTAATAAAAAATAATATATTAATAAAATTTTAAACAACAACCAATAATGTAACACTTGAACTTATATTTGAGAATTACATATATAATAATTAATTTTTTAATTTTTAAAAATTAAAATCATTAAAAATAAAATCCA
>NC_030851.1:10378166-10422370 GCF_000208745.1 Theobroma cacao | reverse complement strand
TAATTGTTTTATTAGATTTTTAAATTTTTTTTAAAATAATTATTTTGATTATTTTGTCAAATTATTTTATTAAAATTGATCTAATATTCATATTGCAGATTTCATGGTAAATTATATGAACATTTTTCTCAATTGTTAATCAAATAATGTGAAGAAACGATCAAAATAAAATAACTTTTAAAATTTTAAAATTTAAATGAAACAATTCAAAAGATAGAGATTAAAGTAAAATAAAATGTTAAGGACCCTGGATAGAATTTACGTGATGATATATAATAAGAACTACTCTATTGTAATATTCCTAACATTTTAATTATCCTAAATTGATTCATGGGTCAGAGACTCAAAGTGGTTCCCCTTATTTCTTAACATCATCAAACCCATTTATTTTCCTTCTTCTATCTTCTTGCCCTCCTGCTGTGCGACACATTCTATACTGCAAGATTTGTTGGTATGATGAAATAAGTAGGGTACGATGGAGCAATCATCTAAAAACTGTTCTCTTTGACATTGATAACCATGCATTCAGGATAAAGAAGATGATATCAAAGTTGGTGTTAAATCCACAGCCTTGAAATTTGGGGATTCATCGAAGGAGTGGACTACTGCGTTTGCAATTGCATGCATTAGTAGTCTGGCTCTAAGCGGATACAATGCTGAAATAGGTACTGACTGCTGGAGATTAGAACTTTTCAACTAACATTTTTTTGTTTGATCATCGTAACCCTTTCTAATTTTGTTAAAATTTTCATAATATGTTGTGGAGCAGGCTGGCCTTATTATATGTTTCTGGCAGCTGCATCTGGACAATTAGCTTGGCAGATAGGAACTGCTAATCTGTCATCCCCAGCTGATTGCAGCAGAAAGTGAGTGTTTAGTCTTGATTGCAATACATGTCAAAATTCTGTGCTATGCCCAAAGTACTTTGGATATTGATATAAATATCTATATAATATTTAGGGGTTAAATACACCCGAATCTCAAGTTTCTTTCAGCAGTGCTGGAAATTTGTTTTCGAGTAAATATTAGATTCTGCTGGCAGTTTACTACTCCCTCTAAATTCTCCTTTTCTTTGTTACAGGTTTGTGTCCAACAAATGGTTTGGTGCCCTTATTTTCAGTGGGATTTTATTGGGAAGAGTCTTCCCTTAAAGGTATATTCTTAATTTTCATTAAATGCTTAAGATTTTCCCTTGTTGTGACAATCAGCTATATGTCTTAATATTAGCTTCTAAACACTGGAAGCGGCAGCTGCTATAATGTCTATTGTTGTTTCAAATACGTGTGCTGAATCTCACCCTTTTTCGGAACCAGGTTGGAGTTGGAATTAACCGCACAGGACACTTTCTGATTGCAAAAGGTGAGGAGTCGGTGCCCATTTGTGAAAGAAAGGGGCAATAATTTGTAATAAATTCTACTCGTTCAGTGGAAATGAAAGGCAGACAGAGGAGTTGTAACTTATAATATCCATTTGCGAATTATATAGAGATCGATTTCGACTTATATTTTCATGTTCCTGCCGAGGTAACTTATTCCAACATTAATCAACGCCATGTATTCTCTTTAATTATTATTAGAATTCGGCACATCCACTATGTGGATTTTTTAAAAAAAAAATTATAGAAAAAATGGAATTAAAGAAATATTGGCATAATACTTTAAAAATACTTTGAATTATTCAAAAAATTTTAAATAAATTATTATTCTTTTATCATATTTAATTAATTCTCTATTATTTTAATTTTAATCAAATAAATTTTTATATTTACGATCAACTAATTGTCATTAATCAAAATGTAATTTATCTTTTTTATACCAAGTGCAAGAAAAAAAATATCATTTTATCAAGCCACATCATGTTCCACGTCATCATCCCGTACCACATTAACAACGCATGAAATAAGATGAAATATGATAGTTTGACTAACAATAATCAATCACCACAAAATACAAATAGAAATGCTTAACTGAATGAAATAAGAGAATAAGAGATTTATTTGAATTTTTTTTAAATAATTAAGTGATTTTTTAAGATATTATGTTAAAATTATTAAATAATATTATTTTGATCAAACATTTATTAGTTTTTTATCTCTTCAAGATTAATGCAAAATGACTCCAACATTTTGATTCTATATGTTTTACAAAGCTATTGATCACCAAAAACTTGCGATAAAAAATTACTATAAAATATTGTCACAGGAGAGTATTTTTCCTTTGAGGACAAATATTTCTTTAAAAAAAGGAAAAATGAGATTTGAGGGGAAAACACATCTCCCCCTCCAGATTGGCCATCCCAACCGTAAGCAAAAGCAGCCAAAATGGACAGTTCCCACTACCATCGCAGCCTTTCGTAGCAGCTTGTCCAAATGAAATCCCCACCCTTCATTGATGGCTACCAACTCAAAAATATCCCCAAACTCATAGCTAGTTTTGTTTGACTTAGTTTTTTTTCTCAAATTATTTACTTTTTAAAAGTAGAAGTCAAGTCAAATAAGATTTTTGACAAACTCTTAAAAAAGAATAATTTTTTTTTAAAGAAAAATATTAAAAAAAAAAGAGTTTCAAAATATGCTCCAAAGAGGAGCTTTTTAATCTCTTATTTTAAAAACACGTAAGCTTTTTATGAAATACTCATCTCTCTCAATCAATCTCCCTCTCTTTTCCCTCCCTTTGCAAATCACTTTTCTCCAACTCAAAATTGCTTTTTCCCTCTCCTTTACTTCTCTTTACAAAAATTACTAAAAAAAAAAAACAAAAGATCTAGCTACAAAATAGCAAAATTTAGGATTTTTTGGTTCTTAGAAAGATTAAGAGAAAGGAAAACCCAGAATTCAAAGCTGCATTCAAATACAATTTTAAAAGTTTTCGCTGTTCTTCACAAAAAAATCTAGTACTATTATTACTATACAAGTTTTAAAATTGTTTCATTTTTTTATAAATTTTTTTTATTTTAACATCTAAAATCGTATATAAACTCGAAATACACTTGTTCTGTTTTAGTTTATTAGAAGATTGAAGATGACTTGAATACCCTTTATGGTAATATTAACCAAAATTAAAGCGTATATATTTTATTTTGTCAAACAGTTTACCAAACAATTTTAGTTTAATTTTAAAAAAAGAAAAAAAAATTTAGCCCTTAAATATAAAGTGTTTTTGGAAATAGCTCTCTAAATAATTTTAACTGTTTTTAGCCAAGAGAAGAGATTTTGGGACAAAAATGCCCTCAATGAGACATCTTCATTGACGCGCACTCTCATACATGCGCAAAATGGGGAAAATAAATCTACAAAGAATTTGTTCCCACTAATTTTATGCAAAACATCCTTTTTTTTTTTTTTGAGAAGCTTGTGAAAAACAAAATCATGTTACAGGAGATGGTTTTTTAGATATTTCAAACATGACATTCAGATAATACGAGAAGGGTGCTATTAAATCGAACGAAGAACCTATCGTAATGAATCCAAAGCTTCGAGAATGATGTGAAACCAGAAATCCCTAATACAGTGGTGAATCGAAACGAGAAAGATGTGAATCCAAAGCACGAAATTGTTGTGCTATAGTAGGCCGAATGTGACACGGCTGTGTCACAATAAGGTTTAAAGTTTGTGAAACGACATGGTGGAAATGTGTGACACGACATGGTGGGAATGTGTGTCTCGTTATGGTGGAAATGTGTGACACAACTATGACATAGCAAGGTTTAGAGTTTGTAACACGCCATGAAGGGAATATGTGACACGACTCAGAGGGAATATGTGAGATGACATGGTGGGAATATATGACACGCTAGTGTGAGAATGTGGCACGCCATGGTGTGAATATATGACACGCCATGGTGAGAATATGTGACACGCCATGGTGAGAATATGTGACACGATATGGTGAGCATATGTGACACGGCTATGACACAACAAGGTTCAAAATTTGTGACACGCCATGGAAGGAATCTGTGACATGGCAGGGTTCAGAGTTTGTTATACGCCATGAAGGGAATCTATGACATGACAGGGTTTAGAGTTTGTGACATGCCATGGAGGGAATCTGTGACATGGCAGGCTGATAATGTATGAGACGGGATGATGAGAATATGTGACACGGTTATGACACGACAGGTTTAGAGTTGGTGACACGCCATGGTGAGAATATATGAGACAACATGGTGAACATATGTGATACGACTGTCACACAATAGGGTTCAAAGTTTGTGACATATCGTGGAGGGAATCTATGACACGGCAAGGTGATAGTGTGTGAGACAGCACAGTGAAAATATGTGACATGGCTATGACACGGTAGGGTTTAGAATTTGTGACATGCCGTGGTGAGAATGTGTGACACGTCATGGCTTGAACATGTGACACGCCATGGGTTGAATATGTGACACGCCATGGTTTGAAATAGACAAAAAAGGCAGACAAATAAAGATGAAATCATTTGAACTTCGACTGAATGAATGAATATTATAAGGCCATTTCATTTTAATTATATATTTTTCAGAATTCGCAAACATCTGTGTGAATGAACTAAGAGAGTTTGATTCATTCCTCATTCCCAAAGGTACTAGAGTGTTTGACTTCATTCTTTGCAAGCTTAACGACATCACAGCAACAATGTCGGTTATTAGTGAAGAGGTCAGTCGGTCTCAATTTAAAACTTTCTTCCATTCGTTCATTTTTTGCTAGGTTGGTTTGATATGTTCGTGTTTTTGCATTTGTTATGTTTTAACTATTTTCTTCCCTATTTTATGGTTTTGGGTAAATTGTGGAGATAGAGAAGAACAAATTTTTTTTTGTTGACATGGTTTATGGTCATACCAAAGTTTTGAAGGGGGTCTGCGTTTGCATATCATGTAATACGAACTATAACATTTTATATGGCATGTTATGGGTTAACTGATTTTTGGGGTTTTTAGCGTGTCACCACATTAGGTATTTTAGGGTAGCTCTGGTGTAACGAGTCAATAATTATAGTGATTGGCATGTCACAACATGCAATGGTTGGCGTGTCACCATATTGGGTATTTTAGGGCAATTCGTGTAACGAGATAGTAATTATAGTGATTGGCATGTCACGACATGCCATGGTTGGTTTTTCACCACATTACTTAGCGTTGGCGTGTAATAACATTTGACTTAATATGCATAGCGTGTAACAATATTTGACTTGATATGCATGGCGTGTAACAACATTTAACTTGATATGCATGTTGTGTAACAACATTTTACTTGATATGCATGGCATGTAACAACATTTATTTCTTTCTTCAGTATATCTTGTTGCACATTATGGGTTAACTCACTCATGCATGTGTGCCATATTTTGCAGATGCAGTCCAGACAGTATGAAAATCTTGATAGTTTACTTTTTATGCCAAGGGAGAAGTGGGCGTTCAAGGTATCTATTAACATCCACTGTAAGTGGTCGCAACTGCATTATATCAACAAGACTTTCCAAGAGAAATGGGAGTACGATGCAGTCAAGCGTACATAATTCAGAATGCTAATGGATGTATATCCACAAGGCTACTTTTGCACTGGTCTCCGGCATAACATCATGATTCATTGAATCACTGAGACAGAGTCCATGGACCATGAGCTATGGTTTGCCATTGGAAAGAGCAAGGTGCATATATCAAAGTAGGAGTTCTGTCTTATCACTGGACTGAAGTTTTATCGAATGCCCGATGTGTTCACACGACTGTACGAGGTTATTCCTGACGAAATTCATGCAAGATACTGAAACAGGCAACAGAGAGTTAAGCTGTGGGCGTTGCTTGATACGTACCACGGAGGTAACTTTTAGCGACTAGAAGACATGACCAAGATGCAACTCGTCTTGTTCGCGAATAACATTTTATTTGCTCAAGACTATCGTAAACGGGTGATGCCTTGGCTCTTGTCATTGGTGGAGGACATCGACGCTTGGAATGTCTTCCCTTAGGGTTACTATGTTTGAAGGCTGACTAAGGACTACTTATTGAAGGGGTTCGAAGTGCCTGCCTCAAACTTGCAAAAAGATAATCATTTACGCTACAACATTTATGGATTCGAGTAGGTAATACAGGTGTTGTCACATAAGATTTTTCAGTTTCTTTTTGTCATAATAATTTATGGTTGCACTCGTTTGTCATTTATGGTCTGATTATGGCTACATTTGACTTGTAGTTATGGGAAATAGAGACAATTTCGACCTTCCAAAAAATAGTTGCTCCCTTTGCTTCGAAGGACAACGTCTACCCACGTATGTGCAAATGGCAATGTAATCAGAAGCCAAAAGACTTCTATAAGGTGGTTGAGAAGTTGGAGTCATCTCAGCATATGAGTGAACAGCTACTAATTTGTGCTATGAATTTGTATAATAATTTTCTCTAAAATTTAATCACAATACCTATTTTACAATTGTAGGCACTCGAGACCTTAGAGCCCACCTCGGATGAGGCCAAACAGGAGTATTTTGTGGACATCGATGTCCCATTATCTTAAGGCCACCAGTATGTGCTAATAGGGCACATGGAGGATCGAGCGGACTGGGGTTTAAGTGAGAGGGAAAAGAGAAGAAACTTGAAAGAGGAAAGAGTCGCTGGTGCCATGAAGTAGAGACACACTGCCTCTGCTACAGACAATGAGCTATTAGGCCCTAAGTTGATTGAGGAAGGGGACGACAATGGCAATGGTAGTGAATAGCCCATAAAGACGGTTCTAACAGTTTATGTTTAACAATTCCATATGTGATTATTAGGGGTGAGCAAATATAAACCGAACCAAACAACCGAACCAAATCGAAATGAGTTTGATTTTTTCAATTCGGTTAGTTTGGTTTTTTAGTTAGTTTGGTTAGGATAGTTCGGTTAGTAAAATTATTTCGGTTAGGTTTCGATTAGAAAAATTTCTAACCAAACTAACCAAACTAACCGAACCTAAATAAGGGTATTATGAAGATTTTACATGAAAAAAATCCTAAACCTAAATTATTTATTGTTGTTTATATCATATAAATTATATAAGTATTCATTTTATTTATTATAATTTTTTAAGGTCATTTTAAATATTTTTGTAATATTGATTTATTTAAAAAATACAGCATAAATAAATATATAAAAACAAAAAAAAATAAAAAATTTGCTAAGTTCAGTTTTTGAAAACCAAACCGAACTAACTGAATTAGTTCAATTTCGGTTAATTTGGTTAGTTATATAGTTTGGTTCGATTTTTGTTATTTTTAAAAAAGAGTTCGATTAGTTCGGTTATTGGATATCCAAAACCAAACTAATCGTTTGCACACCCTTAGTGATTATCAAATAACATATCTGTGTTTACAATTAGACCATTCGACGACAGCTCCTTAACCACTGAGAGGTCCTCTTCAGATGCACAATGCTAACGAGCTGTCGGTGAGATCAATTGTAACTATTTGTGTTCAACAATTTCACATATGTTTATCAAGTAACACAATAATTTCTATTATTGCAGTTGATGGAGGAGACAATAGCTCCTCAACCACTGATCGGTCTTGTTCAATCACACAGTGCTAACAATTGTCGGTAATAATATAAAGTTCTAACGGTTTATGTTCAACAATTTCATATATGATTATTGAATAACACAGTAATATATGTTATTGTAATTGACCCATTCGACAAGAGTCAATGACGTAGTAGTCGTGAAACGTCAACTGCGATGGATCATGCGTAAGCATAAAAAAGACATGTTAGAGTTGAAGGCTTCAATTCAGTCATTGACTCTCGCAATGGAGACGTTTGAGAACCGTATCATTGGTCAGATTCTAGATGGCCTGAAATCATAAGTACGTTATTCTATCTTCGCTCATATATTGGTGGTTTACGTTTAGCAGGTGTAGTCTTATTTTTTATTCTTAGTTTATGGTTTGTGGTATTTTATGAGCTAATGAATTTTCTCATTTGTCTCGTTCTATAGGGCGGTGCTTCTTCTCATGATGATGGTGAGGACCACGATGATGCTGATGATAAGCAACATGATGAACCTAGTGTTCACATTCACCATGACATTGTTGGTCCTAACGGAGAGAATGTAACTCATGTCGATGACGTTCTCGATGATGTTGTGGTAGGGGATGTGACCCTTCAATCAGATGATGCTGAAAGAGACCATGTTCCTGATACTGATTCGATTATCGATGCATCTGTGGGAAGAGAAAAGAACTTTCACTCAGTTGAGGCTGAAAGATACCATCTTCCTCAGGCCGATGCAATAATCGAGGTAGCAGTAAGAAGGGATGGGAACCTTGCATTAGTTTAGGCTGAAAGAGACCATCTTCCTTAGGCCGATGCAATAGTCAAAGTAGTAAGAGGAAAAGATGGGAACCTTGCATCAGTTCAGGCTAAAGGGGACCATCTTCCTTAGAGCACTCCTAAAGGTAGTGCGACACGGGTGTTGTCACTAGAGTTGTCTGATGTCAATCATCATGAAGCACTGAATTTAGACCCAATTGAACGGGCACAGGTCAAAATGACTAGAAAATACATGGCAAGCTCGTACGTCGACCTGTCAGTGAGCCACTAGGATCTAAAGAACTCAATGGTGGAAGCGTACGAAGCTTTCAAGAAAGACGAGTGTGTGAGGTAAACTCATAAATAACATTACAAATATTATTTTTCAATAAAACATTAATCTACCAAGGCTTTTGGAATTCATTCTGTTACTTGTGCAAGCGTAACGTCGGGATCTTAGGGGATCAAGGGGTTAACTTTTTCACAACATTAAAGGATCCCAAAGAGGAAATGATAAGTGAACAAATGATGCATGCCTCAGCGTACTATATAAGCGAATGACAGGGTCAAAGTCTAAGTTGTACAACACGCGTGCATGCGTGGTTGATACAATATTCTTCGTAAGTTTATTTGTAAATTTTTCAATTCTGAAAATACTAAAGTTTTGGATTGCATTAAGTGTAAGCTAATGTATACATGTTTCACAGGACACCATCCATATGCTCTACACCGCATTTCCAACTAAAGATGATCGATCCACTATGAAAATTTCAGATGAGTTGCAGGGGTACGTGCAGGGTGAAAGGCCAACATACGGTAAAAAAAGGGAAGATGTCGATTTCATCCTTGTGCCTTGCAATATGGGTGGGCATTAGGTGGTTGCGAAGATCGACTTAGTCAGATGGATGATCAAGGTGGTGGACTCCGCAAGAATTTTGGCTGCTAAGGATAACGGAGTGCGTTCTGCTCAAATAACACCTTTTACGACAATAATGCCAATCATCTACCACCAAGCTAGTTATTTCAACAAAACGCGTCAGAAGACACGAGATTCGACACCGATGCCATTGAAAATTCATTTGCCAAAAGTTAAAATGCATCGTTAGAATGATAGTGTCAGCTTCGGTATGTTCAACATAGGGTACATTGACTTTATTTTGGAATCGAAACCAATCAGAGTTAAGCAAAATATGATTGCTAATATACGTCTCCAATACGCTTTAGAAATTTTTAGCAACAGTTTAGAGAGCGAACCCTAAACCCTACACCATTAACATATCCGGAGTTATATGTAGATTTTTTTATAGATATAATTAATTTTATTAATTTTAATAATATTCGTACATTTTATACATGAATTTTTCAATTCAGACACAGTGCCTATAATGATCATAAGCTGATGTAAATTAAATTAATACTACAACGACATGGCGTGTCATCCCATAATACTACAACAAGTCAACGTGTCACCCCATAAATCTGCTTCCACTCAATGTGTCACCACAAGATGTCATTGACATCTAACAATTGGGGCGTGGTGTGTCACTACACAATACTATAACAAGTTAGCATGTCACCTCATAAATATGCTTTCACTCAACGTGTTACGCCATAAATTTGCTACCAATCAGTGTGTCACCCCATAAATCTACTACCACTAAGGGTGTCACCACAAGATGCCATCGACATCTGAAAATTGAGGCATGGCGTGTCACCCATAAATCTGTTTCCCCTCACCGTGTCACTAGAAAATGTCATCGACATCTACCAATTACAGCATGTGGCTAACAAGATGTCAAAAAGACTAGGGCAATCCCTGTACTCTCCCATTTTGTTCAATTTAGTCCTCTTACTCAAGAACAAATTTTCCTAGCAACAAAAAAAGGGACTAAAGTGGAGAAAAATTTACGGTACAGGACTAACTTGAAAGAAATTTCAATGTATGAGGTTGAAAATTAACTAAAATTTAGAAATTAACTTGACTCAAAAAAAATTTAACTAATCGACTTTTCAGATTATTAAGTGTCTTTTCTTGTTACTATCATTTCAATAATGAATATATTATACTAAAAACAAAAGTAAATGGAGCCATATATTAGCTTTATGATCATTTCTTTTAAAAGGAGTTTGAGAAATAATTATTTTTTTAAAGGTAAAATTCAAAATTCCATTAAGCAAAGATTACAATGTTGTTTCAAGTCTACACCAAGATGGTTAGACTTTTAGCACAAAAAACACCATGCCAGTCACAATCACCCCTTAAAAATCAAAATCAATCACATGGCACTTTAGAAAACAACCAACTCCCTTGCACACCTTAAATTATACAGAATTGGTGGAGACTAAAAAAAATCTGTAACTCAACCTTAAGAAAATGTAAACATCAACAAAATGAAAACCAATAGGAACCATTATGCAAAACCAGCCATCCAATCTTTCCAACATTTTGAAACCCAGGTTACACTACAAATCAGAAAAAGCTTTTATCAAAACGATCTGTTCTACCCTAAAATGAAGAAAATCACTCCCATAAGCAGCACTTTCTTAGTATCCCTCATTTACTATTTACCTTAATTTTTTCCTATTCTTGATAACTTTTGATGCAGTGGACCTAGTAGCACCTCACTTACACTAGTCTGAGTGCACTTGCACTAGCAACAGCTTTACGTAGTGCACCAGCAGCAAATTCACTTGGTGCACCAGTAGCAACTTCACTCGTTCTACTAACAGCTTTAGATTTTCTCTTTTGACTTTTACTTTTTGCTATGTTTGTTTGAACCTAGACATAAAAATTAAAAAAAGTAAGTAACTAGTAATATAAATAATAACTAAATCAAGTAACAAGATACATAATAAATAACACTTCTTGACGACAAATCAAGCATTTCATTATCCTTCCCACCTTTGACATCTTTTTCATTGGCCTTTCATCTTCTTCTCTTCTCCTCTCTTTCTTCGGTCATCTAGCAGATCTCTTTACATATGGAGGGAAGACAACCTCTACATTTCATTTAGGCTAAAACATTGGCCCTTTGATAGAATGAAGTAGTTGCTCATAAGCCTTAAGGTATTCAATCTTTTTAAACAATCTCTTAAATACTTTGTATGGTCATCTCCCTCATAATAGATAATACTGATGGCTTGCTGGCATGGCACTCCACTGATGTCCCAAGCTTGGCAACTAAATGTTCTATGCTGCAAAGGTACCGTGTAGCTCTCCCTTACCAGCTTTTCAGGATTTTCCCAGAATACTTCATATAAATGAGCCCCAGAGTAATCCACTTCCCATTTTACTACCAGCCCCCTAGACTTCTCTAATTTCATGAGTATACGAGGGTTATACTCAGTATTTCACTTCATGCCATATTCCCTATTCTGAACCAATCGCTTCATGACATAAAGTCTAATATTTTCAAGCATGCTGATAACTGTTTTGCATTTTGCTTCTATAATTACTCCATTGAAGGTCTCACATATATTGTTCTCAATAACATCGCACTTGGAGAAATAAAAAAAGATTGCTTGACACCAATGCATGGCATCCTAGTTCTCAATCAAGTGATTGTATGTAGCTTCATTCATGGCGCATAGAAGTTCCATTTGCTTCTTGAACTCTGGCTAGTTTGGGGATTTAGCATAGTGCCAAAATTAGAACTTTAAGTCTTTATCTCTAAACTTTTTCCCCCACCTCGCGTAAAAGTGTCGTGCACGCGTTTGTTGTTCAACGAAGGGAAAAAGCTCACTGATAGCACTTAAAAGACCCTACAAAAACAAAATAAATGTGGAAAATAATGAGAAGATATACATTAAAGATTAATTATGGTCAATCAGCAGATTGTTCTGAAAGTTCATGCACAGATGGTGGCCTATGCATAAGTTTATGAGCTGAAATTTATGATCTTCATAATGGAAAAGAATGTTGAGATAATTTGCAGCATGTGTTTATTTATTTAAATGTAAAAGCTAAACACTAAATTCATACAAAAGATACATAACATACATACAGTACATAACATTTAATATTCTTATTTACTATTTTATTAAAAAAATACCTTTAGCATGTCGCTGATGATGGTCCATCCCATTCCATCTTCGATGCCTAGATCAACACATAAGAGCTCCAAAAACCATTTCCAATAGTCTTTGTTCTCGACACCACTAACCACTGACCATGCAAGAGAGAACATTTGGTTGTTCCCATCTCAGCCCACAACAACCAAAAGCTGTCCTTTCACTAACCCCAAGAAACAACCATCCAATCCAAAGATACGTATGCAACCTTTTAAAAAATTATTCTTCAATGCCCCAAACCAAATATACATTCGATGAAAAATTGCTACCTCATCTAGTGTAGACTTTTCCACCTCTATTTTTATTGTTGACCCCTCATTTCTCTCTAAAAGTTCATTAGCATACTGTCTTAATCTGTTGAACTCCTCTACATAATTATCTCGCACTTCCTTCATCACTGATAACTTGACTCTTCTAGCTTGTGTCAGACCAATTGCCACACCTAGCTGTTTTCTCACCAACACTATGATTTGTCTTGCCCTTAAGAATGGCATCCTAATAATATCATCTTTCAACTTATTAACCAAAACCCTTACTGTCATTCTCTTGTTCTTAATTATAGGAAGACAATTGTGTATTCCGAGATAGGCTTTCATTTTGAAAGAGTTATCATTCTCGTGCTCTGAAGCTAGTATCTCCCACTCACATCCAATTCCAGCACATTTAACTTTAACTCTGACATTGTCTTTTTTTAAAAAAAATGAAAGAAAACCGCTTAGCCATACTATGCTCAAACAAAACAGCATTGAAATGTCCCAGATCCTTGAAAGATTGACCCATAAAGCAGTCCAATATCGACTGATCCAAAGTACAAAATGGTCCACTCGAGCTTACCTTTGTGCCACATCAACTTCAGACCTAGAGTTGGCAGAAATGTAACTCCCTAGGTCACTAGAGTCAATATAATCACTATGATGTTTTGTCATTGATGGTCCAACAGCCGGGCCTCCATCATTTCCAGCAGCTTCAGATGGGCCTCTAGCAACTTCAGAAAGGCCACCAGCAGCTTTAGGTTGGCCTCCAACAACTTCAGATAATAGCTTTAAATTGGCCTCCAGCAAATTCAGATGGGCTGCCTACAACTTTAAATGGGCCTCCAACAACTTCAAATGAGCCACCAACAGCTTTAAATTGGAGTCCAATACCTTTTGATGGACTTGCAATGGCCTTTCCTCATCTAATTCCTCTAATGCAATAGCCAGCAACCTATCTCTACTTGCATTAAATTCTCTAATTTTCTCCCTATCCATTGCCAACTCATTATCCCCGTTCATCACTTAAGTATGTTGTATCAAAATAATCTTCATTTAAACCTTTTTCATCTTCATTTAAACATTCTTCATCTCTAACTTCATTATCTGATGATAGAAACTCCACATTCTCATTGAGTGCTTCAGGCATTGGAGTACCATGTTGAGTATTCTCCCTATGCTCAACATAAACAGGAAGAAGACCCTTCTCCTTAAGTAATCTGCATAAACTATTCACACTTTGATCATCTAAAATTGCTCTCAAACCATTCCCGTCTTTATAATATAAGCCTTTAATCAATCCTATATCATATTTTAAAGCCTTTACCATCTGTAATAGAGTCTAATAACAGATGGTATCGATATCTGATATATCAACCATCTTCCTCTTCCCACTCTTATATGCAAACTTGGGTTCATGAACCAAAATCCCTCCATGATGAAAGCATAATTGAAAGCAATTGTTATCTGCGTGACAAATTTTAAAGACCCAATCAGCATACATTAAAACAAATACAAATCTAGTATCTGACCATGAATTGAACATTAATATTATATGTGCCAATTAAGGGTGTGGAGAATAGAATGATGAGTAATAATGCAGAAAAAATTAATCAAAATAATAGACACAGGAATATACTACAACTCAATAATATATAGACTTAGGCATGGCCGATTAAAAGTTAGAGGTAAATAGATCCAAACAAATACTGAATCCAATCAATTTTGTTCTAATCACATTCTCACATGTCAATTTCATTTACCAGCATGTTTGGAGGGTCATATTATAATGTTCTATACCCACTTTGAGATATTGCTGTCAACCATGTGTTCAAAATGGATAATTTATTACCAACAACATCATACTCCTCTTTATGTGCCTTAACCACCATAAAGTACCCACATGAAGTCATATAATCTGCCAAAGTTGAAAACTAAATCAAGGAGAATCTTCTTGGTGCATTACTTTTTTCCTATATATTGTTTGTCTTATCTAACACATTAGCAACAATAACAAATTAAAAAAACAAAGCCAAATCAGCATACATTAAAAACACAACCTAATATTATAAATAAATTCATCAGCAATAATAAAAAATGAAAGAAGAAAAACCTATCTTAGTAAACATTAAAAACAAAACCTAATACTCTTCATCATCAATATAATGAATCCGTACTGCGCTCTTCTAGACTAGTAGCCTTTTCCTTTTCCTTTCCCCTTCCTTCTTTCGATTTTCTTCCTTCTTCCAAGCTCTCACCCATCAACATTCTCAATTTCAGCTTTCAAGTGTCCTTGAATTCAAGGTTTGTCTGTTTTAAGTTGGGTTTCAAGCTTTTAGGTGGGTTTTGGGTTTCAAAGTTTCACAATATTTCACTCTTAATTTAGTGTTTAGGCTGGGTTTAGGGTTTAGGTTTAGTTTTTAGCCTAGGTTTCAATCTCCGTTTAGTTTAGTATATAGGCTAGGTTTCACTCTCGATTTTTTATTCTCTCTCAATTTTGGGTGGTCGGAATTGCAAAGGTTAACAGCTCTGGCGTAGATAACTGTTGGTTTAGGGTTTAACCACTGTTTAGGGATAATTATCGAGGTTAAGGAGAAATGGAACCTAAAAGCCAAATCTCACACCCACACCATCGGATCAAAACTGCCACGTGGCATTTCTTTCATTAGCATGATATATTTTTTCGTTCATTTTCATCCTTATACATTGAAATTTTATTCACATTAGTCCCTGTACTGCTATCATATCCAATCTGATAATATGACGTGTCATTGCCACGTCATCTCGTCAAGTGATGTGGCACTGCCACATCATCATATGCGATGATGTGGCACCACCACATCATTCAACCAGTTACACATATGTTACCACGTTAGCCAAGTTTGCCACATCAGCACCATGTTCGTTGTTCAGAGGAGGGACTAAATTAGAGAAATTTCCAAAATCAAGAAACTAAATTACTTCAGTTTTGAGTCAGAAGACTAAATTGAATGAAATGGGTGAGTACAGGGACTTCCTAGGTCTTTTGACCATTTAGTTACAACTTTCACAATTTACAAATACACATTCATTTGAAATTATTCAACTCTTACCGAGTTTACCTTTTATTTAAATTTACTCAAAATTTCTTATAAAATGATTTTATTTAAATTCAAATACCATAATCAAATTCTAATAAATTTAAATTTAAATTATTAATTTTGAAACCCTAAAAATTTATTAATAAAATAAAATAGAATAAATATTTACAGTTATATTTATCTTTACCAACCATAAATACAGTCTTTAATATAGAAAATTTCAACTTAAAAAATATAACTTAAAATATTAAACAAAATAAAAACATAAAAAATAAATAAATAATTGACAAGGTGGAACTCAAATTCTATGGTTGTAATAAGAGGTTTGTCATGTCCAAATTAAGCGAGTCAGAACGAGGAATTAATTTTATAATCATCGATAACTCCATATCTCTGTTTTTCAATTTTTTGAAAGAAAAAACTAAATCAACATGTTTTGCATATTAGACTTTAGCTCAAGTAAAAAACTAAGTTAAATAACCAATTTCAAATTTGTATACTATTATAAATAGAAGAAGAAAGAATTTATTTAGTCAGTTTATATTATTTTATTTTAACGTAATACAAGTTATTCATTTAAATTTAACTTTAGATATGAAATTTTTATAAATTTGTTTTTAGAGAAGGAGAATTCAAACTAAGTTTTTGTCAAAATGATAAGTTAATTTACATATTATAGAATCAAATAATCAAGTAAACAAATATTTATATATATTTTCAACACCATAAATCTTTTACACTTAAATATTTGACTTATTAATAAGCATATCAATAATAATCCACTCGAAGAATATAGGGACTTCACAAGTCTATTAGCTGCTCAAAACTACGGACAAAATGAAATGATTAATCATGTAATATGTTTACAAAATAAATAAAAAAATAAAGACTCATCTACAAGAGGAAACTAACAAACACAAAATATGAATGAATGCAAAAAACTGCAAGAGAAAATTGTGAGAAAGGTATTACACATGGCTCGCATATTTAGTTAGGCCAGCAAGTTGTCTTCATCCACAAGACACCCTACGTTTTCAAACATTGTCATTCGTATTGGATAGTTGTTGCGTGTGTGATCGATTTATCTGCAACTTAAACATGCTTTTTATCGTCGCACTCGTGGAAGAGTCGATTGCCTTGGAGATGGTGCCGGATTTGTGGGTGAAATAGTAAATGGGGATGCGTAATTCTGTCTATTATGCCCGTACCTCTTGCATTGCGAACATCTCCATACTCGAATGCTTTCACCAACTGATGGAATCCTTCTCCTCTAGATCTTCCCGCTTTGCCTCACTAAGGTGGTGCCAATACGACAATTTATTCCACATGAGGAGGGATGTTCCACTCACTAAGATGCCCTACCAGGTGAATGGACCCTGTATAACCCTCCACCAAAACAGTTGTCTTGTAGTAGTCAATGTAGAATTCAACGGCTTCATGTTTGTATTTACTGAAAAATACAATGAACTCAATGTTCAAGCACAATGTAAATGCTATGTCAATTAGGGTTCAAATAAGAAATAAAGATATTCTAAACTTATTGTTGCAATGGCATGGCTGCATGGTAGTAAATCTGTTTAAAATTCATAAGATGAACATGTCTTCTTGGACAAGTTTACAAGTTCGTCCATCTTCCCATCTTTAACTTCAAACTCCACTTGATTGATAGGTTTTACTACAAAGCAATGTGCATCATTGAATCGTTTGCTCAACTACTTAGCAACCAAAAGGCTGAAGGGCATGGTCACTTGACAACCTCCTCGTACCAGTCATAGAACCAATGTTGGAACATGTCTCTGATGAACTAGATCAAAATAGTGATTGGCATTTGTCTTGCATGCTTCAAGCATGAGTCAACACATTCAGCAATGTTGGATGTCATGAGTTGATATTGCCTTGCCGGTGAACATGCAAATGCCCATCTCTCAGGTCCTATTCTCATAAGGTCAGCGTGGGCTCTCGCGTGAATCTACTTGAGCTGGTTCATATGCCTGTTAAAGTTTTTCTTCAAGTGGTAACCGCATAAATCGTGGTGAATTCTGGGTGTGCATTTTGGATTGCTTTCTTAATGCCAAGATGCTAATCAGAAATGAACATAGTGTTTTCAGGACAACCAACCGCATCAGGCAGCTTGCTAAGAAACCACATCCATGAGTCTTTGTCCTCAACATGGTCGATGCCAAATGCAACTGGAAATACATACTCATTCGTATCTTTGCATACAGTGACAAACAGAACACCCTTAAACCTACTTTTCAAATGTATCGCATCAATTGCAAACGTAGACGCATTAAACCCTAAACCCCCGAATACAAGCCTCGTATAACCAGAAACAATATTTGAATCTTTGTGCCTCATCAGTGGCCAGTGCAGTGACTATGCTGGGATTTTCTTGTTCCAACATATAAAAATACGAGGGTAATAAATGAAATGACTTCTCCAGGGGACCGAAAACAAGCCTCTTTACATACTCCATCGCTTGTCAGGCCTTACCATACAAGCATTCCAATCCCCACTGAACCCTTATCTCACTAATTATGTCCTTAGGTCTCAATGCTACTCCGTTAGCTTGAAGCTTGTGTGACATAAGTTCACCAATTATCTTCGCACTCGCAATTGAAAATCGCCCTTATAAACCATCAATAGTACACATGCGTACTCTGTGGAACATTCGAACTTGCCAATATTCTCCTTCTGGTAACTTCATTGCACGCACATTGAACTTGCATGCCTTGTCCTTACAATTAACCTCATATCGTTTCAAATTATCCCAAATTGTTCTTTTAGAGACAACATGTTCAAAGCTCGTTTCAACTCGGCCTTCGAGGAAAACATTTTTCCTTTGTATGAGCAATCATCGGCACATGTCGACTCTTCAATGGTAATTGTTTGGAAGGAGAGCCTTTCTGCACTTGGGATTAGCCACGAACGAGATATCCCTACATTTCCCCTTTCTTGATAACTATCATCGAGCAATGTATCAGGGGAACGAATCCCGTTCTCACTAGCGATGGGGTTATTGTATATGGGGTCATCATACTGAACATCTCCTACATCAACACCTCTAACAGGTTTTGTTTCACTTTCAACATTATTGCAAATTGGAATGTCACTATCATAAAGCCAGTCATCGTCTGAACTGTCATCATGCCATTCATCAAGCCCATCATCTGAATTGTCATCAAATTTATCTTTACCAGCATGGAACAAATCGTCATTTCCCTCATCAAATGTAGTATTATCCTCAAGCATCGCAGTGTCACCCACCAACGTCGCAGTGTTATCCTCAAGTGTCATATTCTCATTTGAAAATCCCATTACACCCTCTACAGTTTCACCTGATCGTTGCATTAGTTGGATAGAAGTAAGTAATTGGTTTGATGCACATCTTGATCGGAATTATGCAACCAACTGTTCTGTGAATGTCGTATGTCTACCGGGCTGCACAAACTCTTGTGCATAGGTCAATTGCTATTGTTATGGGTAACAGACCGAATGCTGTGATATATGGGAAGCATTGTAAATCTCATTTTGTTTAAGTTGATTACCATGTTGTTCATCTTTTTCATGTGACATAACATTTGTTTGGCGTCCCTTAATGCTAACATACATAGTCAAAACATTTCTCTATTCTAGCAAAATTAATGCAACATTCTTATCGTCTTTGATAATTAGGTGTGATAGCTCTTCGAGTGTACTGATCAATGCATGCAATTCAATATCGTCAATTTATGAGTTTACCCTAACAACATCTTCAACTAGCTTCATCAAGCCCGCAAATGACAAATCACTCCTAGCCCCCCGTATTCGTGACTCACCACCCTTGTAAATGCCATCCACCCACTAATCACTATATCTTATCATAAGTCGTACAATTGAAACCCCACTGAAATTTTGAAAACAACAAATTTGTCAATCATTTTACACATTACATGTTATGTTCTAAAATTTGTTAGTCATGTTATTACACGTCATTTTCATAAAATGTTACACACCATGTTTAAAAAATGCTACATGCCATATTCAAAAACGTTACACGCAAGTTCAAAAATTGTTACACGCCATGTTCACAACATGTTACACGCCATGTTACATGAAAATGTTACACGCCATGTGCTAACACATGTTATTTCAGTATTTTTTTACACACCATCCGCTTTATAGATGCATGGTGTATAACAACTCTAGGCAATGTTTCTAATCCACGTTCTAATTTACACAACAAGTTTCAGAAATTTATGTGTTGTAGCAATAAGCCCAATAACATACCTTCATGTCATCTCTGCTGTAGGGTCTGTTTATCAATGACAATATGGCCAAATGCCAAGAGATAGACCACAGTACGATAACGATGGTACTCAACAAAGAGGTGACAAAGCTCATACAATTCAGAGAGCTGAGAGAGTTAATGACGATGGTGCTTAACAAAGAGTTGATAGAGTTGATACAATTTAGAGAGATGAGAGAGAAAGATGAGTGAGCTCAAATAACTGAGCATTTATTTCTATTTTCTCTATGTCGGGAAGTAGATATCAGGAGCTTAATTTACCAGGATATTTTTAAAGGCATTTTGGTATACTCATACTTACTTTTGGTTAGAAATAGATAACTTTATATGGGTAGTTATTTCTGAAATCACCTTATGAGGAGGGCTATTTCTCACAATTTCCTCTTTTAAAAACTATTATTTTTCATAAAAGCTTCATAAGAGCTTTTAAGCTAAAAAAAAAAAAGCTAAGTCAAACAAGCTCTCAAGCAAGAAATTCATAAAAAAAGAAATAGAGCCCATACTTCCATAGCCCAAATAAAAACTTACTTCTTTTCAATTTTAAAAATCCAAGACAACCCACCCTAAATCACCTATTTCCTAATAAACATTAGCAACACGAACTTCACCTTCCACCACTTTTAACAACCATACACTATACACAACACCCAAAAATCACCAAGACAAACCATTGAGAGCAAACAACGAAAAAATAAAAATAAACTTAAAAAACAAAAAAATACAAAAAGGAAAAGATTGGCTGAGGCTTGAGTTAGGTTTTATTTCAAGGATTAAGTGTTTTCTTTGAAGTTTTGTTTTTAGCAAAGGGAAAAAGAGGAAAATAAGTAGAAAAGGAAGAGGGAAAGTCGCATGCGAAAGTGTTGGTTCATAGTGGCTAAAAAAGAAATGGAATAAAACAATCGATTAAAAGAAGGGAGAAATAAGAGGAAAAAAGAAAAGACATCCATGACAACCATATCTAATGGTAACGATTGAAACTAGGTTTTTGGAGAAAAAAAAGGTAGCAAAAGAGAAAGATTTTAGAATTTGGATGGGGAAGCTGAGAGGAATTGAATAGAAAAACTTTTTTTAATGCTGGTCATTGACAAACAGTGATCAACGATGGAGATGGCAACGATGGCTGGAACCTTGATTGTTATGAGAAAATGATGGGTTATTAGCTAGGGAGGAAAAGCAAAGAGGGAAGATAAAGAAAATATGGTTTTTAACACTAGGGTTCTAGGACTAGGTTTATATGTCATGACCTCACGTTTCTAACTCAAAACACTATTAGGTGGAGATAACCCTTCTAACATTTTACCACATCCAATTGTGCCAACACTTGCTGATAAGGGATCTATGACATTTTACTCCATCCAATTGTGTAACATTGTTATTGCACTAGCTCTTTTATCCACAAGAAGAGGGGAACATATCTTGTCTGGATCTATCTCAACCCTAATACCTCTCATGGGGTCTCATTTCAGTGAAGATTTAGATCTGCTTTGATACTACTTGTCATGGGCTCAAGTTTCTAACTCAAAAGACATGCTTGTTAGGTGAAGGAAAACTCTTATTTATAAAGTCAAGACTCGTTTTATCTTTTACTAATGTGAGATTCATAACGCATACACTAACACTAGAACTACATCATTGTGGTGGTTGTACCAAAAAGAAAAAAAAAAGAATCAGGTCGAGGTTGACTTAATCCAAATTAAGAGCTTACCAACCCACAACCTAACCTATGTGGTAAGTCATATGTTTTGGTTTATTTGTAATTTACTAAGCCTATTAAGTATATTATATAATTAATAGTATTAATTATTTAATAACAATAAAATGAAGATCAATAATAATAAATGATTATTGGAATTAATTTCTTATGATGGAATTTTATTTGAAATATGTAACAGCATGTTTCAAATTAATACTACTAAAGTGAGGAAGAATTTAAGACTCCACCAAAGTGTTGGGAAAGCCTTTTAAATATTTATTTCCATACCCAAATTAATTAATATAATTATAGGTAATGTAATGTGCTAATAAAGGAATAATAAAAATATAATTTAAAGTTTCTTTTAAGAAAAGAGTAGAAAAGTTCAAATAAAAGAAAAACAATGATAAAGTAAAAAAATGATAATTGCATCATCATATATTTTTTGTGCATTACATGCATTCATATCATTAATTATGCAAGTAAATGAAAGCCTCGATGATGGGATTTTTCAAGAAAATTATGAAGACAAGGTTTTTGAAAATTCCTTAAGTGAGGAACTAATTTTAAATTTCACCAAAATATTGGAAGAATTTTAAAAGAGTTTTCAATATAAAGGTTTTCATTTTCTATTTAATAGAATTACACCTTCATTTTATTTTATGTTGCATTCCATGCATCCAGAATATTAATTGCTCAAATAAATGAAAGCCCCAACGACGAAATTATTTAGGGAAATTGTATAGATAAATTTCTTGAAAATCTTTTATATAAAGAAATATTTCTAAATTTTACCAAAGTATTGGGAAAATTTAGAATAATTTCTAATATAACAGATTTCATTTATATAATCAAATGAAATTAGAAGATGTAAAAAAATCAAAAAATGAAAAATAATAAAATATAAAATCAAAGCCTTTTTTGTAACACTTCATGAATTTGACAACGAATTCTCTTCAAGAAATTAAGCGTGTTTTCATGAAAATTTTTAAGGTAAGAAGAATTTCTTTAAGTTTTGTTAAAATGCTAGGAAGACCTTGGAAAATTTTTCAGTATGTAATAATGGTTTAAAGAAAAAAAATGAAAGAAAAGAAAAAATAAATGGCAATTAAGATAAATAAAAGCAAATATGAAATTAAAGATTATTAATTAAGGCAAAAACAAGATAACATGTGATGAATTGGTATCGTTTTTTGAAGGGACATCACAAAGGTGCTAATATAATTTTCACACGTAACGATACTCCCCAACCCTAATTTTGTTTGCAAATCAAACCCTATCATTTCTTACTGAATCTAAATCAAGCTTAAAATTTTATTAGAAATTATAGATTCAATTAGATGACTAGTCACATCTAGACAAAAAAGATTGATGGCGACTCCTTTTTACATAAAAGTGTCAGGTTTTTTTGATCCGCACATTACAACAGATATGTTAAGGAACAATTGATGTTGGTGTTCGCTTCAAATGGCCAGTAGTATTGAAATTTTCTAATTTTTAAATAGTGATTAAGTTGGTGCCTATAAGGATATGAAATGAAGATTACTTCAAGATACTTGTTTGCCATTGTTCTGTAGTGTTTGCTTGGTATTCAAAAATGATAGACACCATTGCTCAATTCACAACTTAGAGAAAATACATCGTAACAGCAACTACTATTAATCAAGCCATTTGGTTAAGGAAATTGATGAGTGACTTTAATATGGTCCAAGGAGAACCAACTAAGATAATGGTAGACAACTAATTTATTGTGGCAATTGCAAGGAATCTAGCTTTCAATAACATAACAAAGCATTTCAAGATTAAATATCACTTTGTTAGAGAAAGGCAACAAGAAAAAAAAATGATCTTCGTTCATTGTAGTTAAGAGAACTAGCTTGTTGACATTGTCACCAAGCAATTGTCAAGGACCAGCATATTGGAGTTTACAGCAAAACAACCAAAGAGAAGTTTTGAATATGGTTGACTCCATTACCATATCAAATAAGTTTGTGCTAAGATGGATTTTTTTTTCCTTGGTACGTTAGGTTACCAACCTAATTTGACAAACAAAGTGATAATCAAGTGCTAAGTGTTTCATTCTTGAATGAAATACTAGATTGGCACTCAAATAATTTGCTTTAACATTGTCACAATGTAGAACTGGAGTTTGAAAGGATGAGAAATGTAACTTAGTAAGAGGATTTTTGATCCATAGAAGTTCTATTGTAGTATTGGCAATTGCTCTGTATTCAACCTCGATTAATGATCTTGTAACTGATTGTTGTTTGGAAGATTTCCATGAGTTAAGGTTGCTACCAAGATAAATGACTCAATGCTTGATGACCAATCATCTAAGTTGCCTACTTAATCTAAATCATTGAAAGCTAAAATTTACAATGAAAAATGTTTCCTCAAGAATAACCCATGGTAAATAATGACCTTTGGGTACCATAAAACTTGCTTCAGATTAGAACAATGAATTTGACTTACTGAGTGCAAAAACTGGGACAATTTATTAATAGCATGAGCAACATCAGGTCTAGTAATAAAAAAAATATTGTAAGGACCTAATTAACTTCTTCTAAGTAGTAGCATCAACGGCATTTAAGCCATCTTTTAACTGCAACTTAACATTAGTTGCCATAAGTGTTGTGACTTCCTTGGTAGTAGCCATATCAACTGAATTAAGAATGTACTATATATATTTATGCTAAGACAAGAACATGCCATGAGACGAAGAAATCACTTCAACACCCAAGAAGAAATTGAGTCTGTCGAGATCTTCAAAAGAGATTATGTTGGCAATTTTAGTGACAAAAGCAATTATAGCAACAAAATTAGCCCCCAAACCCTAAACCAATAAATAAATAAATATAGAATCCTTGGCATAAACGAATAATGAGGCATATGAAGTATAATGAAACCAAAGCTAAGTAAAAATGAACTTAGTTCCTTATACTAGGCTTGAAGAACTTGTTTGAGGCCATAAGTAGCCTTGTTCAACTTACAAACATGATAAGGATTATCCTTGTCAATAAAGCTTGCAGGTTATGCCATGTAAACCTTCTATATGCCTTAAAGATAGCCATTGTTAACATCCAGATGTTGAATGGGCCAACCATGAGCTAACACAATGCATAGCATTACTCTAATTGTAGTAGGTTTTATAACAGCACTAAAAGTGTCCTTATAATCAATTCGTGCTTGTTGATGAAACCCCTTGGCAACTAACCTGGGTTTATATCTTTCAATGATGTCATCTGATTTTCTTTTAATCCAAAAAATTCATTTGCAGCCAACTATATTGCTTGGAGTTGGTGGAAAGAAGCTCCCATGTATGGTTTCTTACTAGAGCATTGAACTTTTCTATCATAACATTCCTCCAGTTGGGATCAGTTATAGCTTGACTAACATAAATAGGTTCATGTGGAAGAGGTAAGGGGTGTTTAGTGGTATAAAAAGTTTTCTTAGGCTTAAAAATATTGATCTAGGATCAAATGCTCATTGGATGTGTTTTTACCATAGTTTGATGTGGTTGCGCATCAAAAGGGTGAACCATGTCTCGAGCAAAATTCATTCTAAGATCATTTCTTGAAGAAGAATTTAAGACAGTAGAGGTTGGACTAGTAGTTTGAGAATCAGATTGTTGAATTGAAAAAGCACCTGTCACATTTTCCAAGTTTGCAAGTATTGAGTCATGAAATTCAAGTGGTTGAAATATACTAAAAGAAGATGGTGAAGTACATTTTTGTAAAGAATGGCTTAAAATATTATTTTGATGGATTGAAGAAAAAAAGAAAAATTGATTCTTGAAATTGAACATGCCAAGAAATAAAAAAAAAATGTGTTTCTAGATCATAGCACTTGTAGGCACTTTGTGTGGTGGAGTAACCAAAAAAAAAAAACACATTGTTTTGGATTTTGGTAAGAGTTTATGGTTATTGTATGGTTTAATCCAAGGGTAACAAATGCAACTGAAAACTCTAAGCTTGGTATAATTTAGTTAAGCATCATACATACTTTCAAAAAGAGATTTGTTTTGTAAAATTGGTGTGAAAAGTCTTTTTGTTAAATATACAGCAATTTGAAAAGCATGAGTCCAAAAAAACAATGGCATTGAAGCTTGATGTAATAATGTCAAGCCAATTTCAGCAATTTGCCTATGTCTTCTCTTTGCAGTTCCATTATGCTCTAGTGTGTGAGGTGGAGTGGTAAAATAAGATATGCCATAAGCTCCAAGGTAAAAGGTTAATTTTTTATATTCTCCACCATTATCAGAATATGTGGTGATGATTGAAGTGCTAAAATTTTTTTCTAAAAGTGCTTTAAATGAAGAAAACAATACATAAACATCTGATTTTTGTTTAAAAGGGAAACACCAAATATATTTAGTGTAGTGATCAACACAAATAACATAGTAGCGAAAATCATCTATGGATGTAATAGGAGATGGCTCCCAAACATCAGTATAAATGAGCACTAAAGGTTTAGAACTAGAAAAAGCAGAATTATAAAATGGTAATTTGTGACTTTTATTACATGAATTAAGTCAAAATATGACAATTTATTTCAAGCATCAAAAGATAAACCAAATGATTTTAGCATAAAGTGAAGAATTTGAAAAGATAGGTGGCCAAGTCAATTATGCTAGACAACAAGTAAGATTCTAGAAATGATCAAGGTTGTTGCATTGTTTTGAAAAGGTGGCAAGTGTCTTGGAAGCTCATACAGATCATGTTGACTCAAGCCTTTCATTAAATGTGCCCTTGTGCTTAAATCCTTCACCAAAAATTGGAAAGGAAAAAATTCAATTGAAACATAATTAGATTTGCAAAATTGAGAGACTAAAATGAGGTTTCTTTTCATGCTAGGCACATACAAAACATTAGATAATTGAAAAGGTTTACTTGTGTTTGGAATAATAGTTGAACCTATGTGTTTTATGTTCAAACCTATAACATCGCCAACTGTAATTTCATCTGGACCTCCATACTTAAAGTATAATGAAAAAGGTTATTCAAGTGGGAGGTGACATGATGAGTCTAACACCACTAACTTTGATAATGATGTATAAAGAGTGTGCTTGCCTAAATTGGAATATTAATTAAGCATACATGGGATTTGAGTATATGCATATAGTGTAAAAAAGCATGATTATATGTTTTTGTGTACTTTGAATGATGTAATGATATGATTGAGGTATATATTGATGAAATGGGCTTTAAATGTTGAGTTTTAATGCTCTATCTAAGTAAATATAAGTCAAGAAGTTTGGAGATAGATACAACTATCGATAAATGTCCACTCGTAAGATAAAAAGAAGCATTTGGAACCCAATTTATCGATAGATTTGTGAGAACTATCAATAGATAGCCACCCATAACTAATTCAAGCCTATTGGCACACAATCTACTAATAGATCTCCGGAATCTATCGATAGATGGCAACATTAAAAACATGTGAAAGTGTCCAATGCACCATTTATCGATAGATGAGCTTAACTATTGATAAATGAAGGGCAAGATGTTGAGAAATATGACAAATCTATTAATAGATGCATGTAAAATGGAAAACATATATATGGAATTGGGCGTTCCTCCCATTTAAAACAAAAGAGAAAAACCCTCCTAAACTTTTCCCTTTCAAAACCCTATGGTCTTTTTTGAATTTTGGAGCTCGAAGAAGGTGTTTTAAAGCTTTGGAACCATATTGGAGGTAGGATTTAACCTTTTAGCCAATTGGTTTTTAAATTAAGCGGTTGAATAAGCCAAATTTGCTTATGGATTCAACTCAAATGATTTCCCTTTGAGCTACTAGAATTTTTGGAGTCCTTGAAGGATTTAATTAAGCTATAAGGTAAGGTTCTAGCTATCTAACGTCTTGGATACTTAGAGAAGAGTATGAATTATGAGTTGATAAATAGACCTAGAGATTAGTTGAATCATCAAATGCTGGAAATGCCTTGAAACTAAGAGTTTAGCTCTTATATTCTTAATAGGGGAAAATTAAGCTTCAAAGGTTGTTATTAAGTTGAAAATTAACTAGCTTTGGAAGCTACAAGTGATTAATGAGCTGTATTGGCAACTCCAGGAGAGTAGGGTTATTGTTATACATTGGGTAAATGCATGTAATGCATCACACATGCACATGTGCTGCCATGGGATACAATGGAGTCATAGTTGATAAGCAAAACTTGTGAATATTGAATAAGCCACTTTGTGGTGATTGAGCTTGACTATGACTAAGATGGTTAAATTGCCTACTTGTTTCACAAGCCTATTGTTTGGTGTCTTGGTTTGATAGTGGTAATGTCATTATGCATGAATGTCTACCACTAATCGTGATGCCTTTGGTCTGTTGTTTTCATAGGCGTATATACGATATATTGACAATGTAAATAGCATTTGAACACATTGCGGTGTGTATGAGTTCCACCTAATGAGCAAATTCCAAAAAATGATATAGTCTAGTTAGAAAGTGTCGTAAGCCCCATGGTTTTGTTTACTGTCAGTGGCTTTGGCACTGAGCGTGTCTCGTTACAGATGAGGGCCCTTTTTTTGTTGCCATCTCAATGATAGCTCAAAGCAATGCTAAAGCTATGGGTAATTATGTGCCACACTAGTATACTCTAATGAGTCTACAATAAAATTGCTAGATTATGCCTAATTGAAGGTAAGCTGTTAAATGAGCAAATTTGTGCTCCGATGAGTTGATTTACTAATTTGTATATGCTTTATGACTTACATATCTTGATATGATTATATATGCATCTTGATTAATGCCCACTCACCGAGTTAATGAGAACTCATCCCAATGTCTTGTTCTCATGTGCAGATAAGTAACAGTGGGCATTCTTATGCAGTGAAAATGAGAAGTTAGCATTAGTCGAATTATCAACATTTTTGGCCTCTAGTAGGAACTATGCTCCACGAGTCCACTCTGCTGGTCATGGCACATATGTAAGTTATTTATGTTGATGGCAATGTATTGCCCTCTTGTTTATAATAATTGTGAACTGTTATGTACAGGCTTGAACCCCAAAATGATAGCCAATGTATGGCTCTCGTTATTTGTACAAGGATGTACTCGTATTAAATATGATGTTATGGGCAGTTAGTTAATGACATAATGGTATTTGTGATGTGATATGTCTAACATCAACCAATTTTATATGAGTCTTGCTCAGGTCTCACAAGTTCTACCCGCTAGACTCATGCACCGATCGTGGCCCTGAGTTGGGACGTGACAATGAGAAGCTCCTAAGTCAACTACCCATTTCTTGTGTCATGTGATTGAAAGGAATGCATAAAATTAGCAATAGGTTTTTTGGCAGTTATTTTGTTGAACTTGCAAGTCTTGGCAGAATGTCCTGATTTCATAACAGACTAATTTAGAGTAATTTAAAGCATGAGTAAGAACAAACTTTTTCTTGGAATAGTTGAAATCGGTACGATTATTTGGAGAGGAAAAATTGCTTCCGAAGTTACCTCTTTTGTTTGGATAATTAACTCTGTATTTTTTAATGAATGCAGCATAATTCACCGCAATAATAAAGAAAGAATAAGACTATTCTTGTTGATAGCTACTTCAAAGTCTATAATCTTTTCATGGAATTCTTCAAATGAAATAACAGACTCTTAGTCTCGAATGGCAGTAGATAATTCCTTGAATTCTAGTCCAAGTCCATTCAAAATGAATATGATCAAATCTTCTTCAACTACTGGGGCTTGAGCCATGGATAGTTCATTAGTTGTGTTCTTCATAAACTGTAGATAATCTACAATGGTCTTACCTTTTTAAGTAAAAAGTGTTAACTTTTTCTTCAAATACATTACTTTGGTACGAGTTTACTGGCAAACAATTTGGTGAGTTTTTCCCATGCTTTTTAGGAATTTTAGACTGTTGCAATGAGAAGGAGAATTGATTCTAAGACAAAAGCAACAATCGCATGATAGATAAATTGATCTTGATGATATTAGAAAATATATTTTGGATTTTAGGTTTTTGTTTCTCTAATAGAAATCGTTGCTAGGGGACAAGTTGTTTTTCTAGTGAGATAGCCAAAGAGATCATGGCCTGCAAAAAGTGATTTAAATTGGATTTGCCATGAGTGAAAATTAACTGATGTTAATTTTAATGGCAATTAAGATGCTGCATAATAGAGATAGGAGCAGTAGTCGTGTTTTGATTATTGGTTGAAGTAGTTAGGGAAGAATTTGTGGTTGCCATGGAAAAAAATTAAGATCAAAACTAGCTAAACAGAATGCTCTGATACCATATAAAATTGACGACAATTTATATCAAATTAGTTTTAATTCGTTGATTTATAGTTAGTGTATATATACACATAAGTACAAGTTATCTAGAATACAAATTCAAACTATTATTATAATTTGAATAAAACAGAATCAGTTGGTTTAACGACTTGAGTTAATTTGGTAATTTGGAGAGAATCTGGAAAAGTTATTACTGACTTGGAGTTAACTTATGTTGCTGACTTGGAGTTTGTTGCTGACTTAGTCTTGTTCCTTACATTAGTTCACTTGCAAATATTTAGTTTCTTTTCTACAGATTTTTGGTTTTACCCTCAACCAAAAGTTCAGTAGTCTATTTTGGCAAACTGCTTTTACACTTTGTATAGCTTTGTGTGATGTTTGTGTGCTACCACTAGTCCAACAAAGGTACGTATTCATTAGTATATGATACGGGCCAAACTACTGATAAAAAGACTAGTAGAGAATTGTTAAAAAAAAATAATAAAGACAAGTGAAAGGAAAATAAAAGGCACATTCCGAATGCCACTCAATGTCACTAATCAAAGATGCCACTTAATGTGACCAAGCCACCGCTTGATTTGTGGGAGGAATTACTCATCTCCAAGCAAGAACACTTGCAATACAGGTTTAGTATTTTTTCAAGTATACCTCTTTCATTTCATAGATCATGTACATATGATCTCATTATGAAAATTACATTGGTGGGAAAGACATTTTCTAAGAATCTAAGGTGATTTCCCAAAAATTCCCATAAATCATAATTCTGTTAATAGTCCCAATCATTTCTAACTTCTAAGAGGCTTATTTAATATTGACTATAAATAGTTGGTTTGACTGATGGTCAATTATGCTTCTACTGTCTGACATCATTATCCTCACCTTGAGAAGAAACCAAGTCAGTCAAAAACACATTGTCAAGATGTTTAAGTTCATCAGCTGAAATCAAAGTATCTTCATTGCTAGGCTTTCTTTCTTAATGGACAAAATATTGAGAGTAAGTTCCTCTTCTTGTTGTAATGCTACAAATATCCAATACATCAATCTTTTTTATTTGGACTTGGAGAATCAATCTCTAGTTCGTTAAGTTGTGAAGTAACTCTACCTTGGCTCTAAAGGGTGGCTTAATAACCTCAAAAACTTAAAAAGTTAAATATTCAAATTAGACCCTTTTTATTGAAATTAAAAAAAATTACTAAAATTTTTTTCTTTTAGCTTTTCAACATGCTAAATTTTTAATTAAACTTTTATATTATAAATTGACAAAAAAAATATAATTGGTTTTATATATGAGAAAAAAAATAGTTGTTGGAGATCATTAAATACATATTAACATGAGTTGATTGGAAATAAGAGAAATAGTTGAGAATTAATAGTATTGTGGGAATTGAGAAATGATAAAAATTTGAGATTTATTTGACACAAAATTCATGATTTATTAGACATTAGAGAAGTGAGAGAATACATTATTTTATTAATTTTCTTGACTTTTACATATTTTAATAAAAACTGAAATAAATAGTTGAGAATTAATAGGGATGTGAGAAGTGAGAGAAAATAGATATTTGTTAGGCACTTAATTTAAGAAGAAAATATGTAAATATTTTATTTTAATTTTTATATATTTTTAATAAAATTAATTATATTATTATAAAATTATGGAACTTATAAAAGATTGAAGCTTAAAGTAAAAGCTTAAAAGATTTTATGGTATAGCCGACTCAGTTTGCTCTCATAGAATGGGTACAAGTCCCTAACATTGAACACAGGAACGATGGCAAATCCTTTTGGTAATTCTAAATGATAAGCATTATGACCAAGCCTTTTAATAATACGACATGGAGCAATTTTCCTCTGTTTAAGCTTGTTATAAGTTCGTGCAGGAAATCTTTCCTTTCTCAAATAAACCATCACCAAATCGCCTTCATCAAACTCTTTGCTTATTTTTTGTGCACCAACTTTAGATTTGTAAAGTTGGGAAGACTTCTTTAAGTGCTCACGAACTTATCGTGAATTTCTTTAATGTGGAAAACAAACTCCTTTGCTTCATACTTACACTGGCTTAATTAGTGAATCAAGAACTTGTCGAGGTTACTCCCATAATTAATTTCGAAAGGAGTCTTCTTCGTAGAATGATTGAGATAGCTGTTATAAGCAATTTCAGTTTGAGGGAAGACAAATTCCCATTTTTTTAGGGTGATAACCGACTAGTCTTTGTAGCATATTACCCAAAGATCAATTCACCATTTCGATCTACCCATCTATTCGAGGATGGTAGGCAATAAAAAATTGCAATTGAGTTCCCAATAACTTCCATAATGTCCTTTAAAAATAACTCCTAAACTTCACATCTCGATTCAATGTAATAGTTTTTGAAATTCCATGTAATCCTACCATTTTCAAAAAAAAACAAGATAACCACATGAGCCATCTTAGAAAAGCAATCAACCACCACGAATATACTATCATGGCCTTGTGGTGACTAAGGAAGCCAAGGACAAAATCCATAGAAATATCTTCTCAAGAAGCATTAGGAATTTGCAAAGGTTGATACAACTTGATGTTCTGCATCCCTCCTTTGGCTTTTTGATGTACATAGCACTGCTGCACTAAGCGCTCCACATCCCACTTCGAAGTTGGCCAATAATATCGCTCCTTTACAAGAGTTTCATTCTTGTCCCGTCCAAAATGACCACCTAGTCCGCCACCATACAATTCTTTGATAATGAACTACGTACTTAAAAGATCCTTCAGGTATACACAATTGGTTCGCTTTAAATAGAAACCCATTTAAGATATATGAAGTCTTTTGTTGCTTCCTCCAAAAACCTGTCCAATATTTTGGAATAGGAAGGATCATAGCATAATTCACGGTACAAGATTAAAACCACAAATCTCAAAAGAGAAGGTAGTTAACAGGGTATATTTTCTACTAAGGGCATCGATAACTTTATTGGAACTTCCAGAGTTGTGATTCAAGAACAATTGAATTTTTCCAAGTAAGAAACCCAAGCAGCATGTCTAGCGTTTAACTTCCTTTGTGCTGAGGAATCGCAATGCCTCATGGTAAAAAAAAAGCACAAATCCTGCTCCAATGACATATTCCTCCTAATGCTTCAAAGCCTGAACCACAGCATAAACTCTGTCATAGGTGGCTTTTCACGGAAATAAATCAATAGGTTTTCTATCTTGCATTAGAACAACTCCTATTCCCACATTAGATGCCTCACACTCAACTTGGAAATGTCTTAGAAAAATCGGGGAAAGTCTACACTGGTGGATCCACAAGTTAGGCTTTTAAGAGTTGAAAACTCTCGGCCTCCCCAGTCCAGCGAAACTCTTCCTTTGTCCCAAAAAAAATAGGGAAGGGATTGGCCCAAGGTTGTTTGATCCAATTGGAAACATCAACTCTCTCTCTCTCTCTCTCGTGTTCAATGAAAAACCCGAGAATGAATAGATGTAATAAAGGCCCACGGTTAACCTTTATGTGGTCCCTAATGATCTATATGCCTTTAAAGTGATTTGAACTAACTTGAAAAGTCCAAGAGATTGCAAATTCACCCGGCTAGAGGCCATTCGAAGCCAGCCCATGCAGTTCGACCTGTAAATTTAACCATGTCTATCTACTATATAATGAATCTCATGTACATAAAGGGTCTACAATTTGACATCCGTCTTAGTCTTTTAATATTTTCAATGGCATATTTTGGGTTTTGCACATGCAAGCTTCCGGAGTACTCTCTTTTTCTCTTTTCTGTCTATCTTTTTTTTTAATTTTTTCCTTATCTTTCTTTTTCTTTTCTCCCCCACTTTTCTCACCTAGGGTTCTCTTTCATCATTACTATGCCTGATACACAACCAATTAAGTAAATTTGAGACTTCTGACTTCTTTTTTGGTTTGTTTGATTAGGTTAAGGATGACTTGCACTTGCGAATTAACGGGTTTGTTTTGAAAATGTAGAGGCAGCGAAGGCAGCTAAAATAGTAACAGAATATGGAATAGAGCCCCATGAATATGCACCTGTCATCAATGCTCTCAAGAAAAGTCCTCAAGCTTGGCTTGATTTCATGATGAAGTAAGTCCATTCTATCTCCTTATTATTAGGTCAAAGCACACATTAAAAACTCACAAACAAGTATATAAAACTTTTTAAAAAGAGGATTTTATTTAATATACTATTTCAAAATTTCTTTACTTTGAATTTAAATAAAGTTTTTATTATTTACTAAATAGTTTAAATTATATTAGGATCATATAAAGTGGATTTTTAGGTACCCATTAAAATCATGTCTCTTGATTTTTTTTAAGACATGTAAGTAGTATCGTATATTCATCCTCATGAGATGGCTTATCAAGAACACAAAGCCCCTAAAATTGGCTTAGCTTTAAGCCAAGCAATTTGATGTGCATGGGAGTGATAATGAAAAGTGGCGGTAAAAGCTAGAGAAAGGTTCGAGTAGTGAAGCAATTATCAATGATATAAGTTAATTATTCATTTTAATCTTCGTTAAGGTAAGTTAATTAAGTTAATCAGTATAGGATACACTAATTATATATCTTTCAAAGAATACAAGATGGCACTATTTCATGGGTACTTAAAAACCTACTTTTGAAGATAATTTAAATAAATGATTCAATAATTCTCAAAACTTAATTGCAAATCTTCATAACCATATAGGCAAGGCATCTGTTACATTTTGTTCTGCTTCAAAAGTGTTTGGTAAACATTAGCACACAAGACTTGGTTGAAGGAAGGGTTAGTACAACTAAAGAGTTACCTATGTGAGTTAGGATGAAATATTCTGATAACCTGATGGTTTTCATCTTGATTATTTTTATTGTAGCCTCATCTCTTACTTGGGTTGATCTCTCAAATTATAAAAGTAGTCATTTAAATTTCATCTCTACTATTTATGTGCAATTACTTGTATAGGCTTTAAACTATCTTGATAGATTGAGAAAAGTAGGATGGTAACTTAAGTCAAATTGTTTTTAGGTGCTCTTTTTCTCATCCTTACTATCTGTGACAATTGCGCATCCAACTGTTAACAGATCTCAACCTTAAGAAAACACTTCAGCTTGTGGAATTGGTGGAGGATAGCAATTCAGTAATATATCTCTTTATCATGTGATTGATGTTTAACTAAGAATAAATACATGAAATAAACATGTTTTAAATAGATGGATTGATTGTTTTCCTTTGAATTATTGTTACTTGTAGGATATTGAGGAACTTATGGCTAGCTCCTGATAAGGATCTACTAAAATAGTTGAATTTCCATTTAAATAAAGCAAGTTATGAAGAAACTATTACAAATTTTTCCTCAAATGTGAAGGTATATGACTACAATATATTACGTGTAGTGCAAGGGCCTCATAAACTGATAAAGTGAATTGAGGTGGATGCTTATACACCAATTAGATGCATTGCTTTATTTTGTTTGAATTGATAATTTGATATGTTTTACTCATTTTCTTATACTTGTAGGATGCAAAAGCCTACGCTTACCTACTTAATGTTCTAACACTAGAGCACTACAATCCATTGACCCTAGATGTTAAGGATGCTGCTGGTAAGGCTAAAATGGTATCTTGACCATGCTGAGAAAATGGGCTAAAATGATATTTAAGCCCAAAAGACATTGTTAAGTCAATAGCTTGGGCATTTATTACGTCCAATTTTGCCTTGCCTTGAACAAGTGTGACAGTTACTGAAAGTAGAATCTAGTGGATGTGTGTATGTTGTCTTTTAGGCCTTTATTATATTCTACAGCAAAGTGCGTTGTTGGAAAGTTAGAAATTTGTCAAGTTTCCTTTCTTATAGTATTGGATAAATTATTTATGTTGCATATATCTTGATTTTTACTTAGTATTGTCTTAGATGATGATTTTTTTTTAATTTAAATTGAATAATTAATAATTATATTATGTCTTCTTCATCATTCACTAAACTATTTTTCTTAATTTGTTTTGAAGTTTACTGAAAATTTTAGAACGGGAGGAAAGATTATGAAGAGTTTGTTTTATTTTCTTTAGTTGTTTGTAATTTTTTTATTGTTTACTCTTTCATGACATAGCTTGCTCCTAGATAAGTGTCTTTTAATTTTTTGTTGCTTCTTACAGTTCATTAGAAGAGTTAAAAAGATAGACGTTAGATTATTTACCTCAACTCATGTTTTTGGATCTTGAAGCTTTTCATGGTTTGTGAAATAGGAAGATTTTTGTTGATTTTACAAATTTGATATTATTGTTAATTTGCATATATTTCATAGGTTAAAATTGCTTATATTCTCCATAAAAAGTTATGTAGTGTGATAATGCTAAATCTTTTGTGCTGGAAATGCAAATCAAAGTATATGAAACTGATGTACAAATAGGAATGGTCTTAAAAATTGTAAAAACACTAAATACTTTAGACTAAATCTCCTTTCTTTATGAAAACAATTTTCGTGGACGATAAAACATTGACTACTCTTTGATGTATAGAACTATTATTTTATATTTGTAACAATTTTTGTACATTTTGTCACGAATATTGTGATGAATGTTATTTGTAGATATGTTGAATATAAAATTAACAGGATTGGTGTTTTTTTTTTAATATCATCCTATTCATTGATGAATGTAGAATAATTTTTACATATTATGATTTTTTTTGTATTTATTGATAAATATTATTTGTACATATGTCAAATATTAATCAGTAAGATTATATCAATAACAATATTTACTTTTTAGCATAAGTGTTTATAAAATTCTACAAGCCCGCTACGTAGCGCGGGGCTCTTCTAGTTTATTCTATATGAAGGTACAACGTATATTTTTTTTTTGTAAAAGAATAACATTTGTACCTTTTTAATTCTTCAAAAACATGATACTATTATTTTTATATCTAAACACTTTGCTTACAAAAAACAAAATACCAACAAACATATCATATTGCATACATCAATAAATGCAAACAGTCATACTACTTGTCTCATCACTTTTATCTTAAATAATTATATTTCGTGACATGATATATAATTATTAGATAAATTAATAACTGAAATCTATCAATTTATGAGTAAATCAACTAATTGAAAAATAACATTCTATTATTAAGGTTTTTTCTTTAAAAAAGTAAATTTTATTTATTCTCCAAAACTAAAATGGCATAGCAAATCTTTTAACTTTATTAACAAAAAACTTTCATTGGCATAAAAAGTCTAATTTTGGTTAGTCGAGCCCTATACAATTACAAAAGCATCAACCACTCAATAAGCTTATGGAAGTGACCTAAACAAAGATTGAGTCCATTAACTCTCCCTTGACAACTGTCTAAACCTGGATGAACATTCACCTAAAGATTAAACAAAAGACTATCCCAAGTAAGCTATATCATCTAAGATCAATACTCAAAAAAGACAATCTCAGTAAAACCAAAAGACTGAAAAAAATGAAGCCTCAAGAAGATCATGTCTGAGGATGTTCATGTTTCCCAACCTCTACTTGTAATCATCCTGAAGAATGATGCTTAACGTGAAGAACCAAAGAGCTTTGCTGCAAGTCGAGCTTGAGAACATGCAAAATGAAGAAAACCATTTTCTGCCTTGGCCACGTGATTCTATCAATTTATATAATTACTATTTTAATATTGTAGTGTGTCAATTTTATGCAGTTTTTACAGTTTGTGTCTTGTTCTTTAGTGGGGTAGTTTCTAATGGCCGTGTAGGCCACTAAGCATTAGGCCTGAAAGTGTCAGTTAACTTCCATTGTTTATTTTTTTATGGCTTTCCCTCTTAGACTATGTAGAACACTTACTTAATGGTATGAGTGAGTGGCTTTTGTGTGGTTTTCTACAATTCTTTTCTAATTCACATGTGTTTTGCTTTCATTCTTGAGTTCATAAATTTTTTGATTTTCTTTCACATAGTATCAGAGCTCTAAAGATCTTAAGGGACCTTTTCTGTGATATTACTAAAAACATAACTTGTTATGGCTTCAGGAAGTTTCAGTGCAGCAGCACCTTCAATTTTCACAGGTGACAACTACGCCATATGGGCTGTGAAAATAGAGGCATATCTTCGTGCCTTTGATTTATGGGAGCTTGTGGAAGTGGGAGGTGACACTCCAGTTATGAGACATGCGAACCCAACAATTGCTAAGATTAAACAACACAATGAAGAGGTTGCAAAGAAATATAAAGCACTCTCTTGCATTCACTCTGCAATGTCTGATTCAATCTTCACCAGAATCATGACTTGCAAAAATCCAAAGGAGGCTTGGGATCATTTGAAAGAAGAGTTCCATGGTAGTGGGAGAACTCGACAAATGCAGGCTTTAAATCTGCACAAAGAGTTCGAAATTCTAAGAATGAAAGATTATGAAAGCATCATGGAGTTTTCTGACAAAATCATGAAGCTGGTTAACCAGCTAAGGCTACTTGGAGAAAACATGACTGATAGAAGGATAGTTAACAAGGTTCTTGTGAGCCTTCTAGAGAAAATTGAAGCCAAGATTTCTTCTCTTGAAGACTCTGAGGATTTGTCACAACTTACTATAACCAAGCTGGTAAATGCCCTACAGGCTCAAGAGGAAAAAAGGGCAATAAGACATGAAGATAATGTAGAGAGGGCCTTTATGGCCAGAAACAAAGACAAGAACTCCAACAGCAAGAAACAATACCAGGAGAAGAGGAATCGGGATAGAAAACCCAGTGATGGAAAGCAAGGGAAACAAAAGGGTACTTTTCCACCTTGCTCATACTGCAAAAAGAAGAACCATTCTGAGAGATTCTGCTGGTTTTGTCCAAACGTGAAGTGTAGGTCGTGTAATCAGATGAGGCACGCTGAGAAAGTCTGCAAAGCAAAATGGAACAAGTCAGAAGAAAAAGCTGCTGTTGTTGAAGAAAAAGAGATTGAAGAAGTTTTGTTCATGGCTAGGAATCCTGGCATTCAAAAGAAAAGGGATACCTGGCTGATTGATAGTGGCTGCTTAAATCATGTCACTAGGAGTGATAAAACCTTCCTTACCTTAAACAGAAACTTCAAGACTCAAATGGAGATTGGAAATGGAACATACTTGAAGATTTTTGGAATAGGAAAGGTAGGAGTTGATACACCAACAGGTATGAAAACAATCTCTAATGTTTTCTTTTCACCAGATGTAAGTCATAATCTACTTAGTGTTGGCCAGTTATTAGAATAAGACTATTCCATATGGTTCAAAGACATATCTTACAAAATATTTGATCCAATAGGGAAAGAAATCTTAATCGTGGGTATGAGAAACAAATGTTTCCCTATGAACTTCAAAAAGATGGATCATAAAGCATATCAATGCTTAGTTTCTGACAATAAACTCTGGCACAAGAGACTTGGCCATGTGAACTATGGTTCACTCAAGCAGATGTACTCAACCAATCTTGTTGATGGTCTTCCAAGGGTTAATCAACCAGATAAAATATGTGAAGCTTGTCAATTGGGAAAGCAAAGCAGAACTCTTTTTCCAAAAATCAGCAACTCAAAAACTAGCAATAAACTGCAGCTAGTTCATTCCGATGTGGGAGGTCCAATGAAGGTAGCTTCACTTAATGGCAATTTGTATTACCTATTTTTTATTGATGACTTCACTATGTATAAGTGGATCTTTTTTCTTAAAAGGAAATCTGAGGTCTATGGTAAATTTGTCAAATTCAACGCTTTACTGGAGAAGGAATCTGGTTGCTCTTTAAAAGTTCTTAGAACTGATAATGGAGCAGAGTTTACATCAAAAGAGTTTGAAGATTTCTTAGCATGAAATGCAGTGAAACATCAACTAACCATAACATATAGCCCCTAACAAAATGGAGTTTGTGAAAGAAAAAACAGAACTCTTATTGAAATGGCCAGATGCTTGTTGTATGAAAAAGGTTTGCCAAAAAGTTTTTGGGCAGAGGCAACTGATGCTGCAGTGTATTTACTTAATATCTTGCCTACAAAAGCATTGACATCTCAAAGCCCCTATAAAGCCTGGCATGGGTTGAAGCCTTCTGTTGTCGGTTTGAAAGTATTTGGATTTGTGTGTTATGCCAAGATACCCGATGAGAAGAGAAGCAAACTTGACCCAAAATCACATATTGCAATTCACTTAAGATTCATTGAAGTGTCTAAAAGATACTGGTTGTACAATATTGAGACCAAGAAAATTTTTGTTAGTCGAGACGTTAGATTTGATGAAAGACTCAAGTGGAGTTGGGACAAAAGTGATGTTGAGCAATCATGGAATCTTAATCTGGTTGATGATGTTCTTTCAAGTGAAAAAGAACAAACAGAAGACTTGTAAGACGTGGAAAATGAAAGCTTAGTTGTAAGAGATACAAGAACCCCGCAAGAGATTTATGAACATTGCAACACAGCCATTGTTGAGCCAAACACATATCATGAAGCAGCAAAAGATGAAAAATGGGTGCAAGCCATGAACGTGGAAATGGAAATGATCAAGAAAAATAAGACATGGGTTTTGGTGGCCCGATCAGAAGCTCAAAATGTTATTGGTGTAAAGTGGATTTATAAAACCAAACTAAATTCGGATGGCTTAGTAAATAAATATAAGGCAAGGCTTGTGGTGAAAGGATATTCCCAAGTGTATGGAATCAATTATCTGGAGACCTTTGCTCCGGTTGCTCGGCACGACACCATACGATTGTTAGTTGCCTTGGCTGTTAAAGAGAATTAGGGCATATGGCATCTCGACTTGAAGTCTGCCTTTCTCAATGGAACACTTTCAGAAGTGATATATACTGAACAACCAGAAGGGTTCGTTGAAGCAGGAGCAGAAAGCAAGGTTTGTAAACTTATTAAGGCTTTATATGGCCTTAAGCAAGCTCCTCGGGCTTGGTATGAATGCATAGACAGTTTTTTTATTGCACAAGAATTTTCCAAGAGCATGAATGAACCCACTTTATATGTTAGAAGTTCAAATTCAATTGTGCAATTGATTATATCACTTTATGTGGGTGATTTGCTTATTACAGGGTCGGATAATGCTCAACTCAACAAGTTCAAGAAACAGATGATGGTTGAGTTTGAAATGTTTGACCTTGGTAAAATGACATTTTCTTTGCTTAGAATTTATACAAGGACCAAACTACATTTTCATTCATCAAAGCAAGTACTCAAGGGAGCTACTTAAAAGGTTTCACATGAAAGATTGTAAACCGGTGACCACTCCTTTAGCATCAGGAGTTAAACTATGTAAGGTGGATGGAGCTTCCAAAGCCTGTTGCACAACTTATAGGAGCTTGGTTGGCTGTTTATTGTACCTCACTGCTTCAAGACCGAACATCATGTTTGGCACTAGTGTTTTGTCCAGATTTATGCAAGCTCCATCAACCATACACTACTCTGCAACCAAGTGTATGCTAAGGTACTTGAAAGGAACAACAAACTTTGGACTTAAGTTTTGCAGAAATGAAAGCTATGATTTACTTGGACATTGTGATAGTGATTGGGCAGGCAATTTAGAGGACTCTCGAAGTACAAGTGGTTTTTGTGTTTCGTTTGGAAGTGCAGTGTTCTCTTAGAGCTCAAAAGAGCAGAAGGTAGTGGCCCAATCCTCTGCTGAGGTCGAATATATATCAGCTGCATCTGCTACAAATCAAATTTTATGGTTGAGGAAAATCCTTGAAGACTTGGGTTTCAATCAACAAGGAGCCACTACACTGTTAGTTGACAACCAGTCAGCTATAACAATGGCTAAAAACCCCGTTCACCATGGAAGAACAAAGCATATACGGGTGAAATACCATGCTATATGTGAAGCTGTCAAAAATGGAGATATATTTCTCAAGCATTGCAAGACTAATGATCAACTAGCAGATGTTCTCACCAAAAGCTTGGGAAAAAACAAATTCGAGCTGTTTCGAGAAAGATTGGGAGTTCTTCAAGTTAAGCCTCAAGGATGTGTGTTGAAGAATGATGCTTAAGGTGAAGAACCAAAGAGCTTTGCTGCAAGTCGAGCCTGAGAACATGCAAAATGAAGAAGACCATTTTCTGCCTTGGCCACGTGATTCTATCAATTTATGTAATTACTATTTTAATATTGTAATGTGTCAGTTTTATGCAGTTTTTGCAGTTTGTGTCTTGTTCCTTAGTAGGGTAGTTTCTAATGGCTGTGTAGGCCACTAAGCATTAGGCTTGAAAGTGTCAGTTAACTTCCACTATTTATTTTTTTATGGCCTTCCCTCTTATACTATGTAGAACACTTACTTAATGGTATGAGTGAGTGGCTTTTGTGTGGTTTTCTACAATTCTTCTCCAATTCACGTGTGTTTTGCTTTCATTCTTGAGTTCATAAATTCTTTGATTTTCTTTCACACATCCGTCCTACTCAAAGATCTTTTCATGAATTTTGCTAATCTCACCTTTCATCTGTCCCCTGCGGACCATCTTTATCTTCAGATGAATCTCCATCTCGGACCCTGAGCTCGTAGGCCTCATCCCCCTTAACATTTTTCATTGTAATCTCCCCGTGCCGTTTTGCACTCTCGAGTTTCACCTCCATCACCTAAGCCTTGAGTGCATGACTCACTAAACATTGGGTCTTCTATAATAAAATTAATGAATTGTTGTTATATCAGATGAGATAAAAGTACTAGAACAAAATCGGTAGATGAATAATATTTTTCAATACTTTACCACTTTATGTTCTGAGGTCTCCATGCCTAACCCAACAGCAAGAACACATGGGGCGTTTATGGCAAATAATTTAGGTCCAATTTGCTATCCTCATGCCTGGTTCATCCCTTTGGACATGTCTCTATCAAATAGCAATTAATGTTCTCTCTTTTCTCCATCTCGCGATTCCTTGAATTCAAATTAGTGGCTGGCTCAAAGAAATACTAATAATATCAGAAAAAAATTAAAATTGAGTGTTCTTTTGTCCAACGGCACCACCGCACCAGCTTGCTGGTTCAGAGCCGGAGTGGTAATAAAGGCTCGTATAAGTTGCAAATTGTCAAGCAAAAAAGAAACAATTTTAGAACTGCTTGCAAAGATGGAACATATCCATTATTCCTACCATCATTGGGCGCTGAAATATATGTAGATAAATAAAAACAACTCAATGGGGAATGCATGCAATCAAGAAGAAACACAGAGGAGTCCCAAATTCAACACCTGGCAGGCATTCGAGCCCCCTGAGTGGCTATTGAAGTTGACGACTGCTAACTAATTAATCCAAGTGCCATCCAGCCAATCTGTACACGCCCACCTTGACTTTAAGGAGCCGAAGAGCCACAGGCCCATGTGTAGTGCAGGTGATGTTGGTTGGCTGTTGCACTCTCAAAGTCTTTGGTTTTCATTTTTTTTCTCTTATAATTTATAACACTTGGTTAATTGTTGCACTTTAAGGAGCAAGGCTGATGTTATGTGTCTGGATAAGTTGTGGATAAAGGGTTTTCCCATTTTTCTCGTCTAATCTCAAAGTGGAAAACATGTTGATTGCACTCAAGAAAAGAAGGGAGCTCTGTTAATTCATTGGAATTTGGTTTAAACCCACTGGGAGATGCATGTGACATGCATTTGTTGTATTGTTATTTATTTAGTAATCAGATATGAGTTTAACGTAATCCAGATATTTAGTTTGGGTTATGTCAATTATTATCTAATGCTATGGGAATGACCCATTAGTGCACTATCAAAATAAGGCTAAGATCAACAATGGCCGGAGTTCACAGCAGACTGGACTACCGTCTCTTTTTCATTTTTTTTTTAAAGAAATTAATTCAGCATTCAAACACTTAATTCAATAATTAATGCATAATTTTTTATTTAAAAAGTAAAATTCTAATCTTTCTTCTTCTCATTAAAAAAAAAAACTTAATCCCAATTGTTAGAAAATTTGAAATTTAATCGACAAAACACCTACTGAACAATAAAACTATTTGGTAAGATTGCTTGCCATATATAATTTTGAAGTTAAAAGGAAAAATTAACGCTTTTTTTTCTTCTTTTCTCGTAAGGGAAAATTGAAGTTTTCGCTAATTCAAAAGATAACCTCAATCTCACCCACCTACCACCTGCATGTTATTTAGACGAAAAGGAAATTTTGTGAGGAACAAAACTATGTAGATGCATGTGGGTCCTAATTTCAATTTCAAGTTCGTGTACAATCATGGGGCGGAGCGTCCCTTTACAACAGGTCATCTCAAAAATTTTAAAAATTTTTATAAAATATATATATATTTTTTAATGAACCTTAAAATAATTTTTTATTAAATTATTAATGCAATCTATTAGAAATATTTTTTAATAGGTCCCTAAAATAATTTTTATTAAATTATTAAATAA
>NC_030851.1:10364084-10377966 GCF_000208745.1 Theobroma cacao | reverse complement strand
TTTCTTCATTTAATTATTATTATTTTTATTTTTTTCAATTCTATTCTATTTGATCTTATATTTTAAGTTTTTATAGATTTTTTTCTTCAAATTTTTACGAATCATCTATTATATTCTTCTTTTTTCTTTTTTATCATATAGTTCTATTTTCTACTTATCATGTTTTTTCATTTTTTTTGTTATATGTTCTCAATGATTTTAGTCTTTAAAAATTAAAAAATTATTATGTAATTCTCAAATATGCATTGTAGCGTTGCATTATTAATTGTTACTTAAATTTAGCATTGCATTATTGATTGTTGCTTAAAATTTCACCAATATATCATTTTTTTTTATTAATCTTGATTATATAAGATATTCTTTTATGTGCTTTGTGTTTTATATTTAATTGAAAAGAAATTATCTTTGAATATTTAGTCTTTAAATAATATTGATTATATAAAAAAAATTATTAATCTTATATATGGTATTTAATTATTTATATTTTATACATTATTCTTCTTTATTTTTGACTTCCCTAATAAAAATTAGCTAACTCCGCCTCTCTATACAATTAAGTAGATACATGTGGGTCCACCGGAGTTATTACGAGCAGTCTACACATTTCTCATGTCAACATCAATATATATATGAAAATGTATCTGATCTTAATGTAAACTTTAAAGTTAGAACGTCAAAAACAATTTAAAATCGACATATCAAATGATAAACTTCGTCTTATCTTGACAATTTCTTTCAGATGGACTGCCTTGAATCAAAATTTTAATATGAAAGCATATATTATGTAGGAGGATTATGAGCAGCGCATGCCTCAACTTGGAATTGGTGAGTCCAGTGCAGCCCACGGATTGAAGTGGATTACCAGTAAAAACAATCCCAATTGAGACGAAAGGTATATTAGTATTTAGTATCAACCATTCTATTTAATCCACTTCAATCATGCCTAGAAGCTGGAATTAAAAGTGATTAAAGAAGAGCAAGGAACATGTCATTGAAGCTAATTATGTGCAGTTGGTAAGCCAATTAACGTGCCCTGATGGAAACAAAAGCTATAATCCGCCTGTCATCCAGCTGGTGTTTTTACTTGCCTTGAAGAGTTTCACACGCTCAGCATTGCCTATGGACTTTGATTTGTGTATGAGACAAGGACACAGAGTTCATCCCAACATTGCAATCCACCCTAGTCTAACCTTCAAGTCAAGTCATCTAAAATGTTATGGACAAGCATGTAAAAGGAAAACCTTTAATTCCAATTATGCGTTGGCACTTATTGTTTCTCAAAATTCTCAAGAGGTTGCTCTCTAATCTTGTCTAACATTCAATTCAAGATCAAGTCATCAAGACTACTGAAGTGAATTTTTGCAAAAAAAAAAAAATGATAAGATTACTGTTTTATTCAAAAAATTTCAGAAATTGTACTTTACATTCTCGATACATCAAATTTTTATTTGATTCCAGATTTTTTCCTCTCTTATTTTTAGGTACGAAATTTGCAAGTAGAAAGTAATTTTAATTTAATTTAGCTTTCATAGCTGAAAATGTAATACTAGAACCCCATGATCCTAACTTCAGTTGGTAACTTGGTACGCATAAGTAGTAGGCCAAGTGGTGAAAAAAGTATTTTAGATGGTTAAGGAATGGCAAGAAGCAGGAAGTCAATAACAGTAACAGAGTGATGATGCAATTAGAGCGAGATAGTTGTCTTAACCCATAAAAACGAAGTTGTAGACTATAGCTGTAAGCTGCGGCTGATTAAACTGGTGGCATTTGATCAAAAAACTTTGGACCCCACATGGCTACTTTTCCTGACCAGTGAGGAATTCCCACTACTTCCTCTGCCGGTCCTAACATGCAAGTATCAAAATTATATAAAAGAGTCCAAAAGTCTCAAGTCAACATTTTTCTCTCTCTTGCTTTCCAAGATGCAAAAGGCTCCATCTTGCATTATATATATGTTTTAGGAACCGAAGAATCATAATTGGAAGGGCAATTGTGATTATAGTGGGGGGCATTTTCCTCATCTCCATTGGCTTTTTTGTGTTCAAGAGAACGTATCATACAATCCAAAAACAGAAAAGTTTGAAAAGTTTAAGACTCTTCTGTACCTCTCAGACCTTACCCATATTACTTTACAATAAAGCCTACAAACTGGCTTAAACAGCTGCAAAAATAAGGGTAGGCTCAACTTATATACTCTCTGCTGAAATCCTGGAAAGGCTGACCTGAGAATGGACCGTTAAAAGGGTTTTGATAACAAGTGTCAACCACATTCCTTGTTAAGCACAGGGCCCTATTAGTCCAAGCACAAAACCAAAATCCTTAAAAACCAGAAAGAGGTTTTTTTTTTTTTTTTTGATAACTAGTGATCAGTCACTTCCGTTCCGTGGGGTTCTCGGAGACAAAACAGTGCAAGTAATTGTGTCTAGCCACGTCGAATCCCCGTGAAGTAGTTGAAGTCATGGTGCTGGACCCTTAGTTGCTTTAGCCACGAATCTGCCACGCTTAAAAGCGACATGACCCTTTCTTGGTCCCGTCCACAATTGCCCGACACCCACACATTTCCTTGCATCTTGTAAGTGGCCAAGCCGAATGGTGGAAGAGAGATGCCCTCTCCTTCCTTTCGCTTCCTTTCGGCACTCTCAATGTCATCATCAGGGTCCATATCTGCACGGAGAATAAACATCAGTAAAACAAACATATTTATAGATATATATATATATATATATATATATATATATATATATATAAAACTTTTTACACATAAATAGCTTTCTAACATTCTTTTTCTTTTTCTTTTTTTTCTGAAAATGTCTTTTTTCTTTAATTTAACTAATAACAAAGAAATGGATTTTAACAATAGCTGCAAGAAATTGACTGAGAGTACCTTGGAAAGAAGACGAGAGAGTGTGGTAAGTTAGGAAGCATGTGGACAAGTCCTTTATCGTCCTTCCCATGGGAATGTGATATATTGGGTACCTGATATTATCGACATCAAATAATCTTTTGTCAACAATCGGAAACTATTTTTGATAATAAGTTGAACACAAAAACAATCACTGGACTAGATAGTCAAAATGGTATCAACTATATATGTGCAAAAATAGTCAAGATAAGAGGCAGATTCTATCAAATTTGCTCTAATTTTGCATAAAATTTTGATCCTTGCGGTAATTTAACAAAAGCACAACTAGTGCTTTCTCACTCTCCTTTTTATTTTTATATTTTTTGTCCTTTTCACTCTTTTATCTGATTATGAATTGCTTGTCGTGTGTGCATTCGTCTGTGAAACAGAGGAAGAGAGATAGAAAGAGACCAAGCAACAGCCATCCAACTAGCGGGAGAAAGATCTACGCTCCTCAATGACATCAAACCAGGGTATCTTCGAGATAGTCCATTAATCTGTAAAGAGAGAGAGAGAGAGTACAACAACGCGTCAATGGAATCTACATGCTTGAAGAAATAAAATCTAGCCTAAAATAAATGGTCACAATTATCCCTAATTTTAAAACCACAAAAGCTGAAAGGGTATCATCACTTATTCTTCTTTTGATCAACAGTAAAAGTTCAAAGACGATTTCAGATGGAAAAAGCAACAACTAATGCTCATGAAGGATGATAAATTGATAACACCCTTGTAGAATCTTAAAAGTTTTAGACCAAACAACAAGAGACAAAGTCAGAGAGAGAGGGAGATCATGGACAAAAAAAATATGCAGAGAAATAAAAGCAAGGAATTTCATATTCAAAGGTCAAAAGTTGCATTTTATCTTTAAAAGATGCTTATATTCTGACAAATCCATAGCTGTTTTTTCTTAGTCTAATCCGTTCCCTTGGTTTATCAATCTTACACTGAGGAAAAAGCCTGAAGGCAGATAAAATGAAAATCAAAGTGAAGAAAAGATACAAGTCGGGTTAAAAACAAACAGAACGAGGAGGAAGAAAAAGTACCTTATCCATGAGTGGAACTCTTCCATAAGGAGTTGATCTCTCGAAATACTGAAAGTAAAGGTCACCCAACCTGTTATTCACATTCCGAAGGCTGTCATGCTCCGACCCTCCATCCTCCGATGAGCATCCATCCCATCTACAAAACTTGTCACTCTCGCCCTCATCACTGCATGAATCACTAAACGAATCCCTCTCACCATCACCTGATTCTGACTCTTCCCTGTAAAATTTCAAGCCCAAAATTTATCACATTTGCTTGAAATGAATTATTTACAAATCCCAGAATTATATCATTGCTCAACCTAAACTGCATAATCTCGATCACGGTGTTAAACAACTCGATTGCATACTTCTAGAGGGACGCAACTTGAAAGGTTCAATGTTTGCCATGAATTTCATGTGATAAACTAAACTTCAACGGCAGAAAAAACTAAAAAGGAATTTACCTCAAGTCGTTGACTGAAGAATTGCTGGTAAAGATTTGAATGGCAGAGAGATAAGGAACATAGTACTGGACTAAGGTTTCGCTATTGTTCAAAACAATAGGAACTCCGGCCCCATACGCACTCCACTCATCATAACAATTCCAAAGATCAACTAATGTGAAATATTCAACCTTTTCTCTCTCACAAGGGTGCCATAAACGATTAAGGTTCCTAATTTCACTCTGCAATATAAACAAAAGCAATAATCACAGATGAAAACATAATCAAGAAAACGACAATTTTTTCTTTTTTACTGTCTGTTTACATTAAAAAAGAAACAAAGATTTCTAACCTTGGGACGGAATTGAGATTTGACTGTTGGTGTTGTGCAATGGAGAAAGCAATCAAGGTTTGATTGCGTTGACCCTGTGTCAAAAATCATGATTCCAAACGAGAGAGAGAGAGAGAGAGAGAGAGAGATTGGTTTCTCTCTACCTCAACCCTGATAACAGAGGAGAAGAAACAGAGAGGAGAATGAAAAGGAGATGGGGAGAGACACAGAGAGGAAGAGAGAGATTGTCGCGATTTGGTTAGATAATGCAAATTTGCGTCTGAAGAGAAATTCTAAATTTTGACGTTTGGACAGCTAAATTTAAGGAAACAAAAAAGGAGAGGAGAAAATAAAATAATATCTCTCTATTCAACCAAGTCTTTGTTGGTAGTTGACAATGTTGTCTGATTCAACTCTTTTCCGGTCACCGGTGGATTTGGACTTACAGTTTCTCAGCCAAAACTAAGAATGGAAAACAACAAGCGAAAAAACAAAAGGAACTCCAGTTTTTTTTTTTTGTTTTTATTTCTTTTATACTTAAAGAAAACTCAAGCCTACTCTGCTTTGATCAACAATGAAGAAACAATTTAGCTCTAATCTTCGCAAAAAGTCACGACCATTCAACGTTTAATTCTTCAAGTTAAATCCAAAAACCCACTACGCAAAACCCGCCAAATCAAGTCGAGAACACCCTAATTTCACGCCAACTTAAAACGAAAAACAAAGGGAAGTCCGAGAAAACAAGAGAAAATAAGGGAAAGTTTTTATGACAGAAGCCGGCAAAATTTTTAAGTTTTCTTTGGTTTCAACAGAAACCCTTGATTTCTGGGTAAAAGATTTGATGGTTTTGGGTCTTTTCGATGGGATCGAGAGGATTTTTCTATCTGAAGTTGAAAAGAGGAATCAACTTTTCCAGGAAAGAAAAGCAGAGCAAAAACAAAACAAAGAGTGATGAGAAAAATAGAGGGGAGGGGAGAGACAATTACCAAATTTATCCACTTGGAACAGAACTTTTGGTTTCTAGAAGGAACTAACAAAAAGAGAGAAAAATTAGATACCGGAGGCAATAATAATTAGGGCATCTGATTTTCAGATTTATGATGATTTATACGGACTCATCTGTCTCCCTCAATCTTAGCTCTCGAAAAAATTTTTGTGAAAATTTTCTTTTAGGTTTTTAGGGTTTCCTAATCAGTGCACTGAGCCATTCTTAAAGATTTTTATACTAAATAATGTCTTTTCTTACTTATATTTTAATATGAGAATATTATTATAAATAGTATTTTCATTAATTTTTTAAAAATGGTTTAAATCACTTATTAAAAAAATCTTTTTTAATTTTTGATTTTTTTTTATTTTAATGAGTCTTAGTCTTTGGCTATCATGACAAGAGGAATTGAACCTTGGCAAAAATCATTGAGATTGAAACTCTGTTACAATATTTGACAAAAAAGAAAAGAGAATTTGAGATTTTTTTTCACTATTCACACTTTTATTTCATTTGATATTTGCATCCACTCCTTAATCTTATTTTTTTTTAAAAATCTAAAAATATATCTTATCATATCTTTTACTAGTAATTATTTTGTCAGTGATAATTAAGTGTTAATTAATTAATTAACCAACACATTCAACCCTTAACGCTTAAATGTGACATTCAATTAGAAAAAAATCTACAATTTCCATGCCTCATTAATGGCACTTTTAAAACTTCCTGCTGATTTTTAGTGATTTTGCTAACTTCTTTTCAAGGCTCTCATAAATAACAGCATTGAGGTCATCATGTCAGTAAGTTTTATGTTTAATGCTACATTGAATAAAACAAGTATTATCTCAACTATTTTTCCCCAAATTTAAAATTTTTCTGGTACAAATTGTGTCTTGGATTTTGTATTATTGAATACGTTATTTTCATTAAATTAAAAAACAAAAAATATATTAATAAATTTTATTAAAATTATTATTTTTTACCGGATGAAATAAATATATCTCATAGTTGATTCTTTCTTTAAAATGATATGGATACCATACCACTGATTTGTTTTCTCGTTACTTGCTAGGATAGAAGAAAGGGGAAGCTTTTATCTATGAGCATTCGGCAAAACGCGTTAGCGTATTAGTAAAAGTAGCGTTAAAATATACATGGAAGACTGCGTGAGATATTTGAAAAGTGAAAACCCAAACCGTAGAAATATTCCATGATTTATCAGCTAAGCTACGCAATAGAAGGAATGGACACGTGGATTACCATTACGGCATGCCCACATGATAGCGAAAGGAGGAGCAAAATTTCATGTGTTTTGATGCGTATAATTACGTTTTTGGGGCCCACTTTGACTGCTCTTATTTCTTTTAGCTTGCTTGTTGCCGTGGATTGTAGACACGTTATTTTTTATATATATAAAATACTCTAACTCTTTAATAATTAATTAACGACTGAATTTATATGTTTAATGAAAAAAAAATTAATAGATTTATTTAAAATTTTGATTAAAACTTAAGAGATAAAGAGTATTTTTTTTGTTTTTGTCAGTTTTCTACCATAAGATAGAAATGAAATACATTAGATTCTGTGATTAAATAGGAATTTCTTATTTATTTATATAATTTAAAATTATATATAAAAACATATTAAAAATTAAAAATACTATTTAAAAATTTAGGAGGAGGTTTTATCTTTTATTTTTATAAGAAATAAAATATTAAGGGTCTGGGTCTTTTGTCTGGCAGTGTCATGTGGTCTGGCCCTCGCATCAATCCGAAATTTTTTTGTTTGTCAAGGAAATGAGGTCTATGATATTTTCTTCTGTCCACCCTACACATCAGTATTAGTTCAGTAGCTAATATAAAATTGAAAATGTGGAACACATGATTATTTCTCTATAAGAACTGAGAAGGACAGCAATCTATTTGGTACCATCTTAAGTCAGATTTTTCGACGACTATTTTGTTTTTCAAGGAACTACGGATATGTTTAAATTCAATTAATTTATATAATAACACTATATTAATAAAAAAAAGTCTTGCATCATTATCCATTCAGCTCCTTTTACTCTACTAGAATTCCTAGCACCCACTACTTGGGTGAAAAGAGGGAGGAAATAAGATAAGAAAGCAATTTTTGCTTTCTCAATATTAAGTGAAAAGTTAATTTTTTTTAAGGTGGTTGGTAATAGATTAATAAATGTATAAATCACGAGTTCACGTTTTTAATTAAAAAAATAAATTTGATAAATGGTGAAAAATTTATATTTATATACCCAAGATCTATTATATCTATTTCTTAAAGATATAAAATCCATAACATTTAACCTTACCTAATTATGCTTTGAAAATAAAGATTAAATAAATTTATAAATTACGAACTCACGTTTTCAATTCAAAAATATATTTAATAGGTGGTGAAAGACTTATATTTATATACGTAAGATTCATCTCATGTCTTACTGATATGGGATCCATAACACATATTGCCATAGTTCCTAAGAGATACAAAAATTTTTACAAAATTTTTATTAAATTTCTCACATTTCTTGACCTTCTCACACCTCTCTCTCTCTCTCTCTCTCTCTCTCTCTAGGTAATACTTACTACAATGTGACAAAAAATTATTTAAAATTGCAAAAGGAAAACTGAGGGCCTGCCCAACTTAGTTTTAAAAATATACTTGTCATTTTATTTTTTTTCTCTTATTAGCTAAAAATTTTAAAATTAAAAAAATTTGTATTATTCAATATTTTGAAAAATTAAGATTTAATTTTATTAAACATTATATTTTAATCTCAATATGTGAAAGTTTAGGTATTCAATTTGAATAAGACATTAAAAAACATTGAAAAATATTTTCTAGAACTGAATTTTATTGTGGAATTGCACACAAAATTTAAGAAATGCGTTGTCTTTAAACAATCAAATTTGATAAAATTTGCATTTTTTTTTTGAAAGAGCAAAACAAGAGATTGCAAATTTCTGAAGCATAGTGTTTGTGTGGGAAAAGTTAAATTGGATGGATGGTCCAATGAAATAGAACAAATTATTGAATCGTTACTGAAATGATGATATACATTTTTCTTCAGTCTATCCAAAATAGTACACGACTAAATATTGCATTGCATTCGTCTCACCTACATCAAAGGCAAAAAACAAGCCTTGGTCCCCACCCCTTTCGATAGTACACCATTGTCGTCGAATTGCGACGGAAGTTAAAGTAAACAACAAGTTTACAAACTTGAAGCTTATCCACGGTTTTCGTCCTGTTGCACCTGTCATTACCACAAAGCCTTCGAGCGGCCACGTCTCACAACTTCACCTCCCAGCAAGATATTATTTATTATATTTTTTAATTTTTAATTTAAAAAAATGGACAATTTGAATCTGAATTAAATGTACTGTTAACATATTATTATTAAAGAAATAAATACTCTCCAATTCGGAGACACCCGCTTCGAAGGTTTTTTAATTTATTTTCTTCTTTTTATATATGTAATTTAGCTATTACAACATTTTCTATTGTTTTACTATTTTATCCTTTTTATAAAATAATAATACTATAAAAAATAATTGTTATTTCTTGTTTTTTTTTCTTCTTTTAAGGTTACTAAAAATTCAAAAAAAAAAGTGATAAAAAATGATATTGAATTCAATATGAACAAACTATAATTAACACTATTTTATTCCATTAAGAGTAAAATATTTAATTTTTATTTATTCAATATTAATAATCATTTTATATGCAAATATCAAAAACACAACTTGCTTTTAATTCCAAAAGCAAAAATCAGGATAAAAAAAATAAAAGCCTTGCTCTTTGTTTTCTTCGTCTGCATATTTTTATTAAATTGCTTTTATGAGCATTTAAGTTACTAGTAATTGAATTTTTATGGTTACAAAATATGAAAACAACATGAGAAAGCCGCATCAAAAGTTTACGTGCCATAAGAATTGCTTAATTCTTTTATATATAGCTATTTATTTTTCACTAGAAACTAAAACAACATTTTTTTTAGCCAATGACTAATTTGTTAGCACATACTTTAATTGTGTTTTTAGTATTGTTTCCATACACTTTTTTTAATAATATTTTAAATGAATATTTTAACAATTAGAATTGAAAATTTAATTCAATTATCATCGACTAATCTGTACATGTATTAAAAAAATTGATAAATGTGAAGATAGTTAACATTTTGCATATAGAGTCAGCAATGGGGCGATTTTTTTGCTCTTCCAAAACCCAGTCGAACTTTTTATTACTCAAACTGGAACCCTTCCTGTACTCATCTCAGAGTATCATTTTTAATACTTGACTTCGACCAAAAAAAAACCATATAACTTATATTTGACTCCACCCTAAATTTAGTTTAGTATAATTTTTATCAAAATATTTATATTTTAATTGTATATAAATATGTTATATAATAAAATTAAGTATTAATATAATACATATATATATACATATAAAATTAAATAAATAAATAAAAATATATTTTATACATATATTTTTCTTCCTTTTAAATCGTGTACATCACATCATGCATCACTATATCATATGAGCCACTGTTCGTTAAAAGTTATTATATTATCTCTACGAATTTATTAAAATTTCTGGATTCAAGACAAACGATACTTTATTCATTAAACTCTTCACGTTTTACACGGTTACTTGTATTGAGTGACTGAGTTCTTTTATCATTTCAATTTGTTTTATGTAGTAATCAAAAAGAAAAGTGTAATAGTTTAAAAATTTAAATAATTTTTTATTTTTATTGTATTTAATTAAATATATATACTTTTATATTAGATCAAATAAAATTTTAAAATTAACGGTCGATTAACTATTATTAATGAAAACAAAAAGATGAAGTTTGTATAATTTTTAAGCAGTATTAGTTGCAGTGAGATGATTTTGGAGTGCCTGTATACCTATTTTGATCATTAGATGCAACTAATGTTTGGGCATTCTTTTTTTCTTTTAAATAATTGGATAAGAGGAGATTCGAATCCTACTCTCTAAACATGGGATCATACACCAATCAATGAGTCAAATGATTGGATAAGTGTGGCTCCTATGCCCCAAGTGTAAATTCTACATACTACTTAAATAGGAATAGTTTTTGTAATTTCACAAAAATGCAATATAAAATTTTGATTTTTAAAAAGGATGTTACTTGTTATTCTATGTCCACAGTGCATTTAGATGACACTAATGTAAAGAGTGAAAAATGTTAAATGATCATATTATCATATGAAATTAGTAGGGAAAATTTTTTTTTGGCCCTTTAAAATAAAGTATTTTTGAAAATAACCTTCCAGATAAATTTAACTGTTTTTAGCCACCAGAAGAGATTTTGAGACAAAAATGCCCTTAATGAGATATCTTCGGTGACGTGGACTCTCAAACATACGAAAAATTAGAAAATAAATATGCGAAGAATTTTCGAACATCTACTTTTGTGCAAAACATCCAATTTTTCCTCAAAAACTTATGCAAAACAAAATAATGGTTTTTTAGATATTTCGAACATGGCATTCAGATAATCGAACGAGGAATCAGTTGTAATGAATCGAAAACTTCAAGAATGATGTGAAAGCAGAAATCCCTGATACGATGGTGAATAAAAAGGAGAAAGATGTGAATCTGAAGCAGAAATGGTCGTGCTACAGCAGGCCATATGGTTTGTGTGACTGCAGGGTTTTAGAGTTTGTGAAACAAAATGGTGGGAATGTGTGACATGGCATGGTTGGAATGTGTGACATGGCATGGTGAGAATATGTGAAACTGGTGTGACACGGCAGGGTATAGAGTTTGTGACACGACAAGGTGGCAATGTGTGATACGCCATGGTGAGACTATGTGAGACGGGTGTGACACGGCAGGGTATAGAGTTTGTGACACGTCATGAAGGAAATCTGTGACATGGTAGGGTGATAATGTATGAGATGGCACAGTGAGAATATGTGAGACGAGTGTGACACGGCAGCATTTAGAGTGTGTGACACGTCATGATCAGAACGTGTGACACGGCAGGGTCATAATGTGTGAAACGGCACAGTGATAATGTGTGACACGGCAAAGTTGAGAGTGTGTGACACTCCATGGAGGGAATCTGTGACACGGTAGGGTGACAATGTGTGAGACGGCACGGTGAGAATATGTGAGACGAGTGTGACACGGCAGCTTTTAGAGTGTGTGACACTTCATGGTCAAAACGTGTGAGACGATAGTGTCATGATGTGTGAAACGACATAGTGATAATATGTGACACGGGTGTGACACAACAGGGTTTAAAGTGTGTGACACGCCATGGAGGAAATCTATGACACGACAGGGTGATAATGTGTGAGACGGCACGGTGAGAATATGTGAGACGGGTGTGAGACAGCAGCTTTTAGAGTGTGTGACACGCCATGGTCAAAACGTGTGACATGGCAGGGTCATAATGTGTGAAAGGCACAGTGATAATGTGTGACACGGGTTGACACGGCAGGGTTTAAAGTGTGTGACACGCCATGGAGGGAATCTGTAACACTGCAAGGTGATAATGTGTGAGACGGCACGATGAAAATATGTGAGACGGGTGTGAGACAGCAGCTTTTACAGTGTGTGACACGCAATGGTCAGACGTGTGACACGGCACGGCTTGAACATGTGACATGCCATGGGTTTAATATGTGACACGTCATGGTGTGAAGAAAGGTGGGCAAATGACGAGGAAGGCGTTGGGCCTTCCACTAAACAAATGAAATGAATATAAAAGGCCATTTCATTTTAATTAAATATTTTTCTGAAATCGCAAACGTTTGTGTGAAGGAAGTAAGAGAGTTTCGTTCATTCCTCATTCTGAAAGGTAGCAGAGAGTTCGACTTTGTTCTTGCAAACTTAACTACATCACAGCAACAATGTCGGTTATCAGTGAAGAGGTTGGTCACTATAAAATTAGTCTTCCTTGTGTTCGTTGATATTTTATTGGGTTGGTTTGCTTAAACTTTTAAATTTTTGTTGGTTTGCTGAGTTGTTTGGTGTTTTTTTTTTTTTTGCAATTGTTATGCTTTGCTTAAACTGTTTTCTTCTTGGTTTTATGGTCGTACCAAAATGTTGAAGGGGGTCCACGTCTGCATATGGCGTGTTGTGGGTTAACTGGTTTTTTGAGTTTTTAGCATGTCACGACTATTCATGGCATGTTGTGGGTTAATTGGTTTTTTGGATTTTTAGAGTGTCACAGCTGTTCCTAGCGTGTTGTGGGTTAACTGGATTTTTTGATTTTTGGCGTGTCACGACTGTTCCTGGCGTGTTGTGGGTTAATTGGTTTTTTGGGTTTTTGGTGTGTCACGGCTGTTCCTAGCGTGTTGTGGGTTAACTGGTTTATTGAGTTTTTAGCGTGTCATAGCTGTTGGTGTAAGGAGTCAGTAATTACAATGATAGGCGTGTCGCGACACTGATGCATGGCGTGTCACTACATTTGACTTGATATGCATGGCGTGTTACAACATTTATTTCTTTCTTCAGTATACCTTGGTTCCACATTATGGGTTAACTGACTCGTGAATGTGTGCCATGTTTTGCAGGTACAGTCCAATCAGTATTAGGATCTTGATAGTTTGCTTCTTGTGCCGAGGGAGAAGTGGGCGTTCAATGTCGCTATCAACACCTACTGTAAGTAATCGCAACTGTATTACATCAACAAGACTCTCCAAGAGAAAAGGAGTACTATGCAGTGAAGCATGCATGTTTCGGAATGCTACTGGACGTATATCCACAAGGCTACTTCAGTACTAGTCTCTTGCATAACATCATGATTTGTCGAATCAATGAGACAACAAAAAACTTGTTAGTTAAAATTCCACTACGCAAGTATACGTATCGAATAGATTGTATATTAGTAAGCAGAGTATCGATCCCATAGGGAATTGATCTAAAAATTTACTAAATACTAAAATTAGAACAATTTAATCTTATCTGTCGTAATGTGCGGGTCCGGGAACCCGACCGCTAGACGTGAATGTGAAAACTCACTAAAAATTAAACTAGGAGTCGCCACCAATCTTTTTTACTAGGTGCGATTGGCCACCTATTGACTCGATTCTAATCGATGAAAACTTAAATTAATTTTAAGCCCACCGAAAAGAACCTTAAACCGGTCTACAATTTTCTGAATCTAGGTTCGGGAGTACGGTTACG
>NC_030851.1:10043667-10044903 GCF_000208745.1 Theobroma cacao | reverse complement strand
AAAATGGTTAAATGTGATAGAAAAACAAAGTAGAAAATTAATCGAGTTAATGTCCCATTTTTGGCCAAATTTTCCAAGGAAGAGAGTGAGCTGATTTTGGTGATTTTAGAGGAATATTGGCTGATAATTAATGGTTAGAAATGTTGGAGAGAGAATGGGACAATTTAGAGCTAAAATGAAGCGCGTTACCAATTTATCGGGTAAAGTACCAAAAATAGGTTAATACCGCGTTTAAGCCATTTTTGGCTATTGCATTTCATACCATGCATTAGTATAGGATTTAAGTCAAATATATAGTGATTTAGCATTAATGTGATGAATTGTGTAAATTTTTACAATGTGTCTAAGAGGAGAGCCTTCCGAAAAAGGCAAAGAAGTCGTATCCAACGAGTAGTGATCGGGGCGCTTAGAAAGCTTTTAGTTTGTACAAACGGTGAGTAAACTTATTATTATTGTAAATTATCTAGAGTTTATTTTTAAATGCCCTTTATGTATTTTATAAAATGAGAACGAGATTAAAACGGGATTTTTGATGTTTTAGGAAATAATGTGACAAATAAAAATATATTGTATTGATTATAAAATTGAGTAATTGGAGGTTGCAAATTGACTTGAAAAATATATATTTTCCTAGGAATGGCTTATGAGAAATGAGTATATGTGGCTATATTTTGTGAGTGCATTAGGAAATTTATGTAAGTTGTTTTTACTATACAGGCTGGATAAATAAATAAAAACCACGTTATACTGTCAAAATTTTATTAAAATTGGTGGGTTAGTCACTGCAGTGACGGGTTTCCGTGGACTGCCTATTAGAGGGGCACGGTAAACCCAGTTATATAGTTACTCCAATTGTAGAGGCGATGAGGGTAACTCCCGGGGTAGTATTAGAGCTCACTTCACGTCGAACCCCCATGTGAATGTGTAACTCGGCCAACGCCAAGGAACGACTTGTTTTAAAAATAAAAATGTGTTTCACGTGTGAATATTTTGACACCCTTAGCGGACTCGGTTAGATGCCTCGGTCAAGGTATCCTCGAGGATTAGTTTTGGCTTGAGCCTTGTTTTAATAAAAGACATAAGCCTTAACAACTGTTTTGGTAAATTACAAATATTTTATGGTTTAAGAAATAAATTGAAAACATTATGAAATGGGTTGAAATTTGTTGTTTAAACTTGCCTCCATTTTACTCGCCTTTAGATATTTATGATAATGTCTGTTTACTCATTGGGATT
>NC_030851.1:9931771-10042321 GCF_000208745.1 Theobroma cacao | reverse complement strand
TGCAGATCAAAACTTATATTTTGGTTATTTGTATTTCTATTCATACAATTTTTATTTTACTTTCATGTGCGAAAAATTATTTACGAATATTTCTATAAAAATTTATTTTATGAGAAAATAGAATATCTTATTTATTATTTTTGAATAGTACTAGTTGTCAACAATTTGCTTTCAAATGAACGTTTTAGATACTTAATTGTTTTTAAATCATTAAATATATATTTTCTGCTTACCTACTACATTTTTAGCAAGTTTTGAGATTTTTGACGAAAAATTACGAAAATACCCCTATGAGCCAAAGAATAATATTTTATTGTTCTTATTTGAAAATGATTTATGATTTTTTTGAAATACGAGAGTTAATAATTGTTGCTCACCGGGGAGATGCGGAAGTTGATGCTAAGTCTTGCGAGGTTTCAATCGGCATTCGGGGTGAAGAATGTCTGTCGAGGCCTCGCGGCGATTGTCACGGGCCCGATGGGGAGTTCTGGGTCGTGACAATGCAATTTCGATTAACTTTAAATTGTTTTCACTAAGTAAAGATTCAATTAGACAACACCTTCATTTATGCAATCAATTTCTAAGATTATCGAAAATTTAGATTAATTTGAAAATGATGGAGGATTGTTGGAAATTGAAAATAAATGAAAAGCCATGTCTGTTGGAAAAAATCAATAGACTGTTTGAAACAGATACAAGTATGTCTATTAGGAATAGGCACCTAAGCCTATAAAAAGGACTCTCCTTTGAAAAGAACACACAACAAAAAACTACATAATAACAATCTCTCCTTTTTTCTCCATATTCTCCAACTTTTCTTTTATATCATTTTGTTGTAAAAAAATCTTATAAAAGTTTGATAATCTTATCATACTCCGGTGAGTGCTTAGTGGATTAATTTTACCAATGCAAAATGGTATCAATCATTGAGCTTCATTGTATCTTCTAGGTTTATATGCCAGTAATTCTTTCGCACACTACAAGTGATGGCAAACAAAACCTTAAGAAAAGTAGTATTGTTATGCATCTTGAAGCCAATTTCTTGATTTTTCAGTTCCGTATCGTAACACTTTCTTCTTCTTTTCTTTTATCATTGAATGTAAAAAAGGGATCGAGCCATTAACAGCCTAAAAGGTTATAGCCTAGAAGGAGTGACTTGAATTGAATTCTCCAAGAGGGAAAACTGATAGGAGATAGTTTAACGCGAAGATGAGCAACATAATTGATGGTGATAAGAGGAGTCGGATAATTGGAAAAGACGGTGGGTTTGGAAGAAATAATAGAAGCAATGGTGACATTATCAGAAGGGAATGATGCCATCGGCAGCATAATCCTGATTGATGAGTTAACTTAATCCTGATTTTATGTTTGAATTGCTTTTCCCTTCGATAAGCATTGTGCACCCTCATATCTAGGTCATCATGAAAAACAAAATTACTTTCTACATTTCAATCGTATTTCCAATGTTGATTTGACATGTCAAGGTTAATGCTTTAACTTTAAGATTTTCAATATTAAAATTTAAAAGAAACTTTTATAATATCGATGATATATATATATAGCTTCTAATGTAAAAGAAGTTAACAAATATAATAATTAAAATTAATATGAAAAATAAATGTATATAATTTATATAAAGAGTTTCATGTGTTTAATAAAAAGAAAAATTACAAATTTGAATCATTTCAAAAAAAAAGATAGACATTTATATTAAGAAGGAAGACACGCGTAATTTTATAGACAAGTTTAAAGTGATATATAATAGTTGTTGAGCCATCTAATTGTGGCATTGAGAGGCCAAATTTGATTGGGACAGTCGAGCATGGGCTTGTTAAAGCGAAGTCTTCAAAGCCATGGGTGATGATTCACATGAAAATTAAGTTGAGCATAAGTTTGGTTTGGACTTGGCTTAGAAAACTTATGATAAATGAAAAGCTCATGAAACATATGGCTCGTCTACTTGATTAAACACCACTTTCATACCAAAATCACAAAATTGTGCCGCCATTGAAGAAAATAAGAAGAATATGTTTCTAGAGATATCCTGCCATACCACCGGCCTAACTGTTTATCATTAATTAATATCCTTGACACAATAATAGAGCTATCACATTCACATGGTTGAATGTTGATTGTTGATAATCCATTTTTAGGCGGGGCACTTGGTACTTTGATGTCTGGCCTTGTTCATTTATCATCATGTCCATTTTTATTTTGAATGATGTATATCTAACAACGGAAAACTGGCCAGCTCATGCAACAATTACTACTATAGCACAACATGATCAATCTTTTCCTTAGCTCATAAGAAACCTTTTGTCAAACAATTGTTTTCTCGGATTTTTAACGAAATTAATTTATATTTAAAAATTACGTTTATGTTTTTACAGAAAAACACACATTATGTAAAGTCATGAGTAAAAGCACTAATAATAATAATAATAATAATAACAATATATAATTTTGTCAAAGACCAACATGAGAAAGAAAATTATGGTAAAAAAATTGTTTTCAAAGCATATAATTTATACAAAGAAGGAGATTAGAAGTTTAAATTTTCAATCCTCGTTATCTTTTTTAAAAGGCTGTATTCTTTTCTTTATCTCAAATTTGATGATAAATGAAAAAAAAATCACTAACTAAAAATTAGCAAGTGCTGCCAGACACCTACCTAAGGTTTGATTTTCTCTTTGAAAAGTTTTGATTTCTTTTTGTCTTCTTTGAGTTAGTCTTTTGTGTTAGTTAATGGTTGGGATTTGCGTTCCCATTTCAAAATGGAGCTAAGGCATATGCCTACGTGTCCGGTATTTGCACCTTTAGGTAACGTTGGTATTCTTGTCAATATCAATATAGTGAACCAATCATGGTGTGATCTTCTTATTATAATAATATTATCATTGATGATTTGAGATTCTTTTACTTAGTTATTAGTAATCAATCAAGATTACAAATCATCATGCACATAAAAATCAAATATCACTTCGTATCAAAAATAAAAAGAACCATGTTTTAACATGTTAATAAATTAATAATTTTAATATTTTATTAACGGGTGGTGCTATTAGTACTCTTCATTGTCTATTAACACTTCCCATTAACAACTTATAATTATAATTTTCTAAATTTGCCTCACTTAAATAATTTTTTATTCAAATCAAATTTCAATTAATTATATTACTATTTATCTATTCATGCTCCTCATTAATCTCAATTACTCTCACCTTTTGTTTACGCACCCTTTAACTCTCTATAGCTTTTTATATTTCTTGTGACTTTCATTGCTTTCTTTCTTCTCGGTAGGTTCAATTCATTAATTTTAGATTAATCTAACAATGGAGTAGCAATAAATTGATGATGAAAACATGAAATTCAATGAAATCTTTTGCCCTAATGTCGAAAATAGCTTAACATTGGAGTTAAATTCTTATCTAGACATCCTTTCTTCTAGTATGTTCTTCTTCTTTTTTATCTCAACTAAAACAAATACAAAACAACTATTTAGACAAATAAATTTGGAAAAAAGTTTATGTTCAGCAAAATTTTTAAAATAGAAAAATAAAAAATTATTTAAACAAAGAAAAAAAGAACATACAAGAAGAAAGCATGCCAAGATAAGAATTTAACTCCTACTTATTTATCATTTGACAATCTTATCACACATAATTTGGGTCAGTTTTCTTTATTTAAAGATTCACAATAATCTTCTGTATTTACTCCCTTTTTATTCCATCAATTTGCTACTCAACTTAAACTTTGTACCTCTCAACTAAAACAAATACGAAACAACTATTTAGGTAAATAAATTTGAAAAAAAAAAGTTTATGTTGAGTAGAATTTTTTAAATAAAAAAATATTTAAACAAAGAAAAAAAGAACATACTAGAAAAAAGCATGCCAAGATAAGAATTTAACTCTAATTCCAAGCTATTTTCATTATTTTTGCCATTTGGGCAACAGATTTCATTGAAGTTCATGTTTTTATCATCAATTTGTTGATGCTCCGTTGTTAGATTCATCTAAAATTAATGAATTGAACTGGAAAAAAAAGAAAGCAATAAAGAGTCACAAGGAATATAATGCGCAATCAAAAGGTGAGAATAATTGAGATTAACTATGTGTAGACACTATAAAAAAGGAAAATCATAATAAATTTTATTAATTAAAAATAAATGAAAAAATGAACAACAAGTAAAATAAAAAAAAAGAAAAAAAAGGGGAGAGGGGTACGACTGGCAGGGTGGTGGAGGCACTACACTCGACCAAAAAGTCGAGTGTATAAAGCCCCACTGTAGCAATCAAAAAGATGAGCAATCGGCAAGCAAACAACCTGCAAAAACCATAGCAACAAGTAGCAACCAAAAAATCCTAGTTCTCTAACAGCCAAAAACAATCCACAAAAAAATCAAAAAAATATATCAAACAATACCCAAAAAATGTGTGTGCAGTGAGAGTTGGGGCTCTTGCTGTCGGTTGGAAGAGAGATTTTTAAGGGTTTTTGGGCTTCCGTTTGGGAGAGATCAGGAAGTTTTGGGTTGTCGTCGGTTGAGGAAAGCCTATTTGAGCGACGTCGCCGGTTGGAGAGCCGACCGTTGGGGAGCAGTAACCACCGGTTGGGGAGAGCCGACCGTTGGGGAGCAGTAGCCGTTGGTTGGAGGGAGCCGATCGTTAGGGGAGAGACGCCGTCGGTTGGGGAAAGTCGATTTGAGCAACGCCGTCGATTAGAGAGCCGACCGTTGGGGAGCAGCAACCGCCGATTGGGGAGAGCCAATCGTTGGGGGAGTGACGCCGTCGGTTGGGGAGAGCCGACCGTTGGGGAGTAACAGCCGTCGATTGGGGTGTTGCCGGTCTCTGGCGGTGGTCGGTGAAAAAAGAGTTAATGAGAGAGAAAAGAGAGAAGAAAAGTGAGATTTTTTTTTAGAGAGAATGAGGAGGGTCCGACGACTAGAGAGAGAAAGTGGGGAAGAAATGGGAAAAAAAGAAAGAAAAGGGGATTTTATACCTAGGTTTTAAAGTGAAACGGTGTCGTTTTGGGGAAGGTAGAGTGGTGATCAAAACGGCGTAGTTTTGGCACTTGTGGGCTGCTGGACAAAGAGAATGGACAGTGGGCTTTGGAGGGACCACGGGTCAGGCCGGCTATTTGGGCCAGTTTAGCCCAGTCAGGTAAAAATCTCATTCCTTTGCCAAACTGATTTGTGGTGATTTGGGCTACCTGGGCTGTTGTGATATTGTTTGTTTAGAATTTAATCTTATCTGCTTAGCTTAAGCATTAATGATGCATGATTAATTTTAAACTATCCTAGGATAATATTCTAAAATCTCTTAGATAATATTCTTAGGGTCATAAAATTATTAAAAAATAGAATAATGCAAAAATAAGGATAACAAAATATATATAAAAATGATAAAAGTAAAAACATTTTAGAAAAAGTTTAGTTATACGAAGAACGTAAGCTTAGGAGAATATTTACTACAAATATAAATAATTCTTAAAATATATACATATATACATAAAACATAAAAAAATAAATAAATAATAATAAATAATAAAATAAAGATATAATGACATTAACTATAAGTATAATAAACCGATGATGGGATGGTCGGTTGGAACGCGAGAAGTCGCAACCTGGGCCCATTTTTCCTAGGTTCGGAATCTGAATTAAGGCTCCACCAGTAAGATGGGAGAGCCTCGATTTCGAGATCCTGAAATTTTTATAAATAAAAAAATTAACAACACAAAATCATTCAAAAACATAATAAATAAATAATAGATAAAAAAGAAAAAATAAAAATAATAATAATGATAATTCAAATGTATATATATATAATAAATGTATGAAAAGGTAAAACCCATGACATCAAATAAATAGACTAGTATAAACTATCAAGGAAATTCCAAAACAATAAATAATTTAAAAATTAAACATTAAATATCTAGTGGTATAAACTATAGATTAATAAAATGTTATGTAAAAGAAATAAGATAGAAAGTAAAAAAAAAATGGAATTAAATATAGATATAAATTTTAGGCATTAGGTTTGAATAAAAGATTGCTTACAAAAAATAGTAATAGGAAAAATAGAAAAATATGATAATAAAAAAATAAAATAAAAATAATAATTAAATAATAATAAATGACCAAAAAATAGATAATTGTATTAGCATAGCATATATATTGCATCATGCATATCATTGCATATAAATATTTATGTTTCGAGTTTAAGCCCCGATGATGTGTTTTGTTCGATCGCCTTTAATATATTTTTCCTTTAACTGTGTTATGCAAGCAATATTATCCTCATATAACGTTGTTGGAATTTCTTTCTTGGTTAGCAAATTACACGTTTCTTGAATATAGTGAGTTACAGTGCGTAACTAAATACATTCACGACTTGCCTCATGAATTGCTAAAATTTTTGCATGGTTAGAAGAAGTAACAACTATAGTTTGTTTTACAGAACACCATGAAATAGAAGTACCTCCATATGTGAACAAGTAACCTATCTAGGATCAAGCTTTGTGTGGATATGATACATATCCTGTATTTGCATAACTAATTAAATTTTATTTTGATGCATTTGAATAATATAAGCCTATATTCATTGTTTTCCAGAAATATCGAAGTATATGTTTAATTCAATTCTAATGTCTTCGAGTTGGAGAAGAAATATATCTTGCTAATAAATTCACAACAATTGATATATCAAATCATGTATTGCTAGCAAGATACATTAGTGCTCTAATTGCACTAAGATATGGTATTTCAGAACCAAGAAGTTCTTCATTATCCTCACGAGGTCAGAAAGGTCTTTTTTTTTCACATCTAATGACCTTACAACTATTGGTGAACTCAATGGATATGTTTTCTCCATATAAAATTATTTTAGCACTTTTGCTATATAATTAGATTGATGGACAAAAATTTCATCTGCCAAGTGTTCAATTTAAAAACCCAAACAAAAATTTATTTTTTCAAGGTCTTTCATATCAAATTCTCTCTTTAAGTAATCCACGGCTTTTGATAACTCTTCAAGAGTTCCAATAATATTCAAGTCATCAACATAAACAACAATTATAATAAATTCATATCTAAACCCTTTTATAAAATGCATGGGCATATAGGATTATTTCTATAGCTTTCTTTCAACAAATATGCACTAAGGTGATTATACCATGTGTCTAGATTGCTTTAATTGATATAAAGATTTATTTAATTTAATCGAATAAATTTCTCGAGAATTCAAATTTTGTGCTTCAGGCAACTTAAATCCTTCAGGGTTTTCACATAGATATTGATATCAAATGAGTCATATAAATAGACTGTAGCTACATTCATTAGACACATTTTAGTCTTCTCATATATTGCTAGACTAGTTAAAATAGAATTGTAATTATATCTACCACAGAGAATATATCTCTTAATAATTAATACCAGATCTTTGGGTAAAACCTTGTGCAACAAGCCGTACTTTATATCTCATAATCTTATTTTTCTTATTTTGTTTTTACACAAATACTCATTTATATCTCACTAGTTTTACACCATTTGGTGTACGGACTACAGGTCCAAAAACTTCACATTTTGTAATCAAATTTAATTCCACTAAGATTGCATCTTTTCACATTGGCCAATTATTTCTATGTTTACATTCTTCAATAAATATAAGTTCAAAATCCTCGTTTTTCTTTCATATTATTAAGCTCTATATTATGCACAAAATATCATCGACATTTATTTATCGGTTTTATCTTTTCCCATCATGACATAATTTATTGAGATATATTTATTTTCACTAATTTCAGGTACTTGAATTTCTTCTGGAATGGTTATCAATTATGTCAAGGGTCTCTTCTAGAGTTTCTACTTCCTCTTTCTAACCATCTTAAATATTTGCTCTTTTTCTTTTCGAGGATTTTATCTTTGAAACTGATTGATCTCCATGCTTCTGTCGTGCTTTGCCCTACAGGGACATTAATGTTAATAGGAGCATTTGCAGCTGGTATATAAGATTTAGTTATTCCCTTTAGGTCAGTAAATACGTCTGGCAACTGATTTATTATATTTTGCAAAATAATTATCTTTTGAACTTCAAGTTCATATTGATTTGTGCGAATATCAAAACTAGATAATGATAATTCATTCTAAAAAATTTTCTTTCTTTTACAGCTGCTTATTTTTCTCCCCCTAATGTTTGAAAACTTGTTTCATCAATATGACAATTAACAAACTTTGTCATGAATAAATCTCCTATTGATAATTCTAAATATTTAATTACAAATGGAGATTCGTATCCAATATATATTTATAACCTCCTTTGAGGACCCATCTGTGCATTGTGATGGAACAATTAAAACATATACCACACATCCAAAAACTCTTAAATGGAAAATATTTGATTCTTGACAATAAACCAATTGTAGAAGGAGAATTTATAATAACTTGTTTGGCCTGATGCATACAAATACTGCTACATCCAAAATGGCATGCCCCCAAGTAGACATTGAGAGTTTGAATTTTATAAGTAATGGCCTTGCAATCAGTTGAAAGTGTTTAATAAATAATTCTACTAGACCATTTTGTGTATAAGCATAAGCAACAGACTGTTCAATAATTATTCCAACTAATATGTAATATTAAAGGCTTAAGATGTAAATTCACTAGTATTGTCAAGACAAATAATCTTAATTATATAACTAGGAAAATGTACTTGCAAATGAATCGTTGCAAATGCCAAATTGCAAGTTGATAATAAGCACACATGTGACCATCTAGTCAATGCATCAATTAAAACCGTAAAATATATGAATGGTTCATATGATGGATGTATGAATCCACATATAACCTTGAATATTATTCAAAACCGTAGAGAATTCAGTCCCAACTTTTGCTGGTGATAGCCTTATAATTTATTTACCTTCAGAGCAAGCAACACATATAATTCATTAGATTGAAAAATCTTCTGGTTTTTCAATGAATGATCATATAAATTTTCAATCATTTTTTTTACATCATTATTGATCTGGGATGGTCAAACCGACCATGCCAAACATTAATATCATTAGAAAACTTCTGATTTACTATGAGTTTCAATTATTCTAACATTTGTGTAGTTTAATTATGAGAATAGAACAAGTAATTTTTTTTCAACACACACTTTCTAATTGAGATAATAGATGTAATATAGAGGTATTAAGTGTCTCTTTCATTTGTTGTCTCAATATAATATCTATTCAAACGAATATCTTTAAAACTTAATAAACTTCTTTGAGACTTAATAGAAAATAATATATCCTTTATTACTTTATTCTTCAAGGTAGTAAAATATTAACTTTTCAAGAGCCTTCAATTAATCTTGTACTACTAGATATTGAATTGACTTTGGCTCTTTTTTTTTTTTTTTTGTCAAGTAGGAAAAATATTTCTTGTCTTTAAATATAGTGTGTGTTATAGCAATGTCTGCTAGAAATATATTTACATCATAGATCTTGGATCCAACAATATGAATATCCATTTTTTTTTAAGTAAAATAAGATATATATAATAAGAAACTTGCAAGTTGTCATTAAAGAATATTAAATATAGAATTAAAACACATAATAAGAACATATCATTTAAATATAATGAAAACATACTAAAGTATCTTTATAATATAGTAATACTAAAATATACCAATTACTATTAAGTTCATTCTTGGATATTCCCATTACCAATTAAATGATCAATTCTTTTTACAGGACAAAAAAATCAACCATGAATATTTTCGTTACCAATCATATAATCAATTCCTCTTTCAGGATGGATAAATAGCTTGATGTGCTATATCAACTTGGCCATGATTAAAATCATCACAAGATGTTATAGTTTTCGGTGATACTTGATACAATTCAAGATGTACAATAGGTACGTAACCAATAGTCTTTCATGCCACATCAATGATAATATGTTTTCTATATTCCTCTTTTTTTTCTTTTTTTTTTATCTTTTCATTATTCATCCACTTCTGGTGGGTTAAAAGTATTCATTCATTTTTTCGATGGGTTATTCACTTCTGGTAAGTTAGTGGGTTGCAACATTTATCCACTTCTGGTGATAAAATTATCCATCCACTTTTGGTAGCAAAATTATCCTTAGATTCTTATGGTAAAATTATCCATCCACTTCTGGTGGTAAAATTATTTTAGAATTAAAATAGTGATAGTGTAAATTATTATAACAACCTCTTCCATATCCATGATCATAATTATTAAATGATGTGACATTCACTTCAGAGAATAGATAGATTCATGACCATGACCATAATTATTAAATGATATTGCATTCACTTCAGGAAATGGATAAATTTATAATTTTTTATTTGTAGCTCGTTTGTCACATTCATTTCAGAGAATAAACATTATGATTTTTCATTAATAACTATATAATAGTAAATTCACTTTCCAATCAAAGGACAGAATATAATTTATACTATATGATATCAAAATTCATGTCAAGGTTGATTTTTAGAGAATGAAAATATTAAAGAAATATCAAGTCACTTACTTGATTTGTTACAACCAAAAATTAAAGACCAATCATTGAAATCCTTTTAAAGCTCGGAGATGATGAAAACAAAATAATAGGAACACTTACCTGATTTGCTAAAACTATAAATCAAAACCGAATAATTGAAATCCTTTTGAAGCTTGAAGATGATGAAAAAATAATAATTCCAAAACTTAAGAGATCAAAGAGGATCGTGCTGATAACGTGCTATGAAATAAATCTTAAAAGAACAACTATAAGAGAAATATAAGATAAAGTATTTAAAGGAAGTAAGAAGATCTTATTCAAGTATATATCTACAAATGAAGTAAAAGTGTCTATTTATAGGCTAACAATCCTTTGAATCATAGTCCTAATCTAATTCTATCTAAAAGTTCAAATCATATGACATTTCTCGTATCTTACCTTTTAGGCTGTTTGACTTAATCTGTACTTCTTGAGTCATAATATAATAGACATTCACATATTTATTAATAACAAATATATTTATTTTTGATATACTATCTTTTAATCTTTTAAATTAGATGGAAATTCTTTGAATGGAAAACATATAATAATGAATTTGCTATCCAAACAAGATCATATACTTAACTAAAGTAAAACAAATGAGAGGAAAAATATGTAATATCTTTTGAGTTGGTTAAATTTTTTTTTTGAAGGATTAAAAATTTGGTATGTAAAAATTGTATATTTTAATTTTGAGAGGAAGTTTCTTATGTACATATTAAAAAAGGTAAATCTTTATGTCTTAATAAAAAAATTCTTATTTTTTAAAATAAAAATTAAAAAATTAATCTAATCGCTTACGATAATTTAATGCATGTAATGTTTGGCTGAATCTGGTCACAACCCGGAAACACAGCATATGCCACTAAGCTGCTAAGACTAATTTTCCAAACTTTTTCTTCGCATGCTTAAATACCTTTGCAACAAACACTTACATTAAATCAACAGAGACAACACCCGTTGCCAATTCAACCAAACCGGCTGGACTTTTGCTGGCCCCAGTAATTGCAACCACTTCTCCCAATCGTGTCCTTCTCTCTACGTGTACGGCATAGAGCCAGCTACTCTACAGGTGTCGGAAACCCACATGGCTATCGTTTGACACTTAAACATGGACTTACTCTCCCCCCATTCTTCGTGAATGAAATGGTCAGACTCCGAAGAGATGGCAACCTCAAGTTGCTCGGCTTTTAAACCTCCCTCTCATGCACATATATATATATGACTGCCTTTAACCTTTTCTCTCAACAACAAACTACTAGAGTCCTTCTAACCAATATTCATAAGACACCGAGATTCGCAGCCTCGGCTAGCTGTCTAGCAAATCAGCACTCCAGAAAATATCCGTCTGAAAAGCTAGAAAAAAGAAGCAAAAATCATGGTATGTTTCTGCTTTCTCGTTGATCAGACAAGGAAAGTGAGCAGAAGTAAACCGGCGGCGGGGTTTTGCTCGCGGTGCGGTGGGGGAGCTAGTGTAGCTGATATGAAAACTTCTACAAGGTTTTGCTATGTGCCTTTTTATTGGAAATCTTGGAGAGCAATTATATGTACTTTTTGTGGAGCAATTCTTCGATCTTACCGTTGAATTCATGGGATCCTACTAGTGTATCTGTTTTTGCTTTTGCATCTTTTTGCAAGGTCTAACAGTAAATTTAGCTGGAATCCGTAATATGTATGATTTCCATTCTTTAATAATTAGTTTAAGGAGTGATGTCCTCATTCTCATTTACATTTAACAGCCTTCAGTTTTGCATTTTTTCTTCCTTTTTCATTTTTTTCCACTTTTTTTCTTCCATTTGACTCTGTAATGGGTTTAATCTAGCGACTTGCTTCTGTAACAGAAGTTCTGTTCCGGTTGCTTCAATGGAAGAATGAAAAACGAGGGCGAAGGGCCGTAAGGGAAGAAAAGAAAAATGAAAAATAGTAAGAGCCACCATAAATTATGGTCTATAAACAAAGAGCCATAGTAGTAATTAAAAACTGGACAATGCATAGATAATAGATCTGACACTCTGACGATGACCATAAATTTGTACTGCCTTTATACCTTTAAAGATCAGCTCAAGACTGATGGCTTTCAATGGAAAAAAAAAGAAGGGTGGTTGACAACTTAAATGAAAAGGACGGGTTTGTTACAGAAGTAGTTATGTGGTATTTAGAAGTTCTTATTGTGTGTATTGTGAAAACATAAAATGAGCTTACGTTATTGTAGTGTTGGTGTAAAATGTTTCAGCTGGCTGTTAACTTATCGTGTTGAGTGGCTTTTCTCCATAACTGTTTTGCCCATCGAATTAAGAAGCGGAGAGTAGATACGGATGCTGTGGTTGGAACTGGTCTGCTTCGAAGTAATTGGGAGCTACCATGAGTTTGTCAATCACTTGAGAAAGCAGAATCAAATAAACCATCTAAACCATTGATTGGCGATATATGGCAAATTTTAGAGCTGCCTGCTCTGGACCTATATCTTACCTCGATTGCTTTCTTGTGCAGGCCGTATATCGTCCAAGGAAGAGTTTGACAGTGGCTCTACAAATTAATGGGTTGCTGAAAATCGTAAGGTTGCAAATTTCAGTAAACACAAGGTGTTGGTCGATCGAGCCGACCATCGTTCTGCCCTGCCATACCGGGAACTGAGCCGTAATGGTCAGGAACTTTGGCGATCCAGTGGAACCAGAAATGTTAACAAAATACCTTTAATATAAATTAACATCTTAACTAATCACTCTGATTAATTGTTAATGTTAAATGTTTAGATCAGTCGCCCGTTAACTTGGATTAAGAATTTTTGGATCTCAGTCTGAGCAAGTGCAATTCCTATCCATGCAAAAATGTTAACCGACAATATCCTAAGCACTCGTTAATGCTCCTTTTCTTTTTAATTTAAATTCACAATCTACACGTAAACCAAGCCTTAGTCAAAAACCATTAAATACATGCGGCTGGTGAAAGGTGAATGCTGTTGGTTTGGACGTTAGGTCACACCATGCTAGCTCACATTTCTCTCAAAAATTTGTATTTAGTTTTTATTTTTTTTGAAGAAAATGCATAATGATATAAAGCTGTACGACCGCTGTACAAAATTAAATAAGCTGCATGTGAAAAGCAACAGAGGAATAAAGGGCGTTTTCCTTTCTTTTTCTGGAGTGAAAATTTAAAGCTCTATATATATTAACCTTGCATGGCAAAGGGGACAGGACAAACTCCAAATTAAATTCTACAGGTAATGACAGCGCCATGCTATGCTATAATTTACAGCTTTCAATATTTATTGGCTCGGCTTCGTGGCTTGGTCCCCCTACTTAATTAGGTTTCTTGTCCTCTGATTCAGTGGGTTCATCTGTCCTTGAGGGCTAAGAAAAGTGTATCCATGGTTTAAGCAATGGCTTTAGGTTGACTGTCCCTTTGGTTGAACTAATTGGACTCCAGCTGGATAGCCTGTCCAAAGTACCGATACAGCTTCGTAATCTGTGTATATCATACATTTGGCAAATGTAATCTCACGCCTAAAAACAATAGGATTTTTATTCACCTAAGTTTTACCTAAGTGATCAACATGACTTTAGAAAATTTAGTATTTTGGCAATGTGCCTTTTCATCACATGCATAATTAGTAAATAAGTAATTGATGAACTTTCATCAACAAATGATAATAATGCACTACACTTCCATATCTCATTGGTCTTTTCATAACCAAAGATAACAACATGCATGAAAACTTTTGAATTTAGACTTTACAGTTGATTCTATTTCATGTCATAATTAATTCATCATAAATAGTTAAAGCTGCACGAGAGAATGTTGAATCATCTTCACACAAGAGAGGGAAGTGTTGGTTCGAGAGCATTTGGATTTTGGGTGCTAACGCTATGGATTACTTGCCCTGTCTACATGCAAAGCACTTATATTGATAGGTCCGCTCTTCATGTGGAACCAGCGGCTATTCTTTTGTTCATGATCTTGGCTACACTTCGCGCTGTTGGAAAGTGACTCTTTGCAAGTTGTATGGACCCAAGTTTGATTGATTTTGGTGCTCTTATTTCCATGTTTTCTCGTTGTTGGAAGGAATCAAGGGCTGTGGGCAATGGTTTAGCTCATAACTTAATTCATGTGGGGTACGGCTACCATAGTGTAGGTGAAAATTCAAGTTTATCAGACCTCCCTCTTTACCAGGGGAAAAAAGAAAAGAAACAGAGAAAACAGCTAATCTTGATCGATCTTATCTTATGTGATTTTTTATTTAGTATGCCCATCCCATTTGACCCACGAGAAAGTCAGCTTCTGTTTTTCTAATTGGGTGTTGCAACTTAGGTAAGGAAAAAAGTCAACTCCACAATTTTTTAAATGCAAAGTTGCGGAGGGCAGCAGCTGACTAGGGGCATACTTCCGACTTCCAAAGGCAACGCAGGTGAAGAGTGTAAACATATTGTTGTTCAATGAGAGGAGTTGACTGCAACAAACTGCGGCAATTACTGTTTATCTGTTCACAAACTCTTTGACTTTTCAAAGGCATGTGCTCTCTCTTCTCTTCCTTTCCCCGTGAATAATTAAATATCCGCGTCCGCCCGTGCGCGTTCTTTCCTCCATGCATGCTACCACACTTTTTAATTACTACGCATTCATTCTGGTCGGCGAACGTCAACTGAGTCACATCCCCCAAATGAACCCTTTTAAAGGGGGAAATGAGTTGGCGCACAAAGATGTTAGCTTTTTGTTGGTGATGGCGAGAAAGCTTGGTAAGATTTGAGTTGTGGGATTGTTGCCTTGTGGTTTGCCTGCTCCCGATGTATTCAGGCGAGAGAGATCGTTGTATGGACGACTTAAAAAAAAGGTCATGCATTTATAATTAATGTGTTTTTTTAATTTAATAAAAATAATATTTTAATTATCCTTAATAAATGCTTATAAATATCGCCTTTAACCAGATCCTTTATTATTATTTCAAAAAGGAAACATTCAAAAATTCATTATTATTTATTATCTCTACAGCTTGTGAATGTAAGTGTGTTCGCCCGACTCGAATCTATAAACTCTGAGGTTTGAGCTCGACTGAACTTGAAAATAATATTATATTTTTTTATTTTTATTTCTTTTTACTTTTAAAATAGTAATATATAAAAAATAAGATTAAATTTTTGATTTGGGATTAAAATCTTTGAATTTTTATCAATTTAGAGTTAAATTTTTAATTGTAATAATCAAGGGTAAAATATTTTCGATATTTTACTATTAAAGGTTAAAGTGAAAAGTGTTTGAAGTGTGTTAGATACACGTATGATGTGAACATTTACTTGTTGTATAAAATACGGAAAGATAGTTTTGTCAAAAAAATCTTTTCTATCAAATTAAAACGGTTTAAATTATGACGTGATGCGTAACGACTTTTTCATCATGAAATGTAAAAATTAAATTTTTCAACATAATATATAATAACAATATTTTTCAACATAATGTAAAATAACTAAATTTTCTGTAACAATTATATTTTTCGATATAACGTATAATAATTATGTTTTTTAACATAGTGTAATAATTAAATTTTCAATATAATGTGTAACAATTATATTTTAAAACATGACATATAACACTATTTTTGTTAACATGACATTAATAACATTTTTTGGTGTTATCTCCTCCTCTTCCTTTTTCTTCTTTCTTGTTGTTGGTGTTATTTTTTATCCATCACTCTCTTCAGCTCTGTTAACTTTAAAAAAAATAAATCTTGAACATCAACAATGGTGAGTAAAAGCCAAAACAAACTGAAGAAGGAGACCTCAGGGAAAAAACTGGAAACTTTTCATTCATATTCACAACGGTTCAATAAACAGCTGGTTTTAAAAAATCACAACAAAAATGGTTTTATAAGTGGACCCATACAACCTGCCCGATGCATTACCCAAAAACAAAGAAATAGGCCACATGGCCATTACATCTACCGAGGCTAACAGCCAAAGGAAAATAGCAAGCAATAAGAGATTTAAAATGAAATAAGAACACGTGCATAGCACGTATAAGACAAGAGAGCATGTAACAATCACGCGATTGTCAAAAAAGCTTCGCGCCATATTGCAAATCAGGCTTCCACCTCTAACGCTTCTTTCTTATTTCTAACTCTTTTGCTCGTCTTCTACGCTTTTTAGGGGTCTTTTTCTCCTTCTTCTTCTTGTGGGACGCATTCGATGAACTTTTCAATTAGTATCTCGATCAGTCGTTATCCAAATTTCCTTTACTATTTCTCTTTGTAATATATCTCAGGTATGCATTTGATATATTGTCCCCCTCTGAATCCGCTTTCTTGATCACTTCTTAGGCTAAAGTTTTTGCCGCTTTTCTACAATTTTCTACGCTTCCTTTGATTTTCAGTGTGTTTCCATAATCTGATCTGTGCCTGAAGTTGGTTGCTTCATGATGGAATTTGTTATTCTTTAATCATTTTTTCCTTTAAAAGAAGTTGGTATATTTTGATGGGAAGGATGTGGGATTTGAAAAGAAAATGAAAAAGTAAGATTTTTAATTTTAAAAAAAAAACAACATTTGTTCCATAAAATGTGGCAGCAACATTTTCTAACACACCATGTCAACAGCTCACATGATTTTTTGTTGTGTGTGATACATCCTCCATTTACCCGTCAACTTAACCTTTAATTATAAAGAATGAAAAACGTTTAGTTCTTTATTGTTATAAATGAAACGTTTGATTTTTAATTGAAAAAAATGCTCAAACATTTAATCATAATTTAAATATTAAATTAAAAAAATAATTATTTTAATGATCAATATAAAATAGATGGAAGATGGAGCTCCAATTCGAGCTTAGATTTTCAATGTATCAAGTTACCTTGACTATGAACATCTCTAATTGTAAATAGCTAGATAGTACAATTTTCAAAAATGCCCTTGAATGAATGTTAAGAAGTAAGATGAAATGTTTTTGTGATTGGACTTAAGAGTGGAATGGAAGTAAGAGGCAAAGCTCAGGTAAGTTGCATGTTGCCGTGACAAGTTTTTTTTTTATTATTATTAATTAATATTATTAAATTGAAATCATATTGAAATTAGATTTAAGTAACACATTTTTTGTTGACTTATAAGTGGATATTATTAAATAAAAAGTTCACGTAGATTCACCCAAATTTTAGTTAAGAAATGTATGCAATATCAAGACTAACTCAATTATACAAATAAAAATCATAGATGTTTAGTTTAAATATTAATTTTTTTATTCTCATGACATTAATCATAAATGATAGGTTCACATCATTTAAATTCTGAATTATAAGTTAATTAATAAACTTATTAAAATATTTATTCAACCGAACTGTGTTAATACAATTCACACTTTACACTTAATTGTTAATTAAAAAAAATTAAAGAAGTGAAAAACTACACATAAAGTAATCAATTCAATAATGATGGTAAAAGTGTTAAGTTTAACTGAATTAATAAATTTATCGTTGAAATTAATGATCATTTCTTGTTACTAATAATTGTAATTAGGAAAACTATATTCGTTAACGAATTAGGTGAAAAGGCTAAATTAATAAAGAGGTTAGAAATAATGACTGTTTGTTATCCAAATTTATTCAATTAATTATTTTATTTTTTATTCTTTCCCTTCTTTCTAATGTAATTACATAAAAATCTGAAATTAAATAGATAAAACAATGGGTTAGGAAATATCCCAATTGTTATTGGGTTTGATCCAAATCTGTTAGGCGGAAAGCTTGTTAGTGGTTGGGCTAAGGCGGAGTCGACCCACCTCTTCTTTTCTATTTCGTTTTTTCTCTTCCCATCTACCAAAACCATGTAAATTTGATGATCTTATAAAAACTACACCTAACCCGAATCATAAATTTTTATGTGTGTTTTTCACTTTTGCTTTCCTCTTAGTGCACGAGCATATGAGTTGATTGAGTATTATTCTCAAGTGAGATGTTTTCACCCAATAATTTGGTCTTCAAAATTTGAGCAAGACCACTCAACGACATTAGGTAGTTTATATGTTGGGTGGTGGAAAAACGATTCATCAAGGTGAGAAAGACGGAAGGGAAAGAAAGGGAAGGATGGAAGGGGGAGAGAGAGAGAAATAGGGGCGGGCTGTTAATGATGATTGTGCACTGCATGTGTTTGTGATGTTGTTACTATGAGCTGCCATCTTTAATGTTTGGTAGGAGGAAATCGCAATTCCATTCCTTTCTAAGTCTTGAGTGCTCTCTTCCATTTTTATTTGTATTTGGTTCACGGAACGATCATTTCATGAAATTATCATTTTTAGAGAGATCCGAATGACTATTATTGACCCCCTCGGTAATAGTTTTTCTATGAATCAAGGAATAAGCTGAAAAATTTTAGAAAATACCCTTGATAATTTTGTGAAATTGCTATCCCAAATATGTTAAAACCTAACCCTAACTTATAAAAGCCTCCATTTTCCTCTTTTTCATTCCCATCCCACCTCATCGGCCTCTCTCTTTCCCTCTCTAAAATATTAATAAAATAAAAGAATTATATTAGAGTTTAAATTATAAATTATAAATAGTTTAGTATGAAAATAGAGAATAAAATAAATAATCATATTAAAATTTTAATATTTCACAAAGTGAAAATAGAGAAAAATAAAATAAAATTAAATAATCATATTAAAATTTTAATAAAATTTTTATTCACTTATCAAAAAAATTAAATATTTTAAATTAAAATTTATAAATTATAATAAAGGATGTTTTTATCTTTGTATTACTCTAAAATTATTTTCACCAATCAAATATTAAAAATAATATAGAAAGACAATTTAATTCTCTTATCTTATTTTATTCCAGAAAAATAATTTTTTTCATTTTCCTTCCATTTTATTGTATAAATCAAACCATTCATGAGTGTCTCATCATTTGTTTACCGTGGGTGTTTGCATTTTAAGTAAGTGAATTAACTGGCTTTGCTTGATTGTTTCAAATTTGGAATGCTTTTGCAACAAATTTAAACCAATTTACATATGTTCTTTGAGGATTGTTGCATCCCTTTACCATTATCAACAACGGAAATTTTAATTTTGCTTTTCAAAATAATAAAAAAAAAGGACAAAAAATGGTTCTGGGATTGAAGTTGAGAAGCTCATTGAATGGAACCCAAACATTCTGGCTTTTCATTTAGTTGTGAGTTTTTCACTTTTTTCTATGAACAGAAAATATGGACATTAAAGTCAGGGAAATGAGAAATTTTGATGGTTCGTGAACCAAATAAAGAGTACTTTTCAATTTTAAATAAATAATATAGCAGTTTTATGGAATGATTGGTAATACAAGAATTGAAATTGCACAGCAATACACAGGGACTTATAGGTACTTTACTCCTAAGAATCCTCATATTTTCTACTTGTACCTCAAAACCCTAATCATACTCGACCGCTTGCTGCCTTAGGGTTTATGAGATCCCTCACCCAAGCAACGCCCCGTTTTTCATACAGCTATGACATTTTACTTCTTTCTCTCTTCCACTCCTCCTCCATTCTCCACAACCTTACATAATTTTACCTCTGGAGATGGTAGGCTTTGTCCCCGAACCTTCCACTGAAGAGGGCCCAAATCAAGTTTCAAAACTCAAAATCTACAAAGACCCTATTGACTTTCTTGACCCCAAAATCCACGATTTATCCTTTGCCGATTCCTTTCTTGATTTTGACTCTATAAAAGAGTGGTTTGAAGATAACCCAAATTTAGATAGGACTGGTTCAGAAGAGATTAACTTTGGGGATATTGAGAAGAGGATGGAGATTGTTAAAGAAGACAACTTTGGGAAATCCCATGTTAGTGGGTCTGGGCCTAATGTTGATGGGTTAAAGCCAATTGTTTGTGGGTCTGAGCTGGTTGGAGGTGAGTCTGGTTGTACAGTGAAGGTGGAAGAAGAGGAGTCAAAACCAGAAGGGAAGTTGAGTTCTTCTATTGAGGAAGAGATGGGGAAGGTTAGTTTGGTTGGTAAATTAGAGAGTGGGAGTAGTAGTAGTTCACAGGAGTCTGAGAGTGAAAGTTCATCGTCGTCATCATCTTCTAGTAGCAGCAGTAATGATGATGATGAGGAGGAGAAGAATAAAGAAAATTTGGAGGTGGAGATTAAAAGAGAGGTGGATGGGGTAGGTGAGCTTGAAGAAGGTGAGATAGGAGGTATTGATCGAGAAATGGCTGTTGGTGGAACTGATAATCTTGATGATGATGAAGAGGAGGAGGAGGAAACAGAGGAAATCCTCAGTGGGTTTGGTATTGAATTTGATGAGGTAGATGATGAGGATGCTGATGCTGGTGCTATGAGAGGACCTATCAGGTCAAAGAATGAACTTGAGGTAACAAATTGTGGCTTTGATGATATTTTTTTCAGAAGTACTTTTTGTTTTTCTACCATATTCTTTAATGTTTCAGGAAAGCAAATTTCTAGGTTTTGCATCTCAGTAACATGTTAATCTAGGTTTTGCTGGCGGCATTTCTTCCCTGTTTGTTCTGTTTTATGTTTTTTTTTTTTTGAAAGGCTGTTCTGTTTTATGTTTGTTAGCTGCAAATCATGCATTTGTCTTCGTTGTCTTTTGGAGTAATCTATAATGAGATATAAATTATTCTGTAGTCTCATTTTCTTTTCAGATCATTTCCTTTTATATTTTCCTGATTGATCTTTTTGTGGTTCAAAGATCTTGTGGCATGCTTTGGCTGAAAGTAATTGTTTTTTTGCACTGCTAAGGAAGCAGATTAAGTTCAACATACAAAACCATGTCATATCACTTCAAATTTATCGAGTTTAGCAATTAGCAACTCTTTGCACTCATTCATTTTCATGTGGTAATTTTACATTTGGCCTTGTTTAACACTGGGGCCTTATGTTGATAACTTTGGTTGTAATCTTTAACTCATCAAAACTGAACGAAATAGTTTTCCTGTGGTATCACCATGGAATGTATTCTGTTTGATTAGGAAGGTAATGAAGTATGGCATTCTGATCCTTGCATGACAGAGATCAGGTATTTCAACATCATACTCTAGTCCTTGCTTGTTGACTATTCAGAAGTCTAGATGAGACATCTCTTGCATGCTTTCTGTAGTCCTGTAAAACGCGACTAAAATATTTATCACTGGAGTTAAATTTCCTGTGTGGTTTAATGCTGGAGTTATTGTTGTTGTATATTAATTCTGAATAAACTCTGTTAAATTTGGCAGGTTCTCCCTCCAGTTCCACCACTGGAGGTCACACTGCAACCCCATCACAAGATGCTGCCTGTTGGAGTTGTTTTGTCGGTAAGCTCATAGAAAGCTCAAGTCAGAACCTCTATTGCAAAATACAAAGGCCATGCCTTAAAGTTTTGCTCAAATTTCGTTAAACACTCATAAATCCCTGTTTTCGGAGCTCTGGTCTAGATTGACTTACAGTTGCAAATAATACTAGTTAGGTCAGTCTAATGATGTTACTTACACTATTGCAGATTATTGGTACCAAAGTTATTGTTGAAGGAAGAGAGCAGCACAACCCTCTGAATGAAGGTTCTATTCTTTGGATAACCATAAACAGGTCACCACTGGGGTTGGTGGATGAAATCTTTGGACCTGTAATAAACCCCTTCTATGTTGTACGATATAATTTGGAAAGTGAAGTCCCTGCTGGGATCCATGAAGGCACTTTGATCTCTTTTGTCCCAGAATTTGCTAATCATGTTCTCAATGACAAGAATCTTCACAAGAAAGGGTATGATGCATCTGGTGAGAATGATGAAGAGTTGTCAGATGATACTGAGTTTTCAGATGATGAAAGAGAGGCTGAGTACAAGAGGATGCAGAAAATGACAAAGAGAGGCATGAATGACCGGAGAGTGGGAAACCGGAAATGCAATAAAAAGAAAGTTAAAAGTAGGGATGGAGCTTGGAAAAATGGTAGAAATTCAGCCCAGCAGACACCAACACTTGTGGGTCAGCTTCCACCTAATCAGAGCCAACATAAATTTTCCTCAATTTCAGCATCTTTGGATAATCATAATTGTTCATCCTCTGTCATAGAAAAACAAAATTTTGTTGGTGGATCTGGCTTTGTTTCACCATTTTCAGTCATGTCACAGTCTTGTGGTTTTATTACACCTTCAAATGGAGTTTGGACTAATGGGATGCCGGGCCATCAGCCACAAAATGCTATTTTTCCCAACAGGTTTCCTGCAGAAGGTATGCCTTTACTCTCACAGAATTATCAACAGCAGCCTAATCCTTTGCCAACCTCAGGAATGCCTATGCCACCCATGATGCCATATCAGCAGCAGCAGTTTGATCCTAGTATGAGCACACTTCCAAATGTGGTCTTACCTGGTGGCCAGGCAAATTTATTTGCTGGACCAGCCTGTGCACCTTGGTTGGGGATTGCAGGTCAACATGGCTTTAGCCAAATCACATTTGGGGTTGGCATGCAGGGCCAGCAACTCCTAAGTGCAGTACAAGGTATGTTGGCAAAAGGACCAACGGCAGATGGGGACCGTAATTTACAACAATTTGTCGCAGGGAGCTTTGAAACATCCCAGGATTTTAACATGGGTGCATCATCTAGTCGTGGGAAAAAACCATATCATAGAGGTCGTGGTCGTTTTACTGGCGGAAGAGATCGTTAATGAGATTGAGTGGGAGACGCTGGCCTTAGAGATTTGCTTGAATTTTGGTGTATTTGTTGTTGAATGTTTGCTATTTAAGTTGAGGCAATATAGGCGATGTAAGTTAGCAACGAGCATTGCATGTTTGTGATGATTAATGATCAGACTCTTTCAAGTTTCAACGTAAGGCGGAAAATGCTGTTACCCCAAAAGAGAAAACATTGGACCTTGGGCTTGGAAGTTACTGCGTCTACGTATCACGTGCAATCACCAGGGCACCCGGGGGAATGGGATCTGAGGCCAAATTGCCAGGCTTTAAAGTTTTAAGATGCATCATCCATCATCGCAGTCGATAAGACAGAAAATCAAACTGCCAGGCCCTCCTTAACTAAGCATCTGTCATTTCGACAAAATAGGCGGATGCAATACTCTACCTTTCTGTTTTCTTTTTCTTTTCCAACAAACAAAAGAAAGAAAAAATCTCTGAAATGTCGGCTTACGGTCCAGAGTTTATATTGAATCTGTGTCGAGTTACTATATTTTAATACTGTGATGAAAGAAACGCAGTAGCAGAACATAAAAATGGGAATACTGACCAAACATCATTTTGGTGATCAAATTTTAATTAATTTTAAGTTTTTAAACCAGTCAAATGAGCACCATGAATGCTGAACTCAGGGACTGGCGGTAATTTAAGTCTAACATGAAAGTGAATTGTCTCCCAAGGCTTCTTCCGTCGGGGATGGGCTCAACTAAAGCAACAAATAAAGAAACCCACCCCACAAGCACTGCACTGAAGACTCAAGCTTTCGCGTTCCTAGTGAAGTCAATGCAAGTTTGGCAACTGCAATCAGAGAACCGACAGATTTCACACCCAAAGCACACACAGGAGGTACAACCCTTGCATGTTGGAGACCGGGTGCAGCCCCTGTATACCCTGCGACTTGCTCGCTCTTCATCATCATCACATGTTATTCTGAAATAGAGAAAACAATATAATTATGAGCTAAAGAGTATGTAGCCAACTTGCCATACATAGAGCAGATTATGAAGATATTCTACATTTGCAAGCAAGCAAAGCGTGCATATCATCACTTATAACTACTTAAAAGAATCATTTAGACTTAAATTTATGTGCTAAACGTTTAACACATTCATATCAAATCCTGATTTAACAACATCAAGAAAGTCCTCTCTCAGCATTTGCTTTCATACCACATAACTAACAATAGCATTTCTAGCCATTCACTTTCATACCATAACTATTAAAAGCAATTCTACAAATCTGCACATCATGGAATTAAAATGAACAACTGTATACACTGTCAGAACTCTGTACCCCTCCCCACTCAAATCCAAAAAAGAAAAGATGAACACAGCTCAAAACAGAGCTGGAACATTTCAACTTCATCAGCCAATTCATAGCAAAGACTGCTTATTCTGGTAGATTATAATTTTCATTAACTTGCCAACTAAAAGCATTTTTGGCACAAAAAGTTTAGAGTAAGCAAAGCACCAACAATCAAACAGACAGGAAAGCAAGAACGGTAGGACTTAACATAACAGCATGCAAGGAAAACATAGCTAATTCTTATAGACCAATTGCTTCTACTCACACAGGTGAGTAAAACATCTTTTGGAGCCAAAAGTTTAGGCAAGATACCCAAGTGAGAAACCTGGCAGCTTTTTTAAGATACTAGTACCACTGAAGAAAGTCTTAAATATCAGGAAAAGTTTGGAACTGCTCAAACATCGGACATCTAGAACCCTTCTTTGAGCAAGACCTATCTATCTCACAATCCAACTATTATGAACTTCGAAAAATAACCTGTCACCTTTTCACATGATGGAGCAATGCCCCAAATAGTCAAGTGTTTGACCATAATCTGAAGGGCAGTCAATCAAGTCCAATTCATTTCTTGTAAACTCCTTATCTGGTGGTTCTAATACAAGCGTATAGACATAAATTAACGGTTTCCAATAGATGAAACAGTAAGATATGATACATCTCATTATGGCATCCAGCTTTACACAAAGCCAGGGGATTAAATGAAGCATAGTTGTCAAATTACCTAGAAGATGAATAATCAGGAAACACTGCAGTTTGGCCAAGACTATATTTCATGTGCAGTACCAGGTTCTTCACCAAAAATTACTCGTTATGTTTCTCAGCATTCAGTCAACAGATTTTAAGTGAATATCAACTGGGTATTGGTACTTACTACATTGCAAAGAATATTGATAAGTTTCAGAAGCTGTAATCATACAGATATTTATGCACTGTTAAAGATGCTATCCATTTCAACTAAATGCTATTAAGCAGAAGAAAGAAACAACTCCATATGAACGGGCCAAAATGATACAGATACACAAGAAATAGGTTCAGTGAATAGAAGTTCAAAAGTTAATATGAAAAGAATGAATTTGATCATTAGTTTCCTCTAGCCTCTAGCCATATATGGAGCTATAGCCCATGAAAAGGTTTCATGATAAAGAAGTAACCGGAACAACAGATCATGGAGGATTATTTTCAAATTTAAAAAGTTATATTTCAATATATATCAGAGTTGGAGATCAAGAAGTGCTTTTCTACCTCATGCATTATCTGCAAATTACATTTTAATTTTTAAGAAATGGATTTTTAAGGGGAAAAAAAAGAATTAAGTCCGAAAGCATGTTCTACAATGACTAATACCTTAATATGTAATAGGCAACGGTCTTGGACATGACAAACCCAAAATTTAACCAATAAGAACATAATCAATATTGGGGAGACAAACCTGTCATATTGAAGATCAGAACATTTCCAGTTCACATCTGCTAACGCATCATGGTGAATCCGACATTCCTCTTTCGTCCGCAATCGAAATCTTCGCTCCTTGTTACACCTGCTACAGCGAACAAACTCATCCCGATGACAAACTCGTCCACTATGGGATCTATGAGCACCATTGGCATTTTTGGATGCTTGGTTGTAGTATTTCAGCAATGCTGTCTTTGATAATGAAACCTTCTCCCCATTAACTATCACCCAAACATTATTTTTCCATTTTCTAGCTGTCTCTCTTCCGGAATGCTTCTCAAATGCAGCAGGAGTCAACTTGTCTAGTCATTGAAATTACCATCACACGATTAGAAAATTAGAAAACGGAATAAGAAAGAAAGCTTTGACATTTGTTAGGAAAATAAAGAGGAACCAGGTCGATCGGAACAAGGGAAAATGAGATTATTCTGTGCACCTGACACTGAAAGGCTCCAGTAAACAGTAAAGGCAGATTTAAGAGTACAGACAGCTTAAGTCAGTTTAAGTTATATTTAGTTGTAAGACCCTGACTATATAGACCCGCCACCAAAATGGGGCGTTCTTTTCACAAGCCCCAAAATGACCAACGGCATAAAGAAAATATTCACCTGACTTTCGGCTCAAAGTTGGGGTGGATTCACAAGATGATGGTTTACCTTCAAGGTTTGAAGTGTATGACCATTTTTTCTTTTCATTTGACATGGGTATTCTTTCTTATGAACAAAACACAGCCTCCTTACAGGCATAAGATTCCTTCACATGCAAACATATTGGTATGCAATGCAATGCAATCTACTCCCAACTAAACATCCTTTGGATGAGAAATATATGTAACATTTAATCAATGATCAAACTGCAAAAGTTAACAAATGTTAAAGCTTTCTGCCAAACTTGATTTCCTCAATATCACTATTTCAATGATAAATAAAATTTGACGTAGTATTTCCACTTCGTAGGTATGTGCTAAAGTATTAAAATAATAGAATACCAGCTCGTAGATGTACTGTTTAAGCCATATTCGTACTACTTTCACATAGTAGCATTGTACACAAAAACACATGCACACGAAAAGAAGACGTTCATCTCCTGGAAACATAGCTGTCCTCATAACACCAAGCATCAATATGCTCAAAAGCATCCCTCACCAGCCAAACTTTACAATGACATGCCATCAGAACAGAAAGAACTAGAAACATAAGCAGAACCCACAAGGCTAAAATGTTTCTTCAAAAAGAATTACTCTGTCCAGCGACAAGAAACAGAACTGAAGCTTTGAAAACCCAGATTCTGAAAAGACTCAATCGAAGACCTTAGAATCACAACCATAAAAGATAATGCAGGTGTTATTCTGAAGATACAAACTACGAGATAAGATCTTTAACCAACAAAGAGACTCATGGAGCGTCCCAAAAAATAAATGAACATCACCTTGTTGTGCTACAACCAAAGAAAGCCAAGTCACTGAGACAAAACAACATACACATAAACTGTGTGAAAAGAAAACCAAAACGAAGGCATCACAAGCTTCCCCATCATCCACTTCTCACACCATCCAAAACTAGATTAAATAAGAGAAAGCGACACCCATCAACGTCAAATGCACCATAACTTGAATAAAGCACGCATTAAACATGCACAAAAATCAAAACCCCAACAGCATCAAAAGAAAAAGAAAAGGATGGAGAAAAAAAGAACCAAAGGATGAAAAAAGGACTAAAAAGAGAGAGACCTTCATTGCAACCAGGGGTGCATTCACAGGTGATTTCAAGGTCACCATTACAGAAAACCCTAAGTTTACCAACAGCATCACCATATCTATGGCTGGTACACCCACATGTCACTTCTATAAAATCTCCTCCTTCCTTCAATCCGCTTACCTCTCTCAACTCCTCTTCGCTAAACATCATCGGCCCACTTTCTCTCTCTACCCCGTTCTCCATTTCTCTCTCTAACAAACACCCCAGACGCCCACACACTCTCTCTCCGCCTTATTAGGTTTCCTCTAAAAAGAGAACCCAGAAACCCCCAGGAAGAGAAAAATCGAATCAAGGAGAGAAAAGGAGCATATGGGTAATGTTGAAAAGAGATGGTTGTTGCCTGAGGAGATTTTATAAGAGGTCTAGACCAAAGAGAGGGCTGAAAAAGCACGCATCTTTATGGGGGTTACTCCCGGAGATCTGGTGGAGAAAACGTTGTGAGAGAAGAGAGAGAAAGAGAGAGAGAGGGGTTGGTGTTGGCGTTGTGTGTTTTTGGGGATGTTAATGAGCTGGCGAAGAGAAACAAATGTCGTGGGGTGAGGGGGAGTGAGAGGGGTTAAAAGCTTAGGTGCTACTTGCATGACATGACATGAGGGAGAGACTCCTTGGCTTTGGGGTCAGGGCCTTTTGGTTTATGGGAAAATCCCTCTCATGGGAAGGAGACGAGGTTTATTGAAATTAGTGATGGGGACTTAATATTTATTTGCTTTTCTTTCTCTTTTTTTCTCCAATGCAATGCTCTCTACCCATTTGGCTATTTAGGTGGTTCGATGCACTATTTTTCATTCAGAGAACTTTTACAATGTCACTGTGCTCGCAGTGAATTTCAGCATTGTGTCATACTAACTTACCATCCAGTCTAGCAGTATACTAGCAAAAGGGTCAAACACATCTGTATCCAGAACCCTAGGTGCAACGGGAGTGGCAAACTCAGCTTAGGTCCTGCTTCTAAACAGGAAGTCTAGGGTGTTTGATTCCTTTTTCTCTTTGCTACCTCTATCCCGTCCTTTATGTGCTTAGATTCATGAGTAAATAAATATGTAAAGCATGTGGTAGGCAAGGCAAAGCAATATTAATTGGTAGGGGTCATAAGGAGATTGAACTTTATTCTTTAAAAGAAAGATGTATATATATACTACCATTAAATCAAATACCCCAATGCATAGTAAATAAAATTATTGTATACAAATTTGACTTAATGATGATGATGATAATAAGATGGATAATTTGATTTCAAACACAAATGCGTGCATCTCACTAATAAAGTTGTGTTCAAAACCTCTCTTCTCAAAGAAAAATGAGATTAAGTATAGTCTTAATTCTTTGTTATTATCATTTCTCTACTTGTACCTGCATGGTAAAATGAAAGGATACCAACAAGTATAACGTGATGAAGAAAATGAAAGACTACCGTTAGAAAAATGAGACAAACTGGGAGAGATTTTTAGCAGGATTAATCATAACAACACTGGCGAGCTGCGCAGAGTAAATTGTTATTGGGATGGTGTACTGCTAATGAAAGCATGGTGGGGTGGTATGTGAAGCGGGTAGTTGTGTTGTTTTCAAAGCCTCAGGATCCAGTAATTAAGGGATACAAGAAGGTTGTTGAACTCATTTATATGAAGCTTTACAACAATTATTAAAATTATCTCTTTATTAATATTATAGTTCTGACACCTATGAGGACTACAGGTAGTATAAAAAGACACCAAAATCTACACCCTACCGCAAGCTTTGGATCATTCCCTCAAATTTTATTCAGGTTGTTGATCATAAAGTTGAGGGCTTGAGGTGTTATTATTAGAGATATAGCTAAACTAACGAACAATGTAATAAAGCAGGTAATGCATCATCTTGCTCTACCTTTTGAGCTTTACCACATAATTTTCTATCTATTTTTGTAACTTTGTTGGCATAGTTTGGATCGCAGAAAGCTTAAAAGTAAGACCGGTTAATACACCGATTCTATTAATTCTATAAGAGCACTCAAAGTTGTTTACTAGATATATGTGGAGGATATTGTTTAAAACCTTTGAGGCTACATTTAAATTAAAAGCTGTTGCTTTATGTTAAAGTAGGGCTATTAATGATAGTTGTTATTAGGACAGACAACAATTATTTTGGTTTGGTCTGACAACAGACAATAATCTAATGATCATTACACTGTACTTGATTAAAATTAATTTTGTTCCACAGTTAATTAATCTCTTGGCTTAAAGGCTCATATTTTGATTTTCACTGTAGTATGTGGTTGGACATTCCAAATGACAACCTTGGAGCCACCATGAAAGAACTATTTCCTATGAGAATTTAACAAAAGCTGTCCAACATTCAGTCATGGATATCATTCCATGTCTCCGAGAGAAAAAAAATCAATAAAAAAAACAAAGAAAAGGAAAGCAAAGCAAAGGGGCATAATTTTCTCTTTTCCTTTTGTGCGTATGTCGCTTTTACTATCAAAGCATCCATATTTTTGTGCTTTGTCTCCGAGGATAGATTTGAACATTCTTGAACATTCTCAAATGGATAAGTTATGTACTGTCCATATTCAGTACTACCCTGGCCTATAGGTAGAAAAATATTTCAAGCTCAAATTGGTTAATAATATTGCTCCTGACATGAATCTTAATTTAAAATAAATACAATGTTTAGCATGTGCCATTACCTTAAAGATACTGAGGTTCAAACCAGCTACTAGCTCTGCAGTCAGCGATTAGAGTGGGAACCTCCTTTTTGGTCTCTAGGTATGAACTTCTTTCTGATTGTTTATTCGCCCAAGGTTTGCCAAGTCGGCACGTCGACATTCTTCACTGTATTATCAAATATCAACTGGATGATCATTACGATGTCTAGCGCGCATGAAAGTTATCCTCATGCTATATCTTCACGTTGCAGTTGCGGTGCTCAAGGTTTGCTTCCTAAAAGAACATTCTCGTTTGTAACTTGTCAACAAGCATGAACATTTGCATGTGGCTTAAATTATTGCCAGCAGTGAAGATAATCTTCATTACTGAAGCTCAAGTCCTGATGAGAGCAGAAGTAGATTCATTAAAATTCAATGGAGAATCGTATCTTATGCTTGAGTTTTGCGAATCTGGACGCTAGCTCTACAGTGATAAGATATAGTAAATTCATTAATATCCCATTTGGCTATGAATGCAGCGATGGCCCGAAAAGCAATCCATCAGATTATCTCTGCTTGTTGTGCTTTTCTGAGTCAAAACAAAATTTAAGGGCATTATTGATTGGTCAGCTAGGATTTTGGGCCAACTGTGTATGCAGTCATCATACTACATTTTGCACAGAATTTTGGTAAGAAATTGTGCACTTGACGGAATGACAGCATGTCAACTGTTTGCTGTCACCTTAATTCGTGTTTTGGCTCCCACTTTATCCATTAATACCTTGAATTATGCCTTGGATTGATTCGGTTAGACTAAGAGGAATCCAAGTTGGTACATATTCTGCATTTAGCATTATATATATATATATATATATCTCCCTCTAGGTGGCATATCAGTTGGGATTTGCTTCAGCTTTAGTACTGATTTTGATTCCATATTTCTGCTTGAAATATCCAATAAGATTTTCTGTTCGTAGAAGTTATGTGTTCCTTTGCATAATTTGCGGCACTTGAAAATCCCCACATTTCTTGTGGCTCTGCAGTTGCCTAAGGTAAGTGTAGGGGCAGATATTCTAATATATGCTGGCTAACTTGTTGCTTTTCTTCTATTACTTGATTTCATGTCGAAAAAGTTAGGTTGATTACAAATAACTAAACAGAAAATGTAAAATTGTCAAATATGACTGATGAAAACAACGGATTAAGTCTAAACGGTCTGCGTCCATTGAACCGATGCTGCATAATGGGACTTGTAAACAAATCCTTGGTATTAGCATGGACAATGCAGCCGTCCTGATAAGATTGATATGCCATCATAATTTGAACGAAAAGTAGAAGACACGACTCAATTGTCCTACCTTCTAGCGTACATGATGAACTAGAGTCGCGATTTCATTCATGATTTGCTACCATGTACAGATCAAAGTGGCCTAATATTCTCACAAAGGAGGAGGTTCCTCTGCACTAGTGAAAAGGTTTTTGCCCAGTCAACCACTAATTACTCCAACAAGTGCAACGCACAATTATTGGTGCGTCTAAAACAATGCTGATCATCAAACATTTAAATTAGGTTCATATCACTTTACAAATTTAATGCATCCTGTTACTGATTTCAATGATTGCTACCTTTTTTTTATTGTTTTTTTTAGAGCAACCAAGGCACAGGAAATCGGCGCCACTGGGAAAACATATATATTTTTCAAAGCTTTAGCAAAATTTGGCAATGACTTTTGGCACATGGAGAGATGCCGCGGGTGCCTGGTGGTCGACCCAGCTACAGCAATTGCTTGCAGACGTTGAAGGAGCTAGCTAGCTTTGGCTTGACGTTGGAATCTGACTGTGGAGGACCACTTGAATTTTATCTTCCATAGTTGGCCTACCATTTTGAAATAATACCCACACTGATTTAGCTCTCTAGTGCCATATTCTTTGACATTTCATTGGTACTTCGGCGAATGTTTGGTGGCCACACCAATTTAAGCTTTGTCTTACAGTGAGCTTCCGCTTTCATGGAATCCAACGAGAAGTTTGAAGGCGCCTGCCTGAAGCAGCACAAATCACAGGGTCAGGAGTCCCGATGATGCCAACCTGCTGATGAGTTGCTAAAGAACTAGATTAATATTGTTAAAAGACCTCAACTTGTGTCTGAACCACTAATACACCATGGAATGCACCCTCCTCCCCTTCCTAATCATTTCGGGAGGAGAAGCCTAATAGTCCAAAACCCAAAATTTTCCCAGATCTTCTTGGTCACCAATGTGATAAGTTAGGACGCTTTGAATAATTTGATGATTGGTACATTTTATTGTCGTCACCCATTTGGTCTATGGGCAGCCCTAAAACAAGATAAATAAAATCTCCACCCAAAAGACGACAGCTAGAGCCTTGAGGGTGAGTTGGCAAAAGTCGGAATTCTGGTGGGTTTTCTTTGTTTTCTCTCATCCTTTAATTGTTTTGGTTGGTGGAACTGGAAGGGGGATCAAAAAAACAAAAAAGTTAAGAACCAGAACCAGATGAAATCAATCAAGTTATCAAGGGATGGATCAGTTGGATACCAAAAAGATTATGACCAGTTTTAGTGTTCTGTGCGCAAAATGGTGGGCACTTTTGTACCGTGCTGAGGGACAGGCTGCAAAAGCTCTGATAACTCTGCAAAAGTCGAAAGATTTTATGCGAATCTGAACGTAAGGTACAGTATCCTCAGCTTTTTGGTAATGTTTGAAGCATCGCCATGCTTTTATCTTCAGATTTGCTATGATGCTAATTCGTTGTACTACCAGGACCCTGGTGCAGCAATGGGGGGCCAAAAAAGATCAATCTGCCCATCCATCCCAAAGGGAAAAAAAAAAAAAAGAAAGAATTTTTTTGTTTTTTTTACCACCGAATAAGTAAACCAAATATCTGATGTAATCGAAATATCTTTGTGGGGATGGCACTCGGAGCGAGATTTTTTCTTTGTTTTTATATGAGCATTATAAAAGATAAAATTACTATGACAAATTATGTTCATAATACATACATATATATATATATATATATAGCTGTAAAGATAAAATTATTATGTTGATGTCCAAGTTTTCTTAGAAATCTTTTGCTTGTTTTGTAATTTTTTTACAATCTGAAAAGCAGAAATCGAAAGAGAAAGAAACCTCCATTGTCATGGTTTTGTTAGTGTATATCGTTGACGATCGTATAACCTAAACCACCAATATTTGCTTTGCCCAAAGACCATATATCTCACCTAACGAATAGGATATATGCATGGTGTGGTGACAAGTCTGTACAAATGCCATCTCTTCATCTTATCTTATTATGATATTTTTGACCTTGTTTCTATGAAGAAAAGAGAAAGCAAAGACAGAGTAGTAGCTATTACTAGCACTACTTGTCATTGATCCTTGATGGGGCCAAAAACGTTCATCAACAACACGGGAAGTGGCTGAGGATTGGACTCTCCTATCATGTTTCCCCAATAAGATTCACACTCCAATAAAATTCACTTAATTTCCAATGAATTTTTTAATACTTAGATTCCATTTTAAATATGCTCATTATCCACGGAAAATATTTGATAATAACTTTTAAGATGATAACACTCATCCTTTGATAAGCTCTAATTTTAATTTGTCCATGATAATTTAATTATTATTAATGTAAATTTTGTTGATAATAATTCTTATTTTTTTCTAAGATTAATTTATTATAACTATTTCTAAGCAATTCTTAAGTAGATAACTAAACGAAACCATATTATTTCAACGAAAATTTCAATGATAATAATTCATATTCCATCGGTATTTATCATTTTGATTTTTTTTATCATGTTCTTACATTTGCCTTTTCGTTAATTACATAAAAATTAAAAAATTACTCTGAGTGGAGAATATAATTCTACATTCCGTTGATAAAAAATAGTAACATTACACAATGTATTTTACATCATAAGGCATAAAAGGTGCTTAAATGGCTTAAAATGCCTTAGTAAATTGAGTCTGAATGCATGATAACACTTTTTACAGCTTCATCCATGTGTACAGATGAGTAAGTTTAAGGCAGAATTAATTTTTTGCACTTTAAGGGCATATGATATTAGATTATTATGTTGAGTTTTCTAAGCCATTGCTACACCAAAACCCCTAACTCCTACATAAATTAAATTGATTTTTTTTTTTAAAAAAAAAAAAACACTGCTAACAAATGGATAGAGATCATTTTGCCAAATTGGGAGATATATATGTGAACTATGAGGACTAGACAATCAGCAGTAGCAATAAGATACACATGAAGATGCATATAGCAGTTAAAATTTTAACATATTGCTCTTGCTTTTAACCAGTATTCAGTATTCACTTTTTTTATCCTTCTTAATTTCAAGCATCATTTTGCCTAAACTGGTTTTGGAGACCAAAACAAATGGAAGAGAAATGCTTCTTCTTTTTTCATATAAAAAAATTTCAAAGTCTCTTTCTTTAGAATCCACCTTTTGCAGATTGCAGGGGTTTCCACACATAGTTTTATCTACAGTAGTGCAACTGATGTTAATCTAAACTTAATCTGCAGTCAAACCTCAGATACTATCATCAAAATTCATACATATAAAACAGATTAGCCACTTGGTCCGGGAAACAAAAGACCTTTGCATACATCAGATCACTTTGAAGTATGAAAGAGGGTCATGATCTAGTAAGCACCGATAAGCTTTTGTCATATTCCTTCCAAATTAGAGCTAACATGCATGACAAAAGCAAACTCCTACACATCTCATAATTTCAATATATACGCTTTAAAGTAAATCTGCAAACAGGTCATCTATGAAAGATTTCTCAAAGAACACTAAATAAAATTTCAGATACAAGAGAGCTAAATGAAGAACAAAACAGAACCATATTTGGAGAGAAAAATTGATTATTATATTTCAGAGAATTGTTCACACATACAACGGTTACAAAAGAAAGTTATATGCCCATCACCAAAATCACCTCCAAAGATTTAAGCATAAGGAAAACAAAAGCAACAAAGTTTGACAGCAAAGCACAAAAAACGAGACATGGTTTTCTGTGCAATAACGGCTACAAAATATAAGAGAAAGAAGGCCATTGGCCTATACGGCTATACAGACAAAGGAGTAAAAACAGTGCTCAAGTTGAGCGTTTGAAGGAAGGAAATAAACACTTAAACAAACGACACTACAAGCTGTCGTATGCTTCTATGACTAAAACAGACTAAAACGACAGCCAATACTCCGTTTAAACAATTCCGACAAACTAAGCATCAAACCATATAAAACTCCCGTTTCACAAACTCATAACAATGAAGATCTATCTAGCATCGTTTTTGTACAGCTTCTTTAACCTTCAAACTTTCTGTTTTTACCCGCCATTCATCAGTAGCTAAATTTCCAGGTTAAAGGTCATTGTTTCAATACTCCCCCATGACCTGTAATTTGGCTAACACCAAGACAAGTCTTGAGAGTTTCAAATCTTTCTCTTGATAAGCCTTTTGTGAGTATATCAGCTAGTTGAACCTCTATGTTACAGTACCTGAGTTCGATTTCTTGCTCATTTACAGTCTTTCTAAGAGCATGATATTTCACCTTAACATGCTTAGTTTGCCCATGATGAACTGGATTTTTGGCTATCGCAATAGCTAATTGGTTGTCAACAAAAATCATAGTACCCTTTTCTTGTTTGAAACCAAGATCAGCTACTACCTTTCTTAGCCACTTCACCTGATTTGCTGTTGCTGTTGTTGTAATATAAGCTTTTATAATAGACTGAGCCACAACACTTTGCTTTTTTGAATTCCATGAAAACACGGCACTATTGAATGAAAAACAAAAACTAGTTGTACGTTTTGAATCATCAAGTAACCCAGCCTAGTCATTGTCACTATATCCAACTAGTTCTCCACCGTCATGCTTTATATACTTTAAACCAAAAGTCAGTAGTACCTTTGACATACTTGAGGATTCTCTTAGCTGCTGTAAGATGTAGCATAAAGGGTGCTTACATAAACCTGGACGGTAGACATGTTGCATACATCAAATTAAGTCTTGTAGCTGTTAGATATGTTTCATTCTTTTGTAAGTGAGACCATTTGCTTTAGTAGAACCATCTTCACTGCTAAATCTGTCTCTTGATGCCAGTGGAGTACTCACTGCCTTGCAAGAGAACATATTAAATTTCTTTAATATATCCTTTGCATACTTAGTTTGATGCAAACAAACTCCTTCAACGGTTTGAAGAACTTCTATTCCCAAAAAACAAGTGATCAATCCCAAGTCTGTCATCTCAAACACATTCATCATCTGACTTTTGAATTCTTGCAACACATTATCATCGGGACCAATTATCAATAAATCATCGACATACAAAGCAACAATTAATGCATCAACATCACTAGACAACTTCACATATAAAGTCTATTCATTCACACTTTTTTGAAAACCCTGACTTGTGAAATAAGGATATACTCTGTCATACTTGGCCCTAGGTGCCTACTTAAGACCATACAATGCCTTTACCAATTTGTTGACCTTGTTCTTTGACCCAAGTTTTTTATACCTTCAAATTGTTCAACAAAAATGTTTTCTGTCAAATAAGCATTCAAAAAAGCTGACTTTACGTCTAAATGGTATATCTTCCATCCTTCTCTTGCAGATAAAGTTGCTAACATTCTAATAGTATTGTGTCTTGTAATAGGAGCAAAAATCTTCTAGGTAGTCAACTCCATAAACTTGTGCATAACCTTCAACCATCAATCTGGCTTTATACTTGTTTATAGAACCATGAGGGTTTAACTTGGTTCTAAGTATCCATTTGACTCCCATTACATTGTGATCTGAAGGTCTATCCATAAGCAACCAAGTATCATTCTTCTTGATCATGGATATTTTTGCATCCATGGCCCTTTTCCAATTCTCATCAACTATTACTTTCACATAATTTGTAAGATTAGTAATAATTAAGTTGCATCGGTTATATATGTCCACCAAGGTCTTGGTCCCTCTCATAGCTTTACTCTTATCTTCAATATAAGAAGAATTATCACTTTCAAGTTGCAACTGATCATTATTAGTGCCAGGTATAGTATGTAGACTCTCAACTAACTTTCTTTCCCAATTTTACCATTGATTCTCATCAAATTTCACATCTCTACTAATAATAACTTTGTTTGATTCTAGGTCATACAATCTATAACCTTTGATTGTTCACTACATCTAATATGTAAAGCAATAAGAGCTTTTGAATCAAATTTAGTTCTTTTTCCTTCTGGAATTCAAGCATAGCACACACAACCAAAGACTTTGAAATAGGAGATAGAAGGTTTATGATCATACCACATTTCAAATGGAGTTTTGAGTGTCAGTGCATTTGTAAGTATTCTATTTTGGATGTAATTTGCAGTATTTACTGTTTTAGCATAGAATTTCTTAGGTAAATTACTCTAAAACAGCAAACATCTAGCCATATCACCAATTGTTCTATTCTTTCTTTCAGCTTTACCATTCTGTTGAGGGCTATAGGTAATAGTTAGCTGATGATGTATCCCAAATATTGCCCAAGAAATTCTTAAATTCACTAGCAGTGTATTCTGATCTATTATTAGTCGTTAGGGTCTTAATGTTTAAGTTGGTAAAGTTCTCAACCTGTGCCTTGTACTTAGAAAAACTTCTCCATGCCTCTGACTTGTGCTTCAAAAAATAAATCCAGTAATAATGTGAGAAATCATCAATGAACAAGATGTAATACCTATTACCACTCAATGAAGGAGTCATCGTAAGACCAGTTATGTTAGTATGAATTAATTCTAACTTCTATGTAGCCTCCCACTTGCTTTCTTTTGGAAAAGGTTTCCTGGTTTGTTTGCCATATTAGAAAGCCTTGCACAGCTTCTCAAGTTTGGTAATACCAAGAAGACTAATTACCATCTCATTTGAAGACATTGTTGACAGCGAGGTGTAATTCACATGTCTAACCCTTTTATGCTAGAGTTATGAGGCATCACAATCACTGTAGAGAGCTTGATGTTCAGTTTGCAACAGATTCATTGGATAACACTTGTTTCTCATTTTAACTATTAGCAACTCAATAATATGCAAAAAAAAAAAAAAACTGTTAGCAACTCAACACTAGTAGGGTCAAATATAGTGCATTATTTATTCTTAAACAACAAGGCATAACCATTATCATCCAATTGCCCTACACCAAACATATTCTGAATTACTTTAGGCACATAATGCACTTCATGAATAAACTTAATACTAGATGCCATTTTAACTCTTACAATGCCTATTCCAAGTATTTTCATGTAAAGACCATTTCCAATTTTCACACGAGCCTTAAATTTTTTATCAAGCTCAATGAAAAGATTTGTATTACTTGTCAAGTGGTTTGAGTGGCCACTATCAATAGGTCAGGTGCTCTTATTTACTGAACCATCATCTAATTTAGCCATAAACAGTGCCTTTTCTAACTCATTAACCTCTTTAGCTACAGTAGCTTTACCCTCAACTTCTTACTTCTTAGCTTTACTGTAACACCCCGTACCCTCAATATAGAAGCCAATACGACGTTATCGATAAGACGAGGGTCAATTGAAGCTAAATTAAGTGTGAAAGAGTGAAGATAGGTAAAAGAAATATTTTGAAATAAAATATTCCATACACGAGAAAATAATAATAAAATAAAAATATTTTATCAGTGATGAGATAACGGAGTTAAAAGGTGATTGGGAAGTGAACCGGGGCAAAGTGAGACACTTTATTAATAAAATAATATTAAAATATTAATATTTTATTTGTTATTGAAATTAGTCATGAATGAGGATTATATGGCTAATCTAGTTGGGGGAGAAGAAGTAAGGAAGAATTTTGAAGGAAAAACAACGTTAGTGGAGCCCGCGTGCCTTCATTGAATAAAGCAAGAAATGGTAAGTATATATTTAAATATTATAGAGATGCGTTGGTGAAGTATAAATTTGATATTTTATTTGTACAAGTGTAAAGGAAGAAAAATAGAAGAAAATTGAAATTAAAAGAATGATGGGAGGAATTAATTAAAAAAGATGAGAACTTTGGAGGGTTAAATGGCAGTTTTACCATTTAGCTTGGTCAAAACTTCCAAAGAAAACTTTGACTCTTCTTTCTTTTCTCCATGGCCAACTATCATTCCCCATAAAAAGACATCATTTTCTTCTTCTTCTTCTCCGTCCATACGCCACCTTTCTCTTTACCATAAAAATAAATTTTTTTCTTTCTTCTTTTTCTTCCTTTCTTTTCATTTCTTTTTCTTTTCTTACTTCTTCATTCTCCTACCTCCTTATTCACCAAACCCACACCTTTCAACCTCATTCTTCATGACAACCGAACCCTAGGAGAGAGAAAAGAAAATCTCTCTTTCTTTTCTTCATTTTCCATTTATACTCCACCTTCATCAACACTTAAGCTTTTATCTTCAAATCTTCATTTTTAAAGTTAATAGGTATACATTTTCAACTCTTGAATTTTAGAATTTATGGGCTTATATTTTTAGACTTTATTTTCTAATTTTCTTTAAATTTTCTTTTCCTTGAAATTATTAGGTTTTGTTGATCTTTATATCCCAAGCTCACCAAGGTAAAGCAACTTTAAATTTGAATAGTTAGTTTAATGGGTTTGTGAATTAGACTAGAATTCTAGGTTAAATGTTAGGTTAGAATGTAGTTTATCTAGTGTATGTTTATTAGAGTTATTGAGTTCAAATTTATGATATATTTGAAGCTATTATTATTTATTGGTAAATCTAGGTTTTAATAGTACTTCAAGACTAAACTTGGATTAAGGTCTTATTGGTGCTAGTTTTGTAAGGTGGCATTACCAAGGTGAGTGAACTTGCATTAAAAATGTTTTGGACAAATGCATATGTGTTTGAATGAAATACTCGAATATTCTTGGTTGACTCTTTTAAAAATGCATGGAAACAAGCATTTCATAAATAATATCTCTATGTTGTTAAACATATAATGTGATGAATCATGTGCTAAAATGTTATGTTGAATTGCCAATTGAATTGTGGCGTGTGATGCATTGGAAATCTTGAGATGTTCTAAACTAGTGGCATAATGATTAATATTGTTTCCCTTGAATGTTGGATTGTGCAACCATGTATATGATCAATAAATAATAAACTATATGGAATGTATTATTATGCAAAGATTCTTGTTACATGTTGTTATGTGTGCTATGCCTTGAAAGGTAAAATTGAATGATAACTATAACCGTGCGAGTGCGGTGTGGGAGTGCACATGACGGTAATGGTGGTGTACGGTATGGGAGCTCGGGATGATGATATTTACCATGTACGGTGGGGGAGTGCACATGTTGATATTAGCTATATGAGGTGTGGGAGTGCATATGATGGTATTTGCCATGTGCAGTGTGGGAGTGCACATGAGGGTTTAACTATGTACGGTGTGGGAGTGCACATAAGCTGGGTTGAGGTCGGTGGTTGTATGCGCTGAACCATGTTGACTAGTTTGGGAATGACCTTGATGTATTTGATGTGTGTTTGAAAATATCTATATATATATATATATATATATATATATATATATATATATATATATATATATATATANTATATATATATATATATATATATACATGAATTCTTATACGCATGTGTACATGCCCTATAGAGTAAAGATGTTTGGGAAATAAAATGTGATTGCATTGAATATTGAAAGTTGAAATTTCTAAATGTTTCCAAAATGAGTTAAAAGACAACATAGCATCAGGTTTGGTTTTCAAAGAATAAATTGCATTGTTTTTACATAAGTGCATCTTGTTTCCTAAAACCTTCCATATTATTGCTTGTTCCCTTCCTATGTTCACTCATTGGGTTTATACTTATTCTTTTCAACTTTATGTTTTAAGTTTTCAGATTCGGAGGTAATTGGACCCTAGGTCTAAGTGCTCCCTCCTACCCATCTTTCGGTAGGTTTACCATAACACTCAATAATAGTACGCATGCTCAGAGTCACTCCACTGGTAGTAAAGGGTCTGTTGTATGTATATATGGTTGTTTAAATGTAAAATGTGAGATTTGTTGTAAACCCTATATGTTGGTTTGATTAATAATGATGTCTAGGGTTGACAAATAATAACTCTATTTTGAGAATGGTATATGCTTAGTTGCCATGATTTATTCTCGAATGAATTATTATAAAAAATTATGAATTATGAACCGTAGAGGAAAATGGGGGACAAATGGACTAATAAACAAGGTTTTATAGAAAGGCTTGCTAGGGCCTAGTGGGCTATGCCTATTAGGCCCATGCGTCGGTCATGGCCTGGGATTGGGCTATGACATTTACATATTTTCTCCACGTGTTCAAGTTGATTACAGGCTCGACACTTCACATTTGATTTGTACCAACAATATTTTGAGGTATGGTTAGTTTTCTTCCAATGTGTGCAAAGAGGAAATTTGTCTCGGTTCGTTCTTTGTTTCACTACACCCGATTTGGTACCTTTGCTATCGTTTTTCTTTGAATCATCAGCCTTGACCCTTAAGCCCTTGGTTTTAGCAGCCAAGGCATTTTTAACAGGATCTTCATGTTTAAAAGCTTTCCTCTGCTCAAAGGTTAGCAAGGTAGAAACCAACTTTCATAAAGATTTTTGTCAAATCTTTAAAATCCTCCAGAAAAAAGTCTTTTGACTCAAACTCATTGGGAATACTAACCAAAATCTTGTTGACAATTCTTTGATTTATAACCTTTTGTCCCAACATTTTGAGTTGATTGACTAGTTTCAACAATTTGTCTATATACTCATAAATGTTCTCTTTTACTTTCATCTTCATAAGCTCAAATTGTCTAGCGAAATTCATTACCTGTATAACTTTTGTTCGATCATTTCCTTGGTAATCTTCTTTCAAACTGTCCCAGACAAGCTAAGGATCCTCCATATTCATGATATTCCCAAATATGGTGTTTGACACAACTAATTGTAGGCAAATCAAGGCTTTATAACGCTTTGCAACCTTCTCTGAATGTTGTTTGATATGAGCTATAGTCAGGTTAACATGCTTTTGAACAGGTAGTTCACCAGTCTTTATGACCTCCCACAAATCAAAAACCTTAAAGTATGAACGCATTTTCATTGCCCAGATAGGGTAGTTTACTATAATACCCCAACCCAAATTATAAGTACATTAGTGTATTTATAAAATAGTAAATTTGACAAATAAGTCCCTTATTCAAATTACTTATAAAATATTGGGTTTATATTGGAATAGTTTTGTGATAGGGATCTTTTTGTAAATATAGTAATTTTGTTAGTGTCATTTTAAATTATCACACGTTTAAAGAAAAACTGTTTACATTATCACGTTTAAGAGAGGAAGTTAAAAGCAATTTCATATTATCATGTTTAAGAAGAAATTTAAGTCAGTTTTAAAATGAAAAGCAATAAGACACGTTTAAAAAAAAACAATCAAAATAAGAAAGCCATTTTGGAGTAACTAATCCTAAAAAAGAAGAATAAGGTTGAAAAAGAAAGAATCTATCCAAGAAAGCAGTGATTAAGGTACGATTAGGCTTTAACTTATAAAAATTGTATTTTTGCATTGTTCGAAATAAAAATCCCGAAGATAATTTATGTTTCTTTAACTTCCTTTCAAATCCGATATTGTTTCGGTGACTTTTTGGTGGCATGATAGGTACCAATGGAAAGGTCTTGAAAAGATTTTGCAAATGGATTTTGTAGTATCATATTTAGTTTTATGGTTAGAGAGATATGAATTTTTGAAGTTAGTTGGGAAATTCATTTTTAACAGTTATGACAACCTAACTTTAAGTCACTGAAACTCCACTTAAAGTCTTTCTCAAGCTTACATCTGGTAAGACCTTAGCTCTAAATGATGTTTTACATGTTCCCAATATAAAGGCAAACCTGGCTTTTGTGCCTTTAATGGGTAAGGTTAGGGTGAAAATGTCATTCGAATTTGACAAAATCATAATGACAAAAAATAATGTGTTTATGGGTCAGGGATATTGCAATCAGGTACTTTTTGTACTTAACATTGTAAATCTTTCAAATGAAAATGCTAGTTTCTGCTTGCATGATTGACTCTATTGATTTATGGTATGGTAGATTAGGACATGTTAGCGTTCCATATATTAAGAAAACGCAATCACTAGGTTTAATATTTAGTATTAAAAATGGATGTTTTAGTAAATATGAAATATGTGCTGAAATAAAATCAACTAAGAAAACTTGTATTTTAGTAAATAAAGAATACAAATTATCAAGTTTAATTCATACCGACTTAGGAGATTTGAAATAAACTATGACTAGAGGTGGTAAACAATATTATATTATATTTATTGACAACAATTCTAGATTTACTAAAGTTTATTTACATAGGCATAAAGATGAAGCTTTTGACATGTTTCTTAAGTATAAAGCTAAGGTAGAAAATCAATTGAATAAAAAAATAAAATGAATTGGATCAGATAAAGAGGGTGGATATGTACCGATTAATGATATTTGTGAAAATGAATGAATAATTCATAAAAAAGCTCCTCCATATTCCCTTGAATCAAATGGTGTAGCTAAAAAGAAAAGTAGAACATTAAAAGAAATAATGAGCTCTATACTCGCTAGTTCTCATGCATATAAAAATTTGTGGGGTGAAGCTTTATTATCTACATGTCATATTTAAAATAGAATACCTTATAAGAAAATTGGTAAGACACCCTATGAATTATGGAAAAACTATTCTCCTAATTTAAAATATTTGAAAGTGTGGGGGTATTTTGCGAAGGTAATGTTCCTAATTTTAAGAAGAGTAAAATTAGCTCTAAAATATCTGATTGCATGTTTGTTGGTTATATTGAACATAGTACTACATATATATTTCTTGTATTAAAAGTGATGTTCTTGATAATAATACTATTTTTGAAACAAAAAGTGTTGAATTTTTTAGAATATTTTTCCATTGAGAACTGATACAATTTCTTATGCACCTTTTAATAAAAATAATTTTAAAGTACCAAATGATGATTTGAGAAGGAGCAAAAGACCAAGGAAAGAAATTTCTTTTAGTAATTATTTTTACATTTATCTTGTAGATAATGATATTTTAACTTATGCTGAGGCAATTTCTTCTAAAGAAAGTACATTTTAGAAAGAAGTTATAAAAAATGAGATTCATTTGATTTTACAAAATCAAACTTGTGAATTAGTTGATTTACCACATGGAGCTTAACTAATTGATTGCAAATGGATTTTTAAAAGAAAATTTAATCCTGATGGTTCTATTGATAAATACAAAGCTAGATTAGTTGTAATGTATTTTACTTAAAAACAAAATATTGACTATTTTGATACTTTAGCTCCAATATCAAGAATTTCATCTATTCATATTTTGTTTGCCTTAAATTAGATTTACAAACTTCTTGTTCATCAAATGGATGCTAAAGTCACTTTTCTAAATGGTGATTTAGTAGAAGAAATTTATATGAGACAACCCGAGGAATGTATTCTTCTTTGTCAAGAAAATAAAATTTGTAAATTGATTAAATCTTTGTATGACTTGAAACAAGCACCAAAACGAGGGCATGAGAAATTTGAATATGGTCTTGTTAGTAATAGATTTTCTATTGTTGGAGTTGTTAAATGTGTATACACAAAAATTGTTGATAATAAATGTGTGATTATTAGCTTATATTTAGTTTTCTACTTGTATTGATGTGGTCAATAAAACAAAAATGTTTTTTGGCTTATAAATTTGCTATGAAAGATCTGGGAGAAGCTAATATTATTTTCGATCATAAAATTATGAGATTTGATCATGGTTTAATGCTAACACAAAAGTATTATAATGAGAAGCTACTTAAAAAGTTTAGACATTTTAATGTCATACTTGTGAGTACTCCTTATAATGATAATATCCAAATAAAGAAAAATAAAGATAATAGTGTGTCTCAATCTGAGAATGCTCAGATTATTGGGAGTCCGATGCATTTGATGAACTATACTTGACCCGATATAGCTTATACTATATGTAGACTGAATAGATATATACAAAGTCCCAATCAAGATTATTGGATTACCTTGAGCAAAATAATAAAATATTTGAGAGGTACCATAAACTATGATATTTTATATAATGGATTTTCTCGTTGTATTAGAAGGATACAGTGATGCTAACTGGATCTCATATTTAAATAAGAAAAAATCCACAAGTGGTTATGCATTCACCTTTGGTGGGGGTACTATAACTTGAAAATCAGCCAAACAAATAATAATTGCTAAATCTACAATGGAGATAGAATTTGTAGCTTTAGAGTTGGCTAGTAATGAGGCTGAATGGTTAAGAAACGTTTTAGCTTATATTCTATTGGGAATGAAATTAACACCTTCTGTGTCTATGCAATGTAATTGCTAAGAAATAATAACCATTGTAAAGAATCAAACTTTTAATGGTAAGCATAGACACATTCTTTTGAGATATGACGTAGTAAAGTAGTTGCTTAAAGGTGAAATTATGTCCATTAATTATTTAAAATCAGAGTTGAATTTGGATGATCCTTTAACTAACCACTGGGAAGAAATTGATTAATGATACATTTAGGGGAATGAGACTTAAGCCAATTAAAAAAATCAACAAATAATGGTAACCCAACCTATGTGATTGAATATCTCATGAATTAGGTTCATATGGGTAATAACAAGTTATTTGTTGATAAATTGATGCACTATTAAAAATCATTGTCATTCCTATGGTGTGTAAATAGTGCAAGATTGCAATGAATGAGAGGTTGAGTTAAATTATCAATGAGTTTTATATCCCTTATGGGTAATGTATTAAACTGCAATATACATTTGATGAAATCACTTATATAAGTGTGAAGCATGATCGCTCTTATGAGAATTATGGCAAGTTCAGTAAAACACTTATGAATAACTAGACACGCACATGACTTATTCACAGAAAATCGTGTTAAACAGTAGAAATTGTGAAAGTGTAATGTGATTGATGGAAATCATATCTCACATAGAATTTTTTGGTTCATAAAAGTTACAAACTTCACAAAAATTCTGTGATTTATGTTTCATTCTATTTAGGGTTAGTTCATAATTTAAAAAGCACAAATCACAATGCATTATACTCAAATGAAATTTGATCCAGCAAAAATCTTCTTATGAGACCTTATGAAATATGTGGGGATTGTTGGAGAAATAATATATTTTGTAAGGTCTCAACGTCACACATTATCAAGGTACAAGAGAGGTGAGTGCCTTATATATGAAAACCCACAATGAGCTTATTGCAAGGAAAAAAAATTGAACCCGTGCACACACGAGATCAGTCTAAGCCTTAAGAAAATGCAAATTCTCCCTTCTCTACGTGGGAGTATACACATGGGTTAGGTCAAGTATAATTTTGTACTTTGGTATATAATTTTATTTTTCTTTAGCCTTTAGTAGTTGAAACAGTCTTAATAACTGAGTTTGTTAACCTTATCTGACTTAGTGCATGTTTAGCTAAGCAGAATTTTTGAGAAGCTCTTAAAACAAAAGTAACTTTTTAAAAAAAAAAATTTTTTTAAAAGATGAGATTAAAGAAAAGTTCCAAAAAAAAGCTTTCTCTTCTCTTTTCAAAAAATATGTCAGCTTTTCAGAAAATACATGTCCCTTTCCTCTCCCTCCCTTTACAAATCACCCTTCTCCAACGTAAAATCAGGATCTCCCTCTCATCTACCTCTTTCTACAAAGACTACTAAAATAAGAAAAAAAAAACAAAAGGCCCAACAATAGAATAACAAAATATAGGATTTTTTTTGTTCTTACAAAGATTAAGAGAAAAGAAAATCCAAAATTCAAAATTACATTTAAGTACTATTTAAAGATTTTTTCTCTTCTTCACAAAAAAATCTAATACTACAAAGACTACTAAAAAAAGAAAAAAAACAAAAAACCCAGTAACAGAATAACAAAATTTGAGATTTTTCTGTTCTTGTAAAAATTAAGAGAAAAGAAAACCTAAAATTTAAAATTACATTTAGGTACTATTTAAAGATTTTTTCTCTTTTTCACAAAAAAATCTAATGCTATTACTGTTATATAAGTTCGAGAGTTATTCTGTTTTTTTATAAATTTTTTTTATTTTAATATATGAAATTGTATATAAACTCAAAGTAGATTTGTTCCGTTTTGATTTTTTAGATGATTGAAGATGGGATGAATGCTCTTTATGGTAATTTGAATCAAAATTAAAACTTATATAATTTATCTTGTCAAACAGCTTTAATTTAAATTTAAAAGCTATTATTTTTCATAAGAATTTCATAATAGTTTTAAGTTAAAAAAAATTAAGCCATAATTTTTCTTGATTTTTTCTGATTTTTCACTAATTTTATGATGATATTTTGTAACGTTAACTTTCTGCTCGAACTTATAAATACAACCTCTCTAACTCAATTACAATACACTAACAATTTTTTTTTATTTTTTTAAAACTTTCTCTGCATATTTTTTCTATTTTCTTTGTTTTTTTGTTGGGTTTTTTTTTTCTCTAAAAAAGTCTTTTTGTTATTACTATTATCCAAAGAATAGTATCTTTGAGGATAATCGCTATAATTCTTTTTCATCGAATTTCATATTTCGAAAAGAAAAGATGAAAATTATTCTTAAAACCACTAAAATCATGCCTTAGATTTTTTTTATTTTTACTTTATTAATTTTTTATTTATTTCTCATATTTTTCTATACAATCTAACCCCAAAATGCACAACTGAACAGCACAAAACGCTAGGAAAACGAGGACCAAATTATAACACTTGAAAGTTTGAATGCCTCAGAACGTGAGGGATTCGAGAGAGATGGGAAGAGAGAGGAGAGAATGCGAGGCAGTTGAGAGAAGGAGGGGCTCGGGCTTGACAGAAGTGGAAAGAGAAAGAAAGAGGAAAGAGAACCGTCGGTAGCTCCCGAATAACAAAGGGAAGGTTGTGTTTTCTTGAGAGAGGGTAATTTGACTGTCGAAAAGTTACTGCAAAAAATAATAGTTCCATTACATCATTGTTCGTCGTCAATATTCCATTGGCAGTGACGTTAAAATCCATAACATTTATTTGAGATAATAATACTACTGGGGATTTATTTGTGACAAAAATTTTCCATCGGAATTATCTAATGCAAATTCAGACACAGACTGTCGAAAAACGAAGCCAGGAGAGGGAGGGTGTGACTGTGGGGCACCACGTGGTTGCTCAAAGTGCTACCAACAATGACGCCATGGTCTCCTCTTAAAGGCAAAACTTGGGAACGCTCCCTCATTTTCATCAGCTTATCACGTCATTCACTTTTTGTTTTTTCACCTATGAAAAAGTTGAACGTGATTTAAAAAGAGAGTCAAACCCTATTCCTCTTCGCTTCCAACTTCTTACCCAATCAAAAACCATTCAACCCACATTTGTTCAATTGATTTTGCTAACTATTAAATGCTAATATAATGAAAAGAACAAGAAGGAAAAAGGGATAAATAATACTAACTAGTATGCATAAACGAGTACAAATCATCTGCATGCTCAAAACTGAATAAAGAAAAAGACTTTTTCTTTTTCTTTTTTTATAATAGTAGTAGGTATATATATGATAAATTCTTTAAAAATTATCGGAATTATATATGAATCAAACTTTTACTGTAATAAGCATTGTTCATACAAGTTTCAATGGTTTAGTTTTCCCGGTGGGCGTAACTGATTTGTAGGGCCGTCACCATCACCATCTAAAGTTTTCAACCAAACTATACCTACGACCATTAAAGCTTTCAAGGTAATTGTTTAATAAACGTTAGGTCTTGAGAGGCACGTTGTCCCTACCCTACACACTTTGCTTACCGTTGGTTTCTGTTGAATTTTATCAACGGTGGAAATTAACTCAGAAAGCAAGCAGTAATTCCCAAGATGGTCAGATTGGTCGGAACTTTTTTGCTACTACATTCAATCAATTACTATTATTCAACCGTAACTGATTGATTGCATTCAATAAAAACGGAATATTGCTACCATCTCCATAATCAATTATCTAACATGTCTGACTATTCCTTACTATCTCCACGACTTACATGGAGATTCTAGAGACTTTCCACAGTAAATGTATTGATGTACGTGAAAAATAATACTAGGAATCAAGAAAAAGAAATTCTTCTTCAAGGCGGAATTTTCGCTTGTTTGGGTGTATAATGGATGTAATGATATTTGTTTTATTCTTTTCCCTATTACATAAATAGAAAAGAAAAAATCCAGCGTCGGCTCTGCCTTCCTTCAAATCTGATGGTCCACAAACCCCCTGCACAACCTGATTTGTATTATGATGTGATCACATCGCCACGTGTGCAGAATCTGAAGGTTGGTGTAGCTGTGAAGGCAAGCTTTTCTCCGTGGGGCTCACATCAATTTAATGCCCCAACGCCGCGCAACAGAGACAACACTGTTCAGAGTTCAAAACCGCCTCGAAAAATTTTAAGCGAAATTTGCCCGCACTTGACGGTGTTTTGTGTAAGAAGATCTTCTTAGGTTGTTTATAATCCCCACTCGCAAAAGGCAGCGTTCTGTGGTGATTAGGTCGAGAGTTGTTGAGAAGTGCAATTCACGCTTATTAAAAGAGCGTACAACAGTGGTAACCACACGGATTACTTTACGTGAATAATCTTCACTCCAGCAAATAACTAAAGCATTAAATCCATGTTTTTGCCATCAATGAAAGCAAAGCAGCAAATCAAAGCTGAAATCTCGATCAACTCTCTCTCTCTCTCTCTCTATCCCTAGTTTCTCTGTTTCATTCTCAATCTCAAAGCTCAGAAGCTGTTGAAGTAAAAGCTTCAACCTTTTTTCTTCTTCTGTCTCATAATTATTCTCTATTGAGTAAGCACTTATATTTCCGTATCACTTTCTTCATATCCTTTTCTGGGTCATTTTTGTTTCAAAGTAAGCTGCTCTACCTCTCCCTTTTGAGCTCTCGTGTATTTGAAGTATCTGAAAACTTAGACTCTAAGTATATTTTCTTTTCTGTTTCTTAATTCTCGATTTTCTGGGATTGATTCGTAATTAGATCTGGGGGCAGTTTAGGAGCAAAAAGCTGCTTTCTATTTACTGCATGCTAATTCTAACTGTTACACTTTTTTCTTGAATTCTTGTTGTGTCGGTTACTGCTTCATGCTGTATTAGCCTGTAAATATCTTTCCCCATTTGCATTTGGTGTGTTATTTTTGAGTTGATTAACCAACGTTGAGCTTCTACCTCAAACTTTTCTTGAATATCCTTCTCTTTAAACCCATCCTCTGATTATTTATATCTTCATATGGAATTTGGGTTTTTTTTTTTTTTTTTGTATTGATACTTCTCTACTTCATATCAATGAAATGATCTTTTTGCTTGAGACCCATGTTTTCTTCTGAAGAAAACTAGGCCTCAGATTAAATGTTTTTCTTACACTTAAGAAGGCGGTTTTGGTTCTCTTTCCGGACCTCCCTGCTTCTTTTTGGTCCTATTTCTTAGTAACGTTGGTGGGTTTGTGCTTGATTCTTCACGTATCTTGGGTTCGTGACCTAACCTGGAGGCCTGAAGATTTTGGGTTTTATTACCCAAAATGAGAAAGCTCTACAGGAAACTGGTGTTGATGAGAAACCCATTGACAAGTGTGAGGAAAAATGTCAATTCTCATTCGGGAAGGGTGTTTAGTGATAGAAAATGGATTATTCCATTTCTTGCAAGCTTACTTGTATCGATTACTTTGTTTTTATCTGCCATTTTTGGGTTGTTCAATGCTCCTTATGGTGGAGACCAGTTGCCATTTGACATTATTTCCTTTGCAAGAGCGGAGGACTCAAGTGGGTATTTTGTAGAATCAGATTTAAAGAAATCGTTTAACACAAGTGGCTATTCAAATGTGGAAGCACCTAGACTAGCATATCTTATTTCAGGGACAAAGGGAGATAGTCATAGGATGATGAGGACCTTGCAGGCAGTGTACCATCCGAGAAATCAGTATGTTTTGCATTTGGATCTTGAGGCTCCTCCCCGTGAAAGGTTGGAATTGACAAATATGGTGAAGGGTGATCCAACTTTTCGTGAAGTGGAGAATGTGCGCGTAATGGCACAATCTAACTTGGTAACTTACAAAGGTCCTACAATGATTGCTTGCACCCTTCAAGCAATTGCAATACTGTTGAAGGAGAGCCTGGAGTGGGATTGGTTTCTAAACCTTAGTGCCTCAGATTATCCCCTTGTGACTCAAGATGGTTAGTGCTTAAGACTTTTTCTCTTTATCTTTTCATTGTCAAGGCTGTTGCTCTTGTTGTTATCTTGTCTGTTTGTCATTATGAGGGCTTTTTCCATAGGTTTAATGTATTTAGGAACATTACTATGCATATAGCATGACATTTAGCTCTAAATTGGTCTGAGAACTTTTCTTGCTACCACCTTTTTTTTTTCTCACAATGTACGTGAATTCTTTACAGCAATTATAATATAAATAAACTTGGTTATGCACATATATGGCCTTTTAAGCTACTTTCCTGATTCTATGGGAAGTTTTAAGTTAAGGTCTAGACTTTGAAAAGAATTTTAAAGAGTATGGAAATTTTTAACTTAAGTTCTACTGAAAATTATTTTATGAGGGGGCTCAATCAATTGTCTAATGAGTTTTAGATTTCACTTGACCCTAGAGACTTTTCGAATGAGCTGACTTATACAATGGAGCTTCTGCAGGTCTGCTTAATCAACATAATTGTGTGAGATTTTTTTATGCATCTTTGACTGTGTTTTTAGACATTAGGTTGCCCCTTTTGTGAATTTCTGCTACCTGGCCTTTGCATAGGCCTATTTGAGAGACATCTGAGTGCTTGAATGATTTCCACGTACTATAATGTTAGTTTCATTTATGGGTTTCAATGTCTGAAAGAGTTCCGTCAATATGTCTCTTTTTATCATTATGACATGCATTTGTTATTGAGTTTTGGAGTGTTTTCAGAAACTTAGAGTTCTGTTGTTTGTTTGCTGAAGAATATCTGATATGTGTTCTGATTGTGCAGATTTGCTACATGTTTTCTCCAATTTGTCAAGAAATCTCAATTTCATTGAACATATGCAGATTACTGGTTGGAAGCTGTAAGATTAATGCCTAGTATATTCACTACTCTCGAATATTCCTCTTCTTATTCCCTAATGTCATCAGTTTAAATGCGTAGTTCTGTGCTTTTGCAGGAACCAGAGAGCAAAACCAATCATTGTTGATCCAGGTCTTTACTTGTCCAAAAAGTCTGACATTGCTTGGACCACACAACGCCGATCACTGCCCACATCTTTCAAGTTGTATACAGGTTGGTTATCATTTATACTTTATTGTTTATTTTGAGCACACCATACCCAAGACTTTCTCTAATCTTAGGTAGATTGTTGCCATCCACCTTTTGTTATATTAAAGGTCATAATTCATTTATGTTAATTGTGTTATCTGAAATCCCAAATAGTAGTTTTTGTCTTAAGCCTGATCTGGTATCAGCTGAAGTTAATGTTCCAAAAAAGGATCTTGTATACTAGTTCCATCTTTCGAGCTTAAGACTTAAGTTGCATTTGCTTTGCTAGTAGTAAATGCTGGAATGGAAGGCTCTTGCTGAGTGTTGTGGGTTGGCCCAACCCACGTGTTATTGCTTGGAGTAAGAAACTTCTTTTTGCATTTTAGAATCAAGTCTTCTATGTTAGAATTCCTTCCCTATCCTAATTTTGTTGTAGGGAACTGAAAAGCTTCAATTAGCTGTTGATTTTGAAAGTAAAAACTATTAATCAAAGCAATATTTTTGCCTGGGGCCAGAGCCTACAATCAGGCTTAGGTACTTATAGTTGCAAACTTGAGGGTGTACTCCATCATTCTTCTTATGTGTCACTTTCTGATTTCTATTGCCAGAGACTATAGGAAAGGTTGAAAGATCATCTAAAACGTGCTATTGCTTGAAGTTTGGCTAAGCCAACCTACTTGAGCCTTAACCTAACTCCTAACACTCAATGATTGCTTGCTGCTTTGACATCAGCTTGAACAAGCTGCATGGGAAATTTCCAAGCAGCTAGCTCTCTCACTGCAGCCTCAAATCCTATTTAACTAAAGGCTTGATGTTCCACATGGACCAGTGAGAGAAAGGAGAGTAGATCTTAGGTGGGTGAGACCAGCGATGGAGGACACTTTTTTTGTCATATGCTCTTTTATAGTGACTGCTTATAAGTGCCATAGCTAACTCATCGCAAACAAACTTGGTGAAGAACTGCAGTCCTTCCAGTTTCTGTTCAGCAGTGCTAGAGGTCAAGATGTCATCGTTATTTATCCTAAATGTTTTATACAGTTAATTGAACTGGCATTTAATTATTTTGAACCATAGGTATTATTTAGCTGTAACTTAATCCACTGCATCTCTAAAAGAAATTGATGAAACTTCCTTCTCTCGCTGGGAATAACAAATAGGAGAATCTCTCTTACCAGTTTGCTCCCCTGGGTCTTGACTTCTTTCAGTTTCAGCCTATTGAGAAAGTTTAAATACCATAAAGAAATCATTCACTTTGAATCCTGCCCATAAATTGGTTAAGATAGTACATCTGAAAGCATCTACGGACTACTCAGATCTTCAAGAATCATTATGTACTTTTCTATCGCCCACAATTCTTCTCTAGGGTTGAAAGCTGATCTGAATAACCAAATCTTGTGAACGGTTCCCATGAGCTTCCTAGTAAAGTCTCTTGGGGATTTTAAATGCAGAGTTTGGATTGTTTTATTTTTCTGATTTTGCTGGCCTCCTTGTATGAGGTTTTTTTGTCTTTTCAATATGCATATTAACAAGATACAATTGTGTTTTATATTCATTTAAATCCGGAACTAGATGACTCAATGTATGAAAAAAATTTTAAATGCTTGTTTTGCCTTTGTTGTGTCCAGGTTCTGCGTGGGTAGCACTTACTAGAACTTTTGTTGAGTATTGTATATGGGGATGGGATAATCTCCCACGAACCATCCTTATGTACTATACAAATTTCGTTTCCTCTCCAGAAGGGTACTTCCACACTGTTATTTGCAACACTGACGAATTTCGTAGCACTGCAATAAGCCATGATCTCCACTACATTGCTTGGGACAGTCCTCCAAAGCAGCATCCAATCTCGTTGTCAATGAAAGACTTTGACAAAATGGTGAAAAGCAAGGCGCCCTTTGCTCGGAAATTCCATAAGAATGATCCAGTGTTGGACAAAATTGATAAAGAGCTTTTGGGCCGTACTGGCCGTTTTGCACCTGGAGCATGGTGTGTAGGGAGTTCAGAGGGTGGAGCTGACCCATGTTATGTGCGTGGTGATGATTCTGTGTTTAGGCCAGGCCCTGGTGCTGAGAGGCTGCAGGAACTCCTAAAGACGCTACTATCTGAAGATTTTCGGAAGAAGCAGTGTTCATGATAGTGGTAAAGAGTCGGATAACCCAAGTGTATAAATGGCTGGATTCATACTTCATAGTTGTCGCAAGGGTGGCGGAATTTTTTTTTTCTTCACATACAAAAATGAACATTCAAGCTTATAACATTGTCAACTCTCCAACATATGTCCAAAATTTTGAATCTAATTTGTGTAAATAAATAGACTGCTACAACGCCAATGGACAGAATATCCTCAAGCATGCAGCTTTTGGGGTTGTAGGCTTAAACACGGTGCAAGAACTCGGTTGAGAATCGCTTAAATTAAATACAAGTTGTACGAGGTTAAAAGATTTATGCAATACAACATTTATTTGAAGGGTCAATTGCACCCTTGGTGTGATTAAGCTCTGTCAGCGGAAATTAAGTTTAGATACTTTTCAAGAATCATTTGCAGGTGAAGAATCAGTGAAATAGCCCTTTTCCACATCCAACCCTTGTTGGGCTGCCAGCGTCTCAACACTGGACTGGACCCTGTCCGCTCCAATCCGGTTTGGCTCCAGAAGCATGCAAGCTATCTCAGTTGAGTCCTCACCATGTACAAGGCCCAGTGTTTGCACCGTCGGGAGCCCGCCTCCTCGGGCACTCACCATCCTAGCAATACGGCGGGCTGCGGAGACATCTGTAGACATGATAGGCACGTTGTACAGACCAACCCATGGGCAGGCACCGATCATGGTGATGCCCCTAGATCGAGATACCCGGGTTGGGCCTTCATCGGGCTTTTTGGAGAGATTTTCAGGCATAGTCCATCCAGCCCATTGGTTGCCCATGAAATTGGGCCTGTAGTAACCAAGCTCCCGCCTGATGGTGTCCAGGGCCTTGCCTGTTGGATGTGCTGCGCCGTAGAGAAAAACTGGCACTGCAACAACATCAAAATAAAATGACAACTTCAGAACAGAAAAGCTTTTCTATCCAAGCAGTGATAAAAATTAAATGTCTTGAAATTTGAATTTCATTATAAATGGATCCTTTTCCAACTAGGAATTTTAGATGAAATAACCACAATTTAAATAGCAGAATTGGACCAACCTTGCAATATGTTGCCAATGTCTGCTGCGACAGCCTTAGCAAGCCAAGCTGCTTCATCCAAGGATGACCGAGCCAAGGGATGCAAAACAATGTCATCAACCACGCCGAGCCGAGGGTGTGCACCAGAATGCAGCTCAAGGTTTATGGCTTCATAAACAGCCTCAACCATGGTCAGGACAGTTCGTTGCAAGGGGCTATAAATAGCAGTACCAGTGCTGTCATGAACAACATATGAAACAAGAGTGTAGCGGCTCCTGTTGTACGCTCGATCCTCAAATTTGTTCACAACGACAGTTTCTGGGTCTAGCCTTGCAGCTCTTTCTATGGCATCAAGGGCTGCACGGTTGCGTGATTCAGAGACAAAGATCTTGCAGCACAGCAGCATGGATTGATTTGCAGCCTTTTTGATCTGGTGAAAAAAAAGGGAGGGAACTTATATCAAAACCTTGGATTGTGTATTTTTAAAACAGACGGCAAGCTTTGTGAGTTTGACTTAGATCAGGTCCAGCTAAGTGGATGCGAAGTTTGTTTTCTAGAAATGTTTATTATACGTTGCAATAGTATCTCCTACCAGTTACAAATTATACATGAAACCGTAAAATTAGAGTGAATGCATAAGATTCATGGGTCTTCTCCAAGAATGTTTAACCCCGTTTTAGGAAGAAAAATGCTGTCCTGAGTAGCAAAATTCAGTATGCAATTGAAAATTCCATAGCTAGAACCAATTAATAGTCAAGGCTCACAATTGAATTGGATGCGCTGGAAACTGAAAAAACCAGGAGGAAGGGAGGGATGGATGGATTGGAAGAAGAATTAGTAAATCACCGATCATCTGTTTCTCGTTTCCAAAGGGGAAACAGTAAATGACCCTGTTGTCCCATGAACAACAAAGAATACATGCCCTTTAATTAAACCACCTACCTCTGGTCTCCTCCCTGCATTTCCCAAAGAAAAAGGGGAAGAGATGTAGTGATATGTGGTCAATGTGGAGTTAGAAACAGCAGGGCCTTACCTTGCAACTTGAGCTAACATCCATTCCATCCCTCTGCTCTTGGTTTCTCATCTTCAACCCCAAAATTTCCCAATCAAACACCTTAGCACCTAGCAAATACTACAAGAGCCAAAGGGGGTTTGCCTCTTCTCTCGCCGGTTGAAACCTTCTCCTCAGGACTCAGGAGACAAATCCATATATGATGTACATGACTTCATTGATTAATAATTTGTTTTGAAAAAATGCTCGCATCGCTGCTTATGACTCAGCATGTGGGCATTTCGACAGCAGCATACAAAGATCCTGTCCCATAACAAGTCTGACACAAAATCCTCATCCATAAATAAAAACCAAAACGTTTTTGTCCTGCCAAATTTATTATTATAATCCTAATAATTTTATTTATATATATTTAAAGAGATGTACTGTTTATAAATGTGAATTTTATATAAATATTTTAATAGTTTTGATACAAGACACAAATTATTTAAAAGAAAGAAATGAATCGCAATCGTTGCTCCAAATGCCACAGATGAAAACCAGAAGTTAAATAAAAATAAGTAGACTCTGTGGGTATACTTGTCAAAATGAGCCTGATTCATTAAATTGGTTTATTTTTTATAAAATATGAGATGGATTGAGTTTAAAAATTTAAGTTTATATTAAAATCGGGTTTAAATGGATCAACCCACTAAATTAGAGAGTTGGGGTGGGTTGGGACGGGTCAGTCTTATGAGTCATAAAACTAATAATTTTAATTAATTTAATAATTTTATATATTTCAATGTATTTAATGTTTACTTATTAAATTAATAATTTTAATTTATAAATTAAATTATAAAATAATTTTATTAATAAAAAATTTATTAAATAAAATTAAAAAATAATTTTTTTTTTAATAAAAGAAGCTGACTCAATCCAACTCATGGACTAAAAAGAGTGAATTGAGTTGAAGTTTTGATAGTTCATATAAAAAATGGACTGACCTGACCTAATTTGTATTTTCTTAATCTATAAAGATTTGGGCCGGGTCTAATCAGCCCATATTGACAACTCTACCCGTGGGTCACATGAGAGAACAAAACCCAAACTAGACGCATCCAAAAGCGTGGCTTTCAGCGTAGGTTTTCGGGTCAGAAAATGGTATCCCAGGAGGTCAGAAACGGCTCCACTTCACCCCCGACCGAAATAAAATAAAGTGTCCACAGGCTGACAGGAGAGCACATAGATGTGCATAGAGTTCGGCGAGTCTTTTAATCAAAAGACCTGTGACTCTGGCCAATGTACTTCACACATTAAAGATATTTTTTATTATTACTATTGATCATGATTCTTGAGTACGTACGCCTTTGTATTGGCATCTACTCACTATTTGAGTTGCTTGGGGCTTAGAACTGATCATTTTAGTGGCATCAAGTCTGACACGTGGTTGTTTGGGTTGCAAATGTTGCTACCTCTCCAACCTGAAATCATCTTCAACCAAATAACAACTCAATTAAATGGAATAAGTTGAATTGGGAAAGGACAGGAATGGTTAGACTTTCATAAAGGATGAACAGCTCTTCTGTTAAATATCTGATATTACTATTGCAGGTCAAGATAGAGATCGTGTAGTTTTAAGTCTTCTTTTCTGACGTTGAATGCAACATCTCACTTCACTAACCGACCAACCGACGAAAAATATGTATACAGAACAGATAATTCAGCAATACTATTAGTGTTAAGTTTGTTGACTGTACAGCGCCTGTCATCTTGTTCTGCAAGCAAGATTTAGTAATATTCGAAGTAAACTTCAGAGAAGAATGTCTATCCATGTACTGCATATTTACGTTGATCAGATGCATTAATTTTTGTATGATGTTTTCATAACACATTAAAACAAAATAATCAAGATTAATGAAATGATAATTACTTTAATGATGGGTCCTTTTGAAACCCAGTTAGCCACGGGTGGTTCTTTACTCAAATCATTGCGTCTTGGATAGTCACAATATCCTGCTAAATGTTGTACTATAATATTACATGCAAAGCTCATATCCTCCCTTTCCCTTCTCCACTCTTCACAACTAAACTATAAATTCGAAAAAGAAGAAAAAAGCATTGTAAGTGCTAGGGATCTGTTGTCTTTTTAATACATCGGAAAATTTAAACAATTTTTTTGTCTGCACAGCTTGGGTAGTTGGCTTGTAATGTAAAGGCGTTAGACAATCTTTGCTTCTGTTCCGCCTATCGAGGCTTCAACTTGACAACAAACCCAACATAATCCCCTTCATTTTGCACTTAAAGCTTTTAAGTGTTAAATATGGTTAGCATATTATTTCTAATCCACCTGTGAAATCAATATCTTATTTAAGGTTCAATCGTGCGGAACGCACTCGCCCATGAATACTGCAAGCATAAATCTGACTGTCGCACCTCTTCCATCACTAATAATTTTGATTGCACGAATGTAGCAAAGTTTCCAAACAACTCTCCCCTTCATACAGGAACAAGCATTGCTCTCTTTGCAAAAAAAAAGATAGATAAAATTTAAAAGTGATATGGTTGTAACATTACTCTGACATGGTGAAGTTCCTCAGTATGTCTGAATATTTAATAGCACCAACAAAATTAATTAACTTCTGACTTAAACTTCAGACACTAGTCATCCAAAATAATACTTGCATTCTGCTGTCTTCCCTTTTTATAACAATTGCAATTTCATAACCTGAACAGAAGAGAAACCAATTGTCAAAAAACCGGCGGTCTTCCAAATCTAAGTGATGAATGTTATTGTTCATAGGATCACAACAAACTTATGAGGCAACAGAATTGCAGGAAAACATGAGATACATGATTAGAACAAAAATACCTCCAAGACCATATTTCATCCATTAGTTAGGAAGAACTCAACTTAATGTAACTTTCAATTATCTTGTCCTGTGAAAGATCAGTGAAATACCCCTTCCCTACACTCAACCTCTCTTCCTTTGCAAGCCTCTCAACTTCAAGCTGAACTTTATCTCCTCCAACTTTACTTGGTTCCAACAAATTACAGGCCACCTCAGTCACACGATCATCATGTGCAAGTCCCATGGCTTGCACTGAAGGAAGTCCACCTCCTCTCTCACTTACTTGTTTAGCAATTCTACGAACGGCAGCGATATCAGTTGAGAGCACAGGGACATTGTAGTTAGCAACCCAATGGCTTGCCCCAATAACAATAACACCTTTTGCTGGAGACACTTGAGCTGGACCTGCATCAGGCTTCAGGGGCAAGGACTCTGATCTTGTCCCTCCAGACCATTGAATACCGCCAGAGTTAGGCTTGAAATAACCCAGTTCTCTTCTGATTGAATCAAGCAATCTTCCCCCTTCATTGGCAGCTCCATAAAGAAATATAGGTACTGCAGTTACCATTTAAGGTCATCAGCAATACAAAGGGTAAAATTTTTTAGCAGCAGACAAATAAATAATATTAGCTTAAATAATTATTACCACCAAAGAAAAAATCACAATCCCATGTAATTTGAAAAGATAACGCACACATAGGAAGTCTCAGGAAAATGCAGTTTCTTTATACACAAAACTTTGATTCTAATAGACCATTTTTAAACGGGCAAGGCGACAAAGATGATATAATGATACTAAATCAGTAAAGAAAATCTAGAATCTATATTGATTGCATGTTATAGCTCCGATGTGGAAAGAGGAACTCTCTACAGTTGGTACCGTGCAGACCATGCCTCTGGCCTACTCCAGAGGGAGAGAGATTGTGCAATTGTTCATTGCAGTCATTTAAAAAGGCCAAAAAAACTATAATAAAATAACATAAAAATGCCAACTTTAAATCTGTGTTTGCTCTGCCTGACTGTAATCTTACACAATAGTTTATTAAAAACAAAGGGAATCCTTCCAGGTTCCGGGATAGTCATAAACTCACTATTCACATCAATATGGCAAGCCAACAAAATTTTTTGCGTAATCATTTCTTAAGAGTTCCAGTTACTACTTTAACACTAGTAATGGCAACATCTACATGACATTTGGTTCAAAAGGCAGAGACCTTGAAGTTTAGAGCCTATATCTGCTGCCAAGGACTTTGCAATTGCAGCTGCCTGGTCCAAGGTAGTATGTCCCAAGGGGTGAAAACATATATGATCAACAACTCCAAGTCGAGGATGAGTCCCAGAATGCAACTCAAAGTCGATGGTTTCCAAAGCAGCCTTAACAATGGCAAACACTGCACCTTTCAGAGGAAATGAATCTTGCGATGGTTCTGAAGTCAATCTGGAGACAACCGTATAACCAACTCTATTGTAAGTCACATCTACGAACTTGTTCACAATAGCAGCCTCAGGGAATAGCTTCGCAGCAGCTCGTTCTATCAACTCCAAAGCTGCTCTGTTTCGGCTTTCAGAAATGTACACCTTCCCACAAGCCAGCATCTTGTTCAACATATGTTTTCTGCTCCTCTTTCAGCTTGTAAGAACTGCCATAAAAAAGGAGGGTTATACTGATAGAGATAATGAAATGAGATAAAGGAATATCTGCAGCCATAGTTTATGGGGAGTGGGGACCACAAAGGCTGCAAACAATCAACTACAGTCAGTATGCTTACAGCTGAAACCAAACGGGAAAAATATGTAGGACAAACTGAAAAAAAAAAATGTGGATGCAAACGTAAAGGAGAACAGATCAAGCTTGAAACTTTTAGCACTACTTAAAATGTGGGACAAGGCCAACTCAATGATTTATGAAAAACTGGGCCGCAATCAAAGGCAAAGAAGAAGTCAGGATCAAGTGCTTGATATGGATACTAATCATACAGCTGCTTAACGACATTATCGGTGTATATTTGCCAAGGTTAATTACACCTATTCCCTTATACGGAAAAAAATACGGCTACTTAGATAATTGGCTTTCAGATTCAACAAAAAATTTGTTACACAATCCTTGTACAAAAAGCTAAAAAACCCAAAGAACATTTGATACGTGGCATTTACAATACCTAAAAAATAGGTCAAATCAAAATTCGATGTCTTTGGGTTTTGGGTACCCATCATATTCCAATTTAACACCCAAAGCTGCACGGATAACCCTAAACTTAAGCCTCAAAGCTTCCATTATTTCTTGGACGCTTTCATTCTCCGGATCTACAACTGGGTATTTTTCGATCAATTCCTCCATTTGCTTTATACCCTTTTGGACCCGAGTGGAAAACCGAGTCGGGTCAATTTGGATGGCGGAGCTCCACACGTCGACGCAGCCCTTGTAGAAACCGAGCTCTTCGCCTGTTTCGAAGCCCGTTTCAAGACCCACTTGCCTTGCCTCTTCTTTACCGGTTGCTATGCCGTGTTTGTAGCCTTCTTCGTAACCTTCTTGATAATGGGTCTCTTCTAGATTTAGCGATGAATCGAAAATATCTTCGGCTGAGTCCATAGAAGAGGAATCTTTCGCTCGTAAGAACGCCAAATTTGGGTGTTCCAAGTTTGTCTCTTTAGTTTCTTCTTTTGTGCGTGAGAGAATTAGGAAGTTCAATGGGGTGGAAGCCTTGCCTTGGCCCAATGGGCGGTAGCTACTTTTTGGGCTGACTTGGACTTGTACTCTTAGGAGGTTTGTTGTGCTTTGGACGGATTTTTCTACTCAGGAAAATTTAATTAAGAAAAAGCCATCTTTTTTTGTGCTGGTAAAATTAGAAATTTTGTTATGAAATAAATCTAAAAGAATAACTATAAGAAAAATATAAGAGAAAATATTTTAAAAAAAATATTTAGAGGGAGTAAGAAGATTTTATTCAAGTATATATTTATAAATGAAGTGAAGCAGTCTATTTATAGGCTAACAATTTTTTGAATCATAATCTTAATCTAATTATATTTAAGAGTTCAAATTATATTACATTTCTTGTATCTTGCCTTTTAGGCTGTTTGACTTGGTCTGTACTTTTTGGGTCATAATATAATAGACATTCACATATTTATTCATAACACTCCCCCTTGAATGTCTATTGTAGTAAGAATATGTCTTATTAAAACCTTACGAGGAAAAAACCTTATGAAAAAAAAATTCGAGTGAAGGAAAAAGAATATATAATTCTTTTCAAGAATATGATTTTGAAATACTATCTCATTAAAAATCTTATCAAGAAAAACCCAGTGGGAAAAACCTTAATGAAGGAAAAGAGTACAGTGCGTATTTTACTCTCCTGATGACTGCATTATAGAGATCTTTAAAATGATGCATTCCAATCTTTTATACAAACGTTTCAAATGTTATAGTAAGAAGGGTTTTGGTGAACAAATTTGCTAGATTGTCACTTGACTAAATTTGTTGAACACTAATTTCACCATTTTCTTGGATATCATGAGTGAAGAAGAATTTTGACGAACTATGTATTTTGTTCGATCGCTTTTAATATATCTTTCCTTTTATACTATGCAAACAGTATTATTGATAATTATATTTTATAGAATTATTTTGTTCCAATTTTGTTATTTAATATTAATTAAGTTCTTAATTTTTAATTATAATTTATTTATTTTTAGTTGTTTTTATAATTAATTTATTTTTAAGTGAGTTATTTTAATTTTATGTTATTCTTTTTAATTTAGTTATTATTTATTAGTTTTTATATTTTTTAGGAATTAAAAGAAATTAGGCTTAATTTTGGAAAGTAAGATGTTGAAAGATCTGAAAGTTTGCTTACATATGCTTCAGTGTTTTAGTCATAACTCGAGTTACAAAACTTCAAATGATGTTATTCTTAGACCATTGGAAAGCTAAGAGACAGAACTACAACTTTTATGAGATCACTTTACCCAGTTCTACCTCGAAGATAAAGAAAATCGTGTTGAAAAATAGCTAGACGTATTGTACCAGAAATGGAAAATTGTAAAGATTGACAATTGATTTTTAGGCCTCTCATTACACTTTTAAGCCCAATTAAACCCTAGATCAGCTTAAGGAACTTTAAGTTAAGCTTATTAGTATAAATAGGATATGTTTAACAACATTAGGGAGACAACTTTTGGGAGATTCAAGAAGTTAGGAGTTGAGGCTGAAACTTGGAGATCAATGCGGTAAATATTGTTTTGTTTTCTTCCTTAGCTTTTATTTTTCTTGTTACTCTCAATAGTTAAATTTATTATAATGTTATTTGTTTTTGCAATTATGAGTAGCTAATTTTCTTTTTGTAGGATTGCAATTAAACTCATATGTAATCTAAATTTTTAATTTCTTTATTGCTTATTTTTAATGGGATTTGAATTATTTATTCTAATTTGTTCTTAATGCTTTTTAATTGCCTAATCACCAGTTAAATTGATTTAGGAACCTAAACAAACTTGGGAAAGGGAGTTTAGTGTAGACTAAAATTGAGATAGTATATGATCATATTAATTGATTTGCATATAGGATAGGGATATACCTATAAGCCATATGTAGCCAGATTAGAGTTTGAGTTTAATGAGTCTGTTTTAATTTCAATTCACATAGGGATATAGTGGTTTAGTTAAAATAAATATTTTTATAATATGAGTCGAGAGACCCTTATAAATAATTTAGGACTCCAGGTTAGCAATTCAACCCATTGAAATAAGTTAAGGAAGAGAGGTAAGATTTAGATGAAGTGCGAGGGATATTGTAATCATAGGCTTGTTTGATTTGATATTTTCTTAAGTTATTATTATTTTGATTTTTCTTGTTGGTTTAAATTTTAGTTAATTAGTTTTAGTTAATCAATTAATTTTGAGTGTTTGGATAAGATTAAATTGTTCTAATTTTAGTACTTAGTAAAATTTTAGATCAATTCTCTGTGGGATCGATACTCTGCTTGCTTATATACTATCTATTTAATATGTATACTTGTGTGGTAGAATTTTAACTGACAATTATCCTCATATAACGTTATTGAAATTTCTTTCTTGGTTGACATGCCACACGTTTCTCGAATATATTAAGTTACAAATATTAACCAAACACATTCACGACTTGCTCATCAGTTGCTAAAATTTTTGCATGGTTAGAAAAAGTAACAACTATAGTTTGCTTTATAAGCCATACCTCCATATGTGAACAAATAACCTGTTTGGGATCGAATTTTGTGTGGATCAGATAAATATCCTGTATCTACATAACTAATTAAATTTTATTTTGATGCATTTGAATAATATAAGCCCATATCCATTATTCTTCGGAGATATTGAAATATATGTTTAATTTCATTCCAATGTCTTCGAGTTGGAGAAGACCTATATCTTACTAATAAATTCACAACAATTGATATATCAAGTCATGTATTGCTAGCAAGATACATTAGTACTCCAATTTCAATAAGATATGATACTTCATGACCAAAAAGTTTTTCATTATCCTTATGAGGTTGAAAAGGGTCTTTTTTTCGCATTTAATGACTTTACAATCATTGATGAACTCAATGGATATGCTTTCTCCATATAAAATTGTTTTAGCATTTTTGTAATATAATTTGATTGATGGACAAAAATTCTATTTGCCAAGTGTTCAATCTAAAGACCCAAACAAAACTTTATTTTTTTGAAGGTCTTTCATCTCAAATTCTCTCTTTACATAATCCACGGATTTTAATAACTCTTTAGAAGTTCCAATAATGTTCAAGTCATCAACATAATAATNATTCTCTCTTTACATAATCCACGGATTTTAATAACTCTTTAGAAGTTCCAATAATGTTCAAGTCATCAACATAAATAATAATTATAATAAATTCATATCTAAACCCTTTTATAAAATACATGAGCATATAGGATTATTTCTATAGCCTTTTTTCAACAAATATTCACTTAGGCGATTATACTACATGTGTTTGGATTGCTTTAATCCATATAAATATTTATTTAATTTAATCAAGTAAATTTTTCGAGAATTCAAATTTTTGTACTTTAGGCAATTTAAATCCTTCAGGGTTTTTCATATAAATATCGATATCAAATGAGCCATATAAATAGGCTCTAGATACATTCATTAGATGCATTTCAATCTTCTCATATATTGCCAGACTAGTTAAAATAGAATTGTAATTATATCCACCATAAAAAAAATATCTCTTCATATTTAATACCAAATCTTTGGGTAAAATATTGTGTGACAAGCCGTGCTTTATATCTCATAATCTCATCTTTCTCATTTCGTTTCTGCACAAATATCCATTTATATCCCACTGGTTTAACGTCATTTGGTGTACGGATTACAGGTCCAAAAACTTCACGTTTTGTAATTGAATTCAATTCCACTTTGATTGCATCTTTCCACATTCACCAATCATTTCTATGTCTACATTCTTCAATAGATGTAGGTTCAAGATCCTTGTTTTGCTTTCATAATATCGAGTTTTATATTATATACAAAATATCGTCGACGTTTGTTTACTAGTTCCATCTTTTTCCATCATGACATAATCTATTAAGATCTCTTTATTTTCACTGATTTCAGGTACTTAAATTTCTTCTGAAATGTTTATCAATTATGTCAAGGGTCTCTTATAGAGTTTCTACTTTTTCTTTCTGACCATCTTAAATATTTGCTCTTTTTTTCAAGGATTTTATCTTTGTAACCGATTGGTCTCAACGCTTCTGGCGTGCCTTGTCCTACAAGGACATTAATGTTAACAAGAGCATTTGTAGCTGGTATATAAGATTTAGTTATTCTTTTAAGTCAGTAAATACGTCTAGCAACTGATTTACTATATTTTGCAAAAAAATTATCTTTTAAACTTGAAGTTCATATTGATTTGTGCGAGGATCAAAACTAGATAATGATAATTCATTCTAAGGAATTTTCTTTTGCAGCTGCTTATTATTCTCCCTCTAATGTTGGAAAAATTGTTTCATCAATATGACAATTGACAAACTTTGTCATGAATAAATCTCCTATTGATAATTCTAAATATTTAATTATAAATAGAGATTCGTATCCAACATATATTCATAACCTCCTTTGAGAACCCATCTTTATGCATTGTGGTGGAGCAATTGAAATATATACAGCACATCTAAAAATTTTTATATTAGAAATATTTGGTTACTGACCATAAACCAATTGTATAAGGAGATTTATAATAACTCATTTGGCTTGATGCATACAAATACTGCTGCATCCAAAATGGCATGCCTTTAAGTAGATATTAGGAGTTTAAATTTCATAAGCTTGCAATCAATTGAAAATGTTTAATAAATAATTCTGTTAGACCATTTTGTTTATAAACATAAGCAACATGGTATTCAATAGTTATTCCAACTAATATGCAATATTAAAGGCTTGAGATGTAAATCCACTAGCATTGTCAAGACAAATAACCTTGATTATATAACTAGGAAAATGTGCTTGCAAATGAATGGTTGCAAATGCCAAATTGCAAGTTGATAATAAGCACACATGTGACCATCTAGTCGATGCATAGATTAAAACCGTAAAATATCTAAATGATTCACGTGGTGGATGTATGAATCCACATATAACCTTGAATATTATTCAAAAATGTAGGAAATTCAATCCCAACTTTAGCTGGTGATAGCTTTATAAATTATTTACCTTCAGAGCAAGCAATACATAAAATTCATTAGATTGAAAAATCTTTTGATTTTTTAATGAATGATAACTTTTCAATCATTTTTTTGCATCATTATTGATCCGAGATGGTCCAACCTGTCATGCCAAACATTAAAATTATAAGTAAACTTCTGGTTTACTATGAGTTTTAATTATTCTAATATTTGTATAGTTTAATTCTGAGAACAGAACGAGTAATTTTTTTTCAACACACTTTCTATTTGAGATAGTAGATGTAATATAGAGGTATTAAGTGTCTCTTTCATTTGTTGTCTCAATATAATATCTATTCAAACAAATATCTTCACAACATAATAAACTTCTTTGAGACTTAATAAAAAATAATATATCCTCTATTACTTTATTCCTCAGGGTAATAAAATATTAGCTCTTATGGAGCCTTTAATTAATCTTAAACTATCAGATATTTAATTAACATTGACTTTTTTTTTGTTGTCAAGTAGGAAAAATATTTCTTGTTTTTAAATATAGTGTGTGTTAGAGCAATGTCTGCTAAACATATATTTATATCATATATCTTAGATCCATCAATATGAGTATCCATAGATATATACAATAAGAAACTTACAAGTTAACATAAAAGAATATTAAATATAGAATTAAAACACATAATAAGAATATATCATTTAAACATATTAAAGCATTTTCATAATATAGTTATACTAAATTTACTAATTACTATTAAGTTCATTTTCAGATATTTCGATTACCAATCGAATGATCAATTCCTTTTATAGGACATGGATATTTCTGTTATCAATCATATAATCAATTCCTCATTCAAGATGGACAAATATCTTGATCTGCTATATCAACTTGGCCATGATTAAAATTATCACAAGATGTTTTAATTTTCAGTGATGCTTGAAAAAATTTAAGATGTATAATAGGTACGTGACTAATGATCTTTTATGCTACATGAATAACAATACGCTTTCTATATTCCTTTTATTCTTTTCATTATTTATCCACTTTTGGTGAGTTACAAGTATTCATCCACTTCTTGATGGGTTCTCCTCTTCTGGTGGGTTAGTGGGTTAAGGTATTAATCTACTTTTGGTGCTTTGAAAGTATTCATCTATTTGTGATAGGTTACAACTATATATCCACTTTTTGTGGGTGATCCACATATGATGGGTTATCCACTTTTGGTGGATTATCCATTTTTTTTAAGTGAGTTAAGGCATCCATCTACTTTTGATGGTAAAATTATTTATCTACTTTTAGTGGTAAAATTATTTTTAAATTCAGATAATAAAATTATCCATCCACTTCTTGTGGTAAAATAATAATTAAAATAGTAATAGTGTAAATTGTTATAGCCATCATAATTAAATGATATTGCATTCACTTCAAGGAATGGATGGATTCATGATTATGACCATAATTATTAAATGATGTCGCATTCACTTCAGGGAATGGACGGATTTATAATTTTTTTATTAGTAGCGCATTTGTCGCATTTACTTCAGGGAATGAACATTCATAATTTTTATTAGTAGCTCGTTTGTTACATTCACTTCAGGGAATGGACATTCATGGTTTTTTATTAATAACTATATAATAGTAAATTCACTTTCCAATCAAAAGGACAAAATATATACTACATAATAGTAAAATTCATATTAAGATTGATTTTTAGAGAATGGAAATACTAAAAAGATATCAAGTCACTTCCCTGATTTTTTAAAATCAGAAATCAAAACCCAATCATTGAAATCCTTTTGAAGTTTGAAGATAATGAAAACATAATAATTCTAAAACTTGAGAGATCAGAGAATTGTTCTGATAACGTGTTATGAAATAAATCTAAAAGAACAACTATAAGAGAAATATAAGAGAACGTATTTAGAGGGAGTAAGAAGATCTTATTCAAGTATATATTTACAAATGAAGTGAAAGGGTCTATTTATAGGCTAACAATCTCTTGAATCATAGTCCTAATCTAACTCTATCTAAGAGTTCAAATCATGTTACATCTCTTGTATCTTGCCTTTTAAGCTGTTTGACTTGGTTTGCACTTATTGGGTCATAATATAATGGACATTCACATATTTATTCATAACAAATTTTTGTTTAATTCAAGCATAAAAAACGTACTAAGAGAGAAATTATTGTGAAAAAAATAGATAACATTAAAAGAATTGCTAAAGATCTTACCACATCAATAGAATAAAAAAATAGAAAAAAAAATTAAGTATGGGATCTTTTGATAACTTACATCAAAGGCATAGTGACAGAGAAAAATTTATTAAAAAAATTAAAGAAATTATAAGAACAATTTTAAACTCGTGACTATCCCACTTATACTCAAATCACTCTCTTTGGATATAAATGCTCACCAAACTCTCTCAAACTTAAGGATAGTAAAGACTTACAATACAACTTTTATAAATTAATACTCGATAAATTAATAACTTTGATTAAATAATATTTTTTACTGGTTTCGATTTGAGACCAACATGATAAATTAATAATTCGCTAAATTTATAAGATAATACATTTAAAAAAAACACATAGGTCCCACTTGATATATAAATTAATAATCTCCTTATATATTAAAATTATATATATATATAAATCAATCAGGAGGACTTTGTAAAATATAATTATAATATTACTTGTTTCTTCTTGAAATTGATGTTTCCTTGGACCTCATCTCTAACTTTTCTTAACGTATTAAGAAGTTTTGGTATAGTGTTCTTGTATTGTAAGAGAAAATTATGTAATGTAATTGTTACTTTGAGTGCATCTTTGTGCGAAATAGGCTTAAGTACAAAATTATCGTCTTCAACTTTATTTTTTTTTGTCATTTCCCATGACGTTTTAAATAATTTACTCATCACGAATAATAATAATTCGTAATTCAGTATTTAGCTAATATTCATATAATCACAATATACAATATACGTATTAAGTTCAATATTTTTTAAAAAAATACATAATATTTTGATAAATTAATTTTTTATTAATTAATGTATAAATTAATAAATTATTAATTTATTGATTAAATAATATTTCAATTAATTGAGAAACTTTCATAATCTCAAAAATATTAATTTATAGAAATCTTATTGTATTTTAACAAAATATATTATCTAACTAAACTTAAATTATCCTAGTCAAACTCTAATTAGAATTCAAGACTATCATAAAAAAATGAGTGACTGTTTTATGATTTATTTGAAGAATGATTCCACAAAGACAACATCAAAATTTAAAGATGGTAGGATTGCAGATACCTAAGTAGAATTAGAGGGTTAATTAAGGAAACAATTATTTGGTTCAACAACTTATGTGCAGCTTGTGTGTCACAACGAAAAAGCTTTGCATTGGTTTGAGTGGTTTCTTCAGTCGTCAACTGAAAAACAAGGGCTATATTGGCAATGCACAACCCCTTTTTGCGTTTTCTGCAAGACTATATATGTGGCTTGGTGTGACGAGCTGGTAGGAGAGTAACCCTCAAAACCTGGCAATTTGCTTGCAGCTTCAACCACAATGGAGGGTATTGTGGTAAAAGAAAAAGGGGAACATTGAAACTTGAAAACAATGCTAAGTCTCCAGAATCAGCGTCTGGAAACAGCTCCCATGCTTCTCCAACCGACCTTGTTAACTCCGCTCCAGTGAGAGAGAGAGAGAGAGAGAGAAATAGAGTAGTTGCATGGTTTTTTTTACATGACAAGCAACAACCAACGCCAGCTCTCCTTTTAAACATCTTAGTCCACAAAAAAGAGAGTGGCTCGATTCTTTCTTCTTTTTTCTTTTCCTGCCGACAGGTAGAGGGGAGAGAGAAAAAGGAAAGATGGCGATGGGAGGAGTATCTCATAAAGGAAACGGAAACAGCAACAGGGGAAGACCATATGGGTTGATGCTACTTGTGGCATTTGGGGCTGCATTGCTTGGTGTTATGGTGCTGCACAAGCTCAGGGAGAGACGCATCTTCAACCTCCTTGTCGCAGACAAGAACCGTCAGCTCATTTCTCTTCAGCTCCTGTTGCAGGTTTTACTTTCTTTCTCTCTCCATCATGCATGCGTGTTACTTTTCACGTGTCACTCTCTTTCAATGACAAATCAGAAGCATTATGCATTCTCTCTTTTATTTTTAATTTGACCATTCAAGACGGTAACGTAGGTTTCTCTCTCTTGTTTATTTTTAAAGGGGTAACATCGATCTGATTTTAAACTGAAAACATAAACTTCCTTTCTGCAATTCATGGAGGAATTTACAATGTTTAGTGAAACACCATATCTCGTGCATTGTGCAATCGTGAAGGCAATTTGTAGTCAACAATGCATGGGAAATAATCAGCGCGAATTGTTGAGACTAGTAAAACTATATATTAGGTCCATGCCTTATTGAATAAATAAAATTCTTAAGATATTGGGAACGAGGAGTCGCATGGGCTCTTGCAAATACTCTTCAAGATGCATCGTTCATCGCCAACGTTGCGTATTTATAGAGCAAACTCCTCCAACTTTAATGATGGGTTGACATTCTCACAAATTTTAGTGAGATGCAAGTCTTGCCATGTGATCGCCACTAGGATTTGCTTTTCAGCTTTCATCTTCTGGCCTAAAGGCTATACGGCAACTAGCTACTACTCGGCTGAGCTTAAAAATTAAAGCCCCTATCTAAATTAAATGTGTCTGATAGCCTAGTTTTCTTTGTTTGCCTTAAGTCTACAACAGAGTACAAATGCAGAACATGTAATTTTTGGGAATGAAAGACAATAAATCTTGCCCTAGCTAGTAATTAATAATTTTGTGTGTTGATGATATAAAATTTCACATTTTTCACGTATAGTTTCCTCCAACTTCATTACTGTTAAATCCATGGAGTAGCATAATTCCAAAGTTATGCTACATACGTCCTTCCTTGCCTTTAATTTTCCTGGACAGTTTGTTTCCATATGTTTTTGGTTTTACGCATATACTAAGCATGTAGATGTGCACATACATGCAATGATGCAAACACAAAGCTGAATATATACTGTGTACGTTGTATATTAATATGCCAACGTTATAATATGTTTATATGTCACCGTCAACATCATATGACATAAAAATGACAAATAATATTTTGATTAATAATAAAATATTAATCATAAAAGCTTATTTGATTTAAAATAAAAGTATAAGGATTTGATTAAATTAATAAAAAAAATTATATAAATTTTCTTGAATAGTTTGGAGGTTTTTTTAAGTATTATGACAATATATATTTATAAGTAATTTTAACTATAACATAACATTTAAGTTAATTACAAAATTGTCTTTGACTTAATTGAACCTTTTCAATTAAATCTTTTGAAGACTAAATTTCTTTACAATTTAATTCAATTTAACTATAGCATTTTACATTCTATTTTATTATATTTAATGTGTGTGACTCATTAGGTTTTTAACATGTTAGTAAGTAAAATTTCAAAAAAAAAAAACATGTTAGCAAGTAAATATAAATTATAATTTAAAATGAATTATTAAGATCAAATGAATCAAATTATTTCGCATTTATCATCAATTTTCAAATTGATAAGTTTATATTTATAAATCAATGTTGACATTTAGCAATTTGTCATGATTACTTAAATATTAAGAAGAGTCAAAGAAGTTTGACTTAACCCTTCAGTGCTCGAACTATCAATGTAAGTCGGAAAACTCATTTTTCAAAGACGTTTGTCATGTCTACTCTTCATGTGTCCTTATCATTTTAGTTCTTGAAATTTGTTCTTTAACTCTTAACTGAAATTTGAAAAAAAAATCATTTTTCAAATCTTCATTCTATCTTAGTTAAGGATTTTTTTGAGTAAGACATGTCAAGAAATAATGAGACATTTCACTTAATATCACTTAAGATGATGTATTATTATTGACCATTCATTTATGTTTCATGTGTTCCATGTTATTTTCAATATCTATTATATTGTAAATTTTTGGTTAGGACTACTTAAGTTAGTATTAAAGTATAGCAATCTCCAAATAAAATAACCTAATTATCTCAAGTCTAAGATTCATTTAATTACACAACTAGCACTTGAGAATATTTTTATAGGCATTTGAATAAACTACCAAATGAAATTTTTATGGTGGGTCATATTCAAAGAACTTGTTCTTATAGTAGCATCCACATGTTAACTTCATATTTCAATCTATGAAATCAATTGTTTACTTCACAGGTAAGAAATATCATATGTGCTAGTTTTTCGGTTTTTATCAATCTTCGGTCTTAATAAAGGATCGATTAAGAACAATTTAGAAATGATGTTTTGATGCAATAACAATTTTATATTTCGACTCTTTGTAATTCTTTTTGCACGACATATTCATTCCATGGACACAAGTAAGAAACATCACATATGCTAGTTTTTTGGTTTTTATCAATCTTCAGTATTGATAGAGTATCAATTAAGAACAATTTAGAAATGACGTTTTGATGCAATAACAATTTTATGATTCTTTTTGGGTACATGCTTAATCTTTATCTCACTACACTTGATCATGTCTCTAATTATGTGATAACGTCTCAAATGAGAAGAACCAAAACTAGCTAGGTCTGTGAAGAAGTATCTTGCCCTTTCGTAGCACTTGCCCATTTTTTTTCGCTTTTCAAACATACTTACACTTGTTAGAATGCAAAATTGCAGAAGCAAGAAGTCGGAAAAAGTGATCTTGTTCCAAGCTTGAACTAGGAACAAGAATTGCAGGCAACTACATCTCTCTCATTGTCTTCCAAAAACTGAATTCAAGAGACAACTTTCTAGATTTTATTCTATGTCTTGTTTTATATACATTTCTCCGCGTCATGAACACAACAAGACTCATCAAACTCCATTGGAGAAGACTAGTATCCTTAAATTGTTGTATATATGCGTGTCTATGTGCAATCAAGATTTAGAGTAGATTTTAGACAAGACACTTCCAGGAAGCTATCTTAAGGATGCAGACGGCCTCTTGGAAACAGTATCTCCACGATAGAAATGCTTAAAAGAATAGACACTCAAAGGCTGCACTTCTGAAATTCTATTGAACTCACTTGAAGTTAATCTGGAATAATATTGGCAAGATGAAGAATGAGAGAGTTTTTGGGTCATTTGATCTTTAGATATTGTTGTTAATGCTTTTATAAACCATTTATAAAATTTTTTTTCGTGTTTAGTTCTATTGTGATAGTCGACTAACTTGTTTTTTCCAGAAATTAGTTGCTCACTTAATTGATTAACTGATCTACTAAGTTGTTCTAGAGAAAATATAAACTTGAGACCACACCTTTAGTGATTAACAAAAGAGATTAGTCGAGTAACTTGTGGGGAAGTTCCAACACTTAGGCTCTATATTACTTTAATAACTAATATAAAAACTTAATAAATTAATTAATCATTTATGCATTTTCTTCACTCTTCTCTTCCTTTTTACAACAAACACATGTGTACATGTTCATATAATTATTATTTTTAGGAAATATATATACCTAACATACCAGACATAGTGGAAAACATTTAGGTGTTAAATAAAACAGATGTTTTCATCACTATTAAGGTTCTAAATATTAACACTGCTGCATTCTTTTCGATCACAGAAGGAAAGAGAATACATGAAAGAAATGAAAAGGAATGCTGAAGAGACGAAAGCAAAGATATACTTCCTTAGAAACCAAAAAATGGAGCTTGACCGTAGGCTCTTGGAGATGCAATCTGCAATTGAATCCCTTAAAGATGAACAAAAGACCATGGAGTCTGCACTGGAGGAGAAACAATACGAGATTATACTGCTACAAGAGAAACACGTCGATTCAGGGAATGAAAATCCTCAGGTCTTAGCTCTAACAGCAACTTTGAAGCAAAAGGAGGCAGAAATCGAGGTCTTGAAACACCGTCTTAAATCCCCAGTTAGAGTTTGGTCCGTGAGTGCTGATGACAAATCAAATCTGCCAGTAAATATAACAGTTACAGGAAGTATGGAAGAAAAGGAAAAGACAGAGTTCAGCCAAGAGGAGGGTGGGCGAGTACATGAATCTACTGCATATAAGGATGGTGACAATTCCACAAAAGATCGGGACAGAAGTGAGATTAAATCCAATTTTTCTCAAGAGGAACAGAACAGAGAAGAGGTTGAAGATGGAAGCAAGAAAAAGGGTGAGACTACTCTTAGAATGGACATGGCTGGTGGAGGACAACTGCAGAAACCGGTAAGTTTGGAAGAAAATGCCAGAAATGAGGGAGCCGCTGGAGAAATGAGAAATGAGTATTCTCAATATACAGGTACTTCTAGAATGAATGGGGAAATGAATCATGCAAATGCCACTGAAACAATCAATGACATGGATGAACAAGGACAGAAAATTACCAACACCGGGCAGCTTGGAGAACTTAAAAATCCCCGCCCAGAAGGTGAGAGTCAAAAACTCCAAGGAACTTACGAAGGTGGGAGGAAACTCGGAATAGATGACAATTCTAGAATTTCAGGATTGTCAGGGAGATTTGACCATTTAAGCAGAGCAAAGGGGAAAAGATGGAGAAGTCTTGCTAGGAATAGGTTCCTGAAGAAGAATGTACTTTCTGAGCTAGATGGAGTGGCAAGCATGAGAAGTAGAAGATTTTCAAAAGCATATAAAGATGAAGCAAGAAGCAGTGAAGGGGGAGTAGTTTCTGACGAGGGGAAAGCGGAAAGAGAAGCAGGTATGAGGAAGGAAATGGATTTGACAAAAGTAAATTTTCTGAAGCACCAGAACTCTGAAGACACTGAGGATGTGAAACAAAGAAAAGTGAGCGCTGAGACAAATCATCAGGTGGAGGGAGAGAACGCAATGTCAAGAAACCCTGATAAATTTCTGGCCAGAGAAGTACCAGAGAAAGCAGGTGTCAATGCTGAAGCCAGTAATTATACAAATCATGTCAAGCAGCTGAAAGTTGAAGAAGCTGCCAGTCACATCAAACAGAATATGAAGAGCAGGGAGGTGAAGGAACTGGAGAAGAAACCCGAACTTAATCCCGTTGCCAAAGATGAAATGGAAGAGGATACGGAGGTTGCAGATAAACAAGAACCAGAGACAGAAGCCGCTAATGGTGACCTTTCCAGCGACTTTATGTCCGATTCGGAAGACAAAGAAGGGTACAAGGAGGCAACGGATGAGTCCGAGTTTTAATTAACAGAACTTTTGTTCTGTCCTTGTTGTAGAGCTTTCAAATACCTGTCTTGCTCTTAGATCAGTAATTAATTTGTCTTTGTTTTTAGCAGTAACTATGTTTAGATTTAAATGGAGAAGAAAAAGGTTGATCCTCCCAAATAGGTGATAATCACTATAGTCTATCATGGTCAAACATGTAGTTTTAATTTTGGATATCCTACATTCCTACTAAGAGAGATCGGGGATGCAAAGCAAATACCTGGAAGTAGTGGACAAAGTAAAAATCTTTTGTAGAGATTTGTTATGAATCCCAATTACTAACTAGATTTCATGAAAAGAGAAATAACGCCATGGTTGCCTAAAATTTCTTGGAATGACGCGGAATATATTGTCAGTTATAGGGAAAGATGAAACTTAAGCTGACTGTAATAATAGAGGATCATGCGAAGGTTTAAACCAAGCTGAAGCGAGGAGGTTTATGATCGTTTTTATGCATAGCGGAATACCTACTTGCACCTTACCTCCAAAAAGGCATCTCAATTCTCAAGTAAAGAATATTAACCTTCGCTTTCCGACTTAAAGTAATAGAATAGAACATTTAAAACTACGGGGTATTATCGCTTACAATGCCGTGAACATCTATACAGCTTATCCTTTGGTATGGTTTTCTTTCTTTTCTTAGTGACCTTTGTATGAGTTTTGAAATGGATGATTAAGCAGTCTTCGTGTCCCCTAACTTGGTTTCTCATTCATACAAGCAGTCATCCCTCTTAATGGTCCCAACTTCCAACCCAGGACTTCAAAAACAATCATCCCCCATCTCTTTCCACCCGGTATATATGCATCTGCATTCCACATCGTAATCTTTTTTTCTAGCATTCTAGTTCAATAAATCTAAAGAAACACCAGTTGCTGGACCAACACTAACGGTCTAGTACGCTAAACTCCCTGAAAATTTTGCTTTGTGAATCCCTCCAATTTCTGGCTTGGGACTGGAAGCAAAAACAATAACCCATATAAAAACCTGAAATCCAAGCATTACGTAAAATTCCTGCTATTGATATAAGATCAAATCTATCACATGTTACTAATCTTCAGTTCACAACTATTGATCAAAATAAACAAGGATATTAAACTTAAAAACTAAAGATGGCTCATTATTTTTATATTTTCCATCAGAATTAATTGATTATCATAAGGTCAATCAGGATAACATGCACAAAAGCATAGTTCATTAACTTGTCAAATCCATCAATAGAGTTTGGATCTTAAAAATGGTTACATCCCATTAAAGAAAGGACAAGCCAATAAAATAGCCTGTTTGTTCACTGATTAAGAACTGACCTCCAAGTTTAGTAACTCATCATTCTCTGAGAGAAAAAGAAATGATGAACAAGAAAACAGAATAATTTGCCAACATAAACACATCCAAGAACATGAACGTTCCAGCCAAACACATTATTATTGGGAATATTCTGAACAAATAAAAGCTCCAACCTCATCATTGTGCTGCTTCCGCCAAGTTCTGCAACAAAACAGATACTAAACTGAGGGGAGAAGCCAGAATACATATACAACAAAAACATAACATCTGCATGCATGCGTAGAAATTTCAGCCTGCTTTTACAAATTGCTATGCACACACATTCCACTAACAACTCATTATATGCTTGATAACATAGGTTCATCCACAAGCCCATCAAGAAATGGAATATCAATGGAGAACATTAACTGCATTTGAACCCGAAACATGCACACAATCTCATATATGCTAATCAAAGTGATTGAGTGAACCAAGAATTAATGTGATAGAATGACCATAACCTATTTAAACTTGCAAAATTTTATCATGAAATAATTTTAGGCAGTTTAAAATTGTAAATATGAAAGAACATAGTAATCTGAGGTTGAAATATCTCCATATGAATTGCTTATGTCTGACTCAGTATAGAAATCACAACACACATCAACCTTAGCCAATATTTGCGATAGACATTCCAGACAGCCATTCCATAATGGAGATCACATCATGAATCACAGAACTCTCCCTATATGATGATAAGAAAAGTTCATTAGAAATTACCTCTTCCTTCTTGCCTTTGCCTCCAGTGAAGAACTTGTATCCACTAAAGATAAGCAGACCCCAACCAGATAAAGAGACAATCACAAACTGCAAAAACATAAAAATAAGTCGAGACAGTTTCCACATTTATGTCTTCTCTACTTTCCGCTCCATATGTTTTCTCACCAATATGCATTATACTGATTCAAAAACAGCGCCTATAAACTTGCAAACTATAACGATTAAGAACATCAGATTATATGCTGTGATGTAATTACTGCTCAAATTCAACAAAATTTTAACTTGAAATGAATGAAATGCCACATTCCGCAAGGAGAGGGCTTAAATTAGCTATATTAAATCTAACCCAATTTCCCAATCTTCAAAGTAAAAGAACAGGAAAAGAAAAACCTAGAACTAAGGTAAGAAAATGAAGGGCAAAACTGAAATAGAAAGCACGAAAGAAACAAACTGACATGCTCTTCTTTCCATTTAGATGGGCTCATTGGGTCTTGCCAAAAATTAAGCTTTGGAGGTCCGTGGTGATCTGCAAAAAAAACCAGAACAGTTCAAGAAATGTTCTGTAAAAATATGATCTTAACTTCTTAGATCATTTAGTTACAAATATGATGTAAGGTTAAATGAGATTAACATTGAAGTTATTGGCAGAAAAATTTCACATTTATTGAAGATAAATATAAATTTAAAATAAAAATATGAAAATAGGTAGATGGAGAATACCTGCGGCGCCGGCCAGACCACGGCGAGGAATGAGGGAAGCGGCTTGAGAAGGAGCCGGTGTTCGAGCTAGAGTCGCTGCTCTACGAGCTGCAATCGCTGCCAAAGTAGCCATCTGGGTCGTTGCTTTTTTCCCTTGTCTGTGTCTAGGGTTAGAGAGGGAGGGAGCGAAAGGGAATCGATGATGGTTTGCAAATTACAATGGAACCGGGAGTGGAAGGCTAAGAGGAAATCGGCTGTTGTTTGGAGAAATGGAATACCAAACGACACCGTTTGGATCGTATTCCCGGTTGAGACTGGTGAAACACCAAAAACGGTGCGTTAACATTTTTTTTTGTTTATGTTTCCAATTACTTGGAGATTTTTAGTATTTGTTTTGGCCAATAAATTGAGGGTTTTAATTTACTGTCGTATAAAATGCATAAAATGTAGTGAGATGCAAAAGTAAAAAATTATTTTATTCTAGAACTGGAAATTAAAATTTTGAATTTTTTTAACAAATGAAATGTATTTTATTTTTATTTGTAAGTGTTGCATTCTATTGAATGTTGTTTTGGAACTTAATTCAAATTACATATACTTCTAATTCTGTTTTTCTTACGTATTTAATTCAATTGGTAGGATAAAAAAAACATTATAAAGATTTCACTCATTAACCCTTTTTCTGTTTGAAAGGAAAATAATATTTATGAATATAAAATATTTTATAAACCAAAAGAGAAAATTAAAATTGATTATTGGAAAAATATCTTACACCCAAGAAGAGTTTAAGACATTTTACATTTGCCTTCTCCTCTCTCTAGCATAGTTGTATCAAACGGAGCCTAAAGCAGTTCTGGCTTCCTGGTAAAGGTTCAATCTGGAGTTGCCTATGCATATACAGCAACATGACAATTACTCAAATCACAAGAGCGAGGGAAATAAACAATTAACTAAGTACTCAAAACGTAAAGAAGCGAGACATTTAAGTTTCTAATTAATCATGATCCGACAGTAGAAAAAAAAAAAACCCACGATTCCTGAAAGGAAGAAGAAACCACATGACTAAAATGACTAATCTTAATTCTGTCTGTGTCCATGTTATGAAACTATGCAGAATATATTTTCACCCATGGCAATAAGATAACTTGAAAAACACTGGATGTTAAAGAAGAAAATCAAGGAAAGAAACTGCACATAAAACAACTGCAGCCAAATAATTGGAAAAGTGCGCTCCTGCCTTTCGCTTCTTCAAGAAAGACTGAATCCAATTCGGGACAAGCATTTCGTAACTCTATGTGTTCTTAATTATGTCTGATGATAAAACCGGAAATAAGATAACAACAACGAGAAAGACGCCAAGAACAATAGCAAAGCAGCCCCATTTCCTTGAGTTTTTCTGATATTCCTTAGCTACCTCAAGCTGCTCAGTTCCTCGCCATATCCTTTAGTGTGTTGCCTAAGCCACTAACTACAGATGTCCTGGTTCGATAAGCAGATGATCCTGGACCGCACCCTGGAAGTTTCTGATGAGCGGCATTTGATCTTTCAAGTGCTTCAAGTTTCCCCTTAATGACTTTGACCCGTTTCAAGACCTGCTCAACATCAGAGTCCATTCGAGCTCGAAGATCTTTCATGGCTTTAGCATTCTGAGCAGTTTTGGTCTCTTCATTTGATTCTTGCAACCTCTTGTAGAGCTGCTTAACCACTCTCGTATCATCCTTGACATTGTCTACATCTTCAAAGAACTTGTCAAGGTTCACTGTCTCTTTCCAAGCCTCCCCAGCAGCCTCTAAGTTATCCGAGTAGGCTTGTTGCTTGAGGTCCGAGTATTTTTTGAATGAACTAGAAAAGAGATCATTCATTTCTGCAGCCTTGATGGAGTCAATGTCCTTCTCTATAGTCTCAAACAGGTCTTTACTTCTTCAGAGGGGCTTTTGTTTCGATAATGTTTCCTCCTCCTTCTGCTCCTGCTGTAGCCAGGTTCTAACGCGTTATGGGCTTCTTCCCCATGAAATTTGGAGGAAAGGGCGACGAGAGCAGGGCCTCATCTAGGAAATTAAGCACACTAAGGTTCATGTTTAGTAGATAGGACTTATTTGAGGACTGGATTTAGTTAGAGGCTTGCATGTAGATTATCTAATTGTCAGTTTGTTACCAACCAAATCTGCAAACCAACATGGACTGGAAAGGCCAAAAAAGAAAAAAAGTTTAACATGGAGAGTATCGTTAATATAGGAGATAACATGCCAAATGGCAACTTGTCCTTGCTGGAATACATTTCAGATTACATTCTTACTTTGTCTTGCGTTCTTCCTGATGATAATTAATGTGTCCACATTAATTAACAGGCTAGCAACTATATAAATGAAAATTTTATTCCAATTCTAAGATGATATTTGACCATGAGAGTGCTCAAATTGTGTGGCATTGGCCGTATGTTTGGTGTATTCATTCTTTGTTGGCAATGCCAAAGTTGTGGCCTCCAACACCGAACATGTTTCGACCAAAAAGTAATAAAAAATAAAAGGATAAAAGAAACATGTAGGGCAATTTCCCAAAAAGTTTATCTAGTCATTCCTTTTCTTCCCAGCTCGACAGAAGCGTGCGTACAATATCTTTGTCATGATAACTTCATTGGTAGAAAGCAAAACAGCCTCCCCCTTGAACAATTATTAGTGAGTGAAAAACATATACGTGCGTCATTATCAGGAGAGTAGTATCCCCTGAAGGAACATGAAATCATAGTAAAATATTGGAGTTTTCTTCCATCATTTTAGGCGCATGTGATCAGATTTACATGACATCTGCAAGAAAATCAGGCCTCAGATTTTAAACAACCAGATATTGCAACATTTCATCCGGCCGGTGATGTTGTTGCCATAGTGGAAAACAATCACCAGAAACTTCTTTTTAGTACTCGTAATGTTTTTTTTTTTCCTTTTTCTACTTTTAGATGAATGAAGAAGTCATTGAAGGATTTCTTGTTGCACTTGTTGCTGCTGCTGCATCTGCCTTTGCCGTGAATTTAGTTGAATAACATAGCACATTAAGCTCTTCTCTTGAGTCTGCCAGATTAGAAATCACATGAAAACCAAATTCGATTTCTAAACAACATACAGTCAACAACAAGATATATAGTTATCTGCGCAAAGGTTATGCAATCTTCACATATATGTGTGACCATTTATATTAGACTTCTAATTTAAACATCTACACTCAGTGGTAGCAGCAAATGTTGTGAGATTTAACATTTAAACAAATATAAGTCTTTTTAGGTTTAATGCTTGAAAGAGATGCCATGCAAATTGGGGGCTTAAACATAATTAGATTGATGTTGCGATATCATTCTATATCCAATTCATGTATCAATGTAGAACTACATATTATTAACTAGTCAATTTTACCTCTAAGATAGATATCATCCTGAAAAGTTCGAGGCACTCCTCTATTAGTAGCTTTTCTTGTGCAACCACCTCTGCTAATTCCGAAAGCAATGACACGGTCTTCTCAGTCTGAGATAACATCTCAAGGTAAGGGCCATTTTAAACATTACAGAGAATACTAACATATTTGAAATTTTCATACCGCTGGTGAGAAAGCAGATAGCATTGACTTGATCGAAACAGTGAGATCTGATGCATGTCGAAGTGCCATTGAAGCTGATTGTGCGTCAACCTACATACCTAGTTTTTGTCACTCAACATGTTTTTGTATAACTAATCAACAACTAAAAACAACCGCTGAAAGTTCTTTGTCTACCTTTGCTCCTTCTATAAGGGGCACTTTGCTGACAACAGAATGCAAACATTCTTTAGTCATGGAAATAGATGCTAGATGTTGCCTTTCCACATCCGCCCAAGATTCCAATGCCTTCATCTACAAATAGTGGTATGATCACCAGATCAGATAGCATAGTTTTTCCAACGGCATAATTATGTAAACATTTTAGTAAGGATGATTAAAGATGGTCTAGCCGGCACTAACTTGAGATTGAAGTATAAAGTCCATCTTGATCTCAAGCTTTTCCTTCTGAAGCTTTAGTTTCTTTTGTAGCACTGAATGTTGCACTTTCACAAGACTATTCCACCCAGATAACAGATAGTTCTGTACAATCATTAAAGGTTAGTTATTACCTTGCAACCTTTGAAATGTCAGCAATTTAAAAGTCATCTCTCTGATCTAATTCTAACTTTCGAATTATTCAAAGAAGCAAAAAATTGTGGATAAAATGGAGTACTTAGCCACCACAAGAACATTTTAGAATGCCCACAGATTTATTGGATCCATGTCCCAAACTTCATTTTGTGGTACCTCATTGTCTGAACATGGCCAAGCCAATCTGAATAGCCCCTCATCAAACTTAAGCTTGATAGATAAATAAAGGTTCTTACCAATAGACATTTCTTCAAACAGAACATAATTAAAAGGTCATATGAACAACATTCAACATCAATACTTTGATATATTCTCTTCTTTGGGAGGAATCCTTATCTCTAGTTCTCAATAACCAACTTTTCTAAATCCTTTTCAATATTGATTCATGTTAACAAGTCAGAGACTCAGGGTGCTTGAGAAATTGAAGCATCTGATTTTGAATCCCCTTTCACGTAGGCAGGACATGATGTACCAAATTCCAGTAGATTTTTGGTTGCCTTTGGAGTCAAACATATATATAATGGCATGCCAACTGTTACTTAAGTTATTAGTATTTGACTATACATCTTTATCCGGTGTTGTCCTATAAGTATTCTACTCCTAGTAATTACTAAAATCTAATTAACCTTTCCATTATACCGAATTTGATACTTTTTCTTTCTTCATATGAGTAACAACACAGTGTACGTACCTCAACTTGATTACTAGTGTTCTTATTCACAGCATCAGCTCTAGCATTTGCATAACGCCACTGCATCAAACGGTTATGGATCAATCTCAGTTGATGAACACTTTCCACATCACCCGAACCCACTTGCAAAGCGGAAGACTTCTTACTCTTGAACAAATCCATTAATCCCAAATTCAACAATTTCTCCACGCCCCTGTTTCTGGAAGGACTAGTAGGCGGTTTCAAACTCGAAAATGACATTGGCTTGACAACCTTGTTTTCAACTGACATTGGTGGAGATCCTGACCGTCCTGGTGATAACGCCCACTGTGAAGTAGCAGTACCATGTCCTGTGAGTGAATTAGCCCTTCTTATGGCGTTTTTAATGGTAAACTTTTTGTTCACCTTTGGAGAACTATCAGCTGACACCGGATTAAGAATATTTGAATCCGAAGTAGTGCCTCTTGGTCTATTCCTTGTCGGTACCTCTTGCAAATACTTGGAAGAAACATCTATACCACATTTTCTAGAACTCAGAGAAGAATTAGTTTTTGTTATGGCTGGAGAATTATTATTTGAGGCTGAACATTGGTCACTAAACTCAGATTCAGAATCAAGAACAAAATTATCATTCGTCCAAAAATCTGATTTCTTTTGAGATGATGATGATGATCTTTTGTAAAGAACATTCTCATCGACAGAAAATCTTCCAGGCAAAATATTTGGGGAAGAAGATGATGATGTTGACGACGACGATGGTTTTTTGGGAAACCCAAGCTTAGCCGTGTACCTCATGGATCCCCCAAGACCAAGAGAAGGTCTGTGATTTTCTTTAGCACTTTGTTTCTCATTCTCAACAAACCTACTGAATTCCGTATGACTTCTTTGCCTACTAAGTGAAAAGGATCCGTTATTCGTTCTTTGCTCATGGCTTTTTCGCTCGAGAAAATCGTTAAGCCTCTCGTTTCCAAGATGATCGGCCAGAGTATCGAGTTTTCCATTTGATGTTGAAGAGGTAGAAGGGGTGGATGAAGGCCATAGGCCTCGAAGTAAGCCGCTGGGCTCTTCAAGGCTGCGATGTTTTCTCGTGTCAATGGAGGTGGATTTGCGTCGGCGAGGGGACAAGGCTTTGTTTGGAGACCCGAGTCCAGAATCATGAGGCGGTGTTGAGGTTGGAGAAAGGAAGCGAGAGCAAACCTCACGGGACTTGGATCTTCTCGGCTTCAGAGAATGCTGTGCCACCGCTCGTTCATCGTCACTTTTCATGGTTTCGGAAAAGAGAGAGATCAATCGGAGAGAAATTAGGGAAGATTTGACAAGTGCAGTGTTTGCATGCGTCAGGGAAATGGATGAGAAGAAAAACAAACATTTGAAAGTGGCGGCAAAATAGAAAAAGATTAGAGAGAGTTTGGCCGGCGAGGGACATGGGAATATGGGATTTAATTATTCAAAGGTCTTAGGAACTGAAATTATTGATATGCCCTTTGCATTGGGCATTACCAGACAAGTTCCAAGAGTGACGAGTGGCAGTGTTGTGGTTCTACAAGGACTCTCTTCTGTTCTGTTTTTTTTTTTTGGTGCCGGCATTCTGGACCTTGTGCCATGTGGCTAAATAACTCAAAAACGTACGGGCAGATAAACCGAGGAGAGTTGAGGAAAATATCCAATTATTAATTTTTGGAGGTACAGAGCTGCTTGTCTGCTTCACTCAGCAGTGATTCGGTGTTTCAGAGACAAATAAAAAGCGGGTTCGCCGTTGCCGGGGATCGAACCCGGGTCACCCGCGTGACAGGCGGGAATACTAACCACTATACTACAACGACTTGCTTGCGTGCTGATGTAGAACAAATTTTTTATTTGACAAAAATTAACGAATAGAATCTTCCCCTGGTCCTTGCCCTCTTCTGTTGTTATTCCTCATTCGGTAAGACGAAACAATGGTAAAGTTAAAACTTGTCGTCATCTGATGTAGAACAGATTGAGATGCAAAAAGACTGATGTCCCAGTCCCACAATCCTTTTCAACATGTCGGCTGTTTAAGGAGGTCTGAGATTTTATGATGCATTTAACGTTATTCACTTCATTATTCCTAACTCTTATTCTCCCCCATAACAATGAGAAGGAACTTGGAAATTTAAGACACCATCAACGTGGGAATCATTGCTTGCTTGATTTGATTTTTTTTTAAATTTATTTACCTCTTAAAAATAAAAATAAAGTCAACTATAAATTTTAAAAAAATTTAAAAAAAAATCCAAAAAAAACTCCTATAAGAAGTTTTTCCTTCTCTTTTTTTTTAAATACAAGAAAATTTTTATTTTTGTTTCAAAAATATTCTCATTTGTTAAAATTAATTACAATATTACTATCTCAAAAAGTGAAATGTTCTCTATCATAATTTTAACTAAAATTATAACTTATAAAAAAAAACTTATAAAAAAACTTTATCAAATAATTTTAATTTAATTTTAAAAGCTATTATTTTTTATAAAAGCTTTATAATGACTTTTAAATTAGAAAAAAAACAGACCAAATAAGCTCTAAATACAAACTATCTGAATAAGATAGGAAACACAAATGCACCAAAGCAAGTGATGCATGTTCAGCTATCTTGAAGAATAATGTGAATTTACATAACATTAATTGATCTAACCAAATGATATCCAAAGGAAAAGCATAAGATAAGCCAGATGCATATTTAATCATAACATCATAACAATAAAACGAACATTATTCATTGGATCAGAGATTCCATACTTAGAAAGCAAACATAAGCATATGATTAAACTTGGAAAGAAGGTCGATTGGATTGTAGATTACCATGGTATAAGTTTACAGCTTGACCTAAATGATATAGATCAAAATTGTTTTGTTAATAAGGATCTTTAAATAATTGATGTTGAATGAACAATCTATACTACAACAAGCTAGTTGAAATGAATTAAATACCATGTTACAACCACCAGCCATGCTTGACCTCTTTAAAATTGTACAAGCATACTTGACCTCAAAATTTGAAGCTTCTAAGGCAGTGAACTTGTCGTGGAAGACTACAGATTCCCATGGCAATTTATCAATGAAAATTGCATTGTTGCAATAAAGGGTGAGAATAGTCAACATACTTCTCCCAAAGGGGCTTGTATTTCTCTATCCCTATCTTCAACCATGGCTTTGAATTCCCATTGAAGTGCAGAACAGCCCCTTTCTCTATCAACAGAGAATCAACATTGGTATAGCCCAGCCCCAGCACATGCCATGAGGGATCCAGTGCCTCTGTCAATCCATAGAATGTTAACAGTCCAGGTGGGAGTGTCCCAAGTTTCCACAATGTCCGGTCCACATTCCTTTCTTGCCAATAGTGATAGATGCCAGTCACATTCCTCTTCCTCCACTCAACCAAATCAAAAACATTCATCCCGAATGCCCAACCACATGCATCAGGATCAAAATGTGCTCTTATAAGAGGGTGAGAGTAGTTCAGGTACTTATGATATCTGTGAAATGTCTCCATGCATGTCTCAACTGCTCCATTAACATTGCCATTCAAATCAATGGAAAATAGGCCAGACAAATCCTTCTGAACCACAATGTCATCATCAAGAAACACCACTTTCTTCAGTGCTGGAAAAACTTCAGGAATATAAAACCTCAAATGATTAAGCATTGAGAGGTACTTAGGATTTCGGAATTTGATTGGAGTCCGACCATCATCATTATGGCCAGAAAAATAATAACTCTGAGTCTCAGAATCTTGGAGCTGCTTAAGAACTGGAACATAAGAGGCATTCAGCCACTTGAAATCCTCAAACTTCTGAACCTCAACAGTCACTCCCTGAAAACTGTTCATAGTAAACCACGCCTTCATTGCAGCATAGTTTATTTCATCAGTTACAAGATGAAAGACAACCTTATCTGGATTTTTGGAATTTAAAGCTGTTGAATTAACCACCACGGAACTTGCAAGGATGTTATCAGAGAAGACACAGAAATGATACATACTGTTATCTTTAAGTTTAGCTTCCAAGTGTTTTCTTTCCCTGAGTTTCCTTTGTAAATTTGGGTTTCCAAACCATTCTGTAGTCATCCGAACACCAAGACAGTATAGACTTTTGGGGACTTCTTCAGCAGCTATTTGTCCATACTTCGAACTTTTCTCACTTACTGAACTCATCTGTTCTTCAAGAGCTTGGATTTTGGCTTTCAATCTCATAATCATTGTTGCACTGTCATAGTGGAGTTGCTGGGCTTGGTAGAGCAAAAGTGCCATATCACGAATTGCAGTCTCTGATTCTGGAACTGTCAAAGGGGTTCGCCTAGTTGCAGCATTTGACAGAAGGGCCTGTGAATTACGGATCTGGGCACTTAATTCCCAAGCAAATTGAAGATTGTTGCTTTCTTTTGCTATCACAACAAAAGCCTTTGCAAGAGAAATTTGGTCGCTAAGTTGCCTAGTGACAGAGTTGGGGCTTAACATTTCATCAGTGATGTTCAGGCCTTCCATAATTCTGTCATGTCGATAAGGTCTCTGCAGACAAAAACACAAACACATATTTGTCAACTTCACAATTGAATGGAGGGGCACAAAAGAGTATTTCTATTTCAATTTAGTAATATGACTAGAGGTATCCTAAAAATATTATCTAGTCATATGATTTGGGTCATGCCAAATTTCAATAATGCAAGACAATGTACTCCATCTACTCTGTGGCTTAAAAAAGCCAAAGGGTTTCACTTTTGTTTCTTAATTTTTTCCGGTAAGTTTAAGTGTTAACACAGTGTGGGCAGGAAAGCAAACAGATGCCATAACACGAGAAGACTTTATACTACTAAACAAACAACAAAAAGAAAAAGAGAGAGAGAGAACAAAAAAAAAAGAAAAACCAACACCAAATGATGTTGCTGCTATCTTCTACAAAATCGAGGAATTACCAAATGCAATGTGAAACTGAGGTCCCTTGACACATCATATTCATAACAGTAGACAAAGTCTAAGAGCACCTTTGAAACTAGGTTACTGTGTTTGAATTAATAATCCATGAGATCTTACACCATCCAACCTTTAAAGGTATGTACTATCTTAATGGGCTTTCCCACATGCCAGTACAACCTTTCTACCAGATTTTGTCCAGGCAACAGTTATTCTATGATTTAAAGCAGGATTTATCAGCTGCAATTCAGTTTAAGGCAAGCAGAGAAAGTAAACATAGTCCATATAGATCCAGCACATAGAAGGAACTTTGCAAAGCAAAAGCTAATAAATAAAAATTGTAGCTTCATTTCGCAACTTGGCATATCCAGCATTAGACTATCTCATCTGGAATGGCCTAGCCCCATAAACATTGCCACTGCATATTAACCTAGCACTCATAATTTTTACAGGATCAAATACATCTTTAAATTGTTGCTTTACATCAACATAAATTCTAGATCTTCTGCATCTATAAAGAACCATGCTTTTTTCCCCAGTGATAGTTATCCACTGCTAGTCTCATGATAATGTACTCTTTACTTCTATATCCTGATAACCTATAGCACAAAGCAAATGGTAGCATGACAGAAGCACACCACTTATGATAAGTATTCCTATTGGTTATCCATTTTTTCTCTTTCTCTTATTATGGATCAATTCATTTCCCTTAAAGTTATGATGCATGGTTCTTAAACACCTCTTTCTCCTCTTTCTATCCTACAACTTCAAAAGATGCCCAAAACTACTAACGCATACAGGGCCAAAGAGTAATCCTCATCACTAGAGAAGTATGATCCTAATATGCTCACTCAGCTGTTAAGAATAAAAACAACATACCAAACTATTTTTCCTCAATTGCATATAATTTACATGCATAACCCTTCTAAACCACATATTTGGTGTATACAAAAACAAACCATATGTCACTGCAGAGATGAGGTGATTAAACCTCCAAGCTAGCCCTAAGAACAAATAAGATATATCATCATTATATAACCCCCTTCATTTAAAACACTCATATGTTGTTCAAGGCATGTTTCCAAGACAAGAGAAGCATATACTACCACATCATAAAACCAAACCAGCAATCACTTGTCATTTTTTAAGTCTGGAATTACCATTCTACTTCCTTAGAGGCTAAATTACTCAGTCCTTACAGAGCTACCAAAGTTGCACTAACCTTTCTTCACTTTAGATTTCTACTTCCCAAATGTCTTAAATATGTTTAGCATGCGAAATGACATGCCAAAACTACTATATCTAACAAGGGAAAGTGATCTAGAGAACTAGTCCTGGACCAAAACAAAGAGTCAATCTAAATGATCTGCATTGTTTTGGTACGAATAGATGATAATTGACACAACAAACTAACTTGCATTTTTTGTTTTTTTGCCAAGACTAACTTTAGCATACTCAAAAACCATATTAGCTAGCTCAAAAAGATTATTAAAACAAAAACGTTTTTAGCTAAATAGATCCATCCAGAGTAATGCGTCAAACAAGGAACCAATCCCACAAAACTCTTGCTGGCAAAAATGACCCAACAAAACAGTTAGAATTCTGTAGTACATAAATCTCAGAAAGTAGAAATGTCCGAGATCCTATGAGAAACTGCAGCAACAGATCAATCAAAATACAAACACCAACTGCCATCTTACTTCCCATTCACATTATAGGCAGAAGTGAAAGCAAACTAATCGTTCCAATGAAAGGGTAAATTTATTTTCCTAAATTCACCTCAATCAAATAATTTAACCACTACCCAAAATAGAATTTTGTTCAAATAGGTCCAAAAATTACGAAACCGAAGCAGGGGTTCTCAATCTTAATAAGAAATTCATTACGGGAAAAAGAAGAAAAAAGGAGAGCAGATCTTTACCCTAGATATAGTGGGTCTTGATTCAATCTGATTCTCCTTGCTCAAAATCACGATGAACACCAAGACCACAATCCCACACAATGTCCACCACACCACATTGGAAAGCCTCCTCCTCACTGGCCTCCTAAAATCTACTCCTCTCCGCCTCATCTTTCACAGCTCTACAGCTCCCGTCTGGTTCCGGGGACAATGACTCCCCCCCTAGAAACCACTTCAATTTCCAGAAAAATTGTGATCTTCCTTGAAGTAGTTGTCTAAGATCTAATTAAGATAAGGAAACTGGATTCATTAAAAAGAAAATTTTTTTGGGTTATAAAAAAGAAATTAAAATCCGGAAATGAAAGAGAAAGAGGAGTTTGTTTTATGTGGATTTCAGTAAAGGGAATGGGAAGTGTTGCGCAGTGAAGCAGAGGGGATTGTATTTAACAGTTGGTTTTAAGGTTGGGCTTTTTGTGTTACTTGTGTAATAAAGTGAACGTCAATGTAGTTGGTCGTTTTCCAAACGGTGGCTCTGATCTGGCCATGTCAGCGCTGGCGGCCTCTGAATTCTGATTGATGCAAATACAGTTATAGAGCCCCCGGTACTTCAGATTTCTTTTTTTAGTAATTTTCTTCTTTCTTTGCCTTGGTTTTTCTTTTTGGTGATTTTTTCTAGGATCATTTTTTTTATATGTAACTAAATTAGAACATACTTATTTTAAATTTCATTGATGATAGTCATAGCAGTTTTTTTTAAAAAAATCTAAATAGTTGACATTCGATTAACTTGAGGAATGAAAATTGGATTGTTTGGATTTTAATCCAAATCTTACAATATATTAAAATATTTAATTCATTAATTGATTAAAAAATATCGTTCGAATTCTCTTTCTCTAAATAATAAATAAAAAACTCAAATCTTGCATGCCACCCCCTTTTTGTCATTGGATAAAGAATTGCACAGCTAGGGAGATTTTAGTCTTATTCATGTCTACCGATGCAAATGATTAAATTTTTTTATTTTTATATGCATAAAAGTTAGAAAAATATTACTTTACCATCTCTAAATAAAGTCAAAGAGTTGATTTTGAGTAGTAATAAGGAGTTAAGTCTAGATTTTGAAATTATTTTTTTCTTTTTTTATTCTTAACTCAAATTTTGAAATTATTTTTCTTTTAACTTTACCACCCCTAAATAAATTCAAAGAGTTAATTTTAAGTAGTGGTAAGACACTAAGTTCAAATTTTGAAATTATTTTTTTTCTTTTTTTACTTAACTCAAAATTTGAAATTATTTTTATATTCTTTTTCTTTTCTTTTTTTTCCTTAGCTCAACTAGCCCAAGTTTTGGACTTTTTTTTTCTCTTTTTTTCTAGATTGTTTAATTGCATGTGAAATATGCATTGGAGCATTTTGAACTTGATATTAGGCAAGATTCATGTTTGCAAAGTGTTTCAACTCTCTCAAAGCTATATCAGTTAATGAAAAAGACAAAAAAATCAATTATATATCATTTCCTAGATCGATTGATTCAACTTATCTTAATTCTTTCAGTTTCTATAGCAACTACAAAACGTGCATTTTCAGTTAAGAAAATTGTAAAGACGAGATTACATAATAAGATGGAAGATGATTTTCTTACCAGTTCACTTATCATTTACATTGAGAAAAAGATTGTCAGGATCATTGACACGATTTCATTATAGATAATTTTGAAAGCATGAAATAACATCGAGCACAGCTTAGGATGTCTAACGTGAAAGCCTAATGTTAATTTTTATTTATGCTTTATGTCTATTTATATTGTTAAATTTAAAAATTTATATTTAAATTATTAATAAAATTTTATATTATAATTTAATTTAATTTTATTTAAAAAATAATTACTTTTTTACTTCAAATCGAATCATTAATTTGATTATAACATTATATAATTATTCATCATCCCTCATATAAAATCTTGAATTTGTCACTATATCTTTAACTGTTTATAGCAAAACTGACCATCCCGTTATACAGATCCAATCCAACTTGTTTACTCTTCCAAGGGAAAAACAATAAGGGCTAGGCTGACTTTGATAATATTGACAATGGATCAAGGTATTGGTTTTCCAATAAAGGCATATGGCTATTTATTTGATAATTGTTAGTTAAAATTCTATTACGCAAGTATACATATCGAATAAATAGTATATAAGCAAGTAGAGCATCGATCCTACAGAGAATTAATCTAAAATTTTCCTAAGTACTAGAATTAGAACAATTTAATCTTATCCAAACAATCAAATTCAAATAACTAAGTAATTAACTGAATCTAATTAACCAAAATTTATACTAAAAAGAAAAATCAAAGTAACAAGATAATTGGGTAAAAATCGAATCAATTAAGTCTAGGATATCTCTCACACTTTATCTAAATCTTACCTCTCTTCCTTAACTTATTTCAATAGGTTAAATTGCTAACCTAAAGTTCTCAATTATTTATAAAGGTATCCCGACTCATCTTATAAAAATATCTATTTTAACAAAAACACTATATTCCTATATGAATTGAAATTAAAATAAACTCATTAAGTTCAAACTCTAATTTGATTACATAAAGCTTATAGGTATATCCCTATCCTATACGTAAATCAATTAATATGATTATATACTATCTCAATTTTAGTTTACACTAAACTCCCTTTTTTAAGTTTGTTTAGGTTCCTAAATCAATTTAATTGGTGATCAAACAATTAAAAGCATTAAAAACAAATTAGAATAAACAATTCAAATCCCATTAAAGATAAGCAGGAAAGAGATTAAAAGTTTAGATTACATATAAGTTCAATTGCAATCCTAAAAAAACAAATTTAGCTAATAATATGTAATAAAAACTTCATCCAAAGAAAATTAGTCATTAATCCAAGTAAAAAAAAATAAAAAAAAACACAAAAGTAAAGAGAGAAAACTAGTAATTAGAGCTTTGTGATCTTAATTTTCTCACCAAATCTCTTGTTTCCTTACTTTGTTCTTGGCTCCAAATCTCCAGAATAGTTACTTGTTGCCTCCCTCTTAAAACCTTTAAAAAATGTCCCTTAAATAGGCTCTAAGTAACCTAATTTTCAAAATCTCGTCAAATTTTTATTTTTGAAAAATCAACCAGTGCCACGACCTTGATTTCTTGGCGCTACGGCGTTGGTTTTTTTGCTGCAGTAGCACTGCAACGCTACTTCTGCAGCGCAGCGACGCTGAGCTTTCTGGAAAATTGTATGATGAGCCTTCATTTCACCAACGTTACAGCCTTATTCTCCTAGTGCTATAGTGGTATATCAATTTCGAACATGATTTTCACCCTAATATGCTTCGAACTAGGTAAAGTGGTAAACATAAAAGTTTTAACCCTGTCTCTTAAATTTCCAATGGCTTAAGAATCATGTCAATTGAACTTTTGGATTGAAAGATCTGTTCCAAATATTGTATCGTGTTCAATCTATGTGTACTACAGCAGTGCTCCAACTTAGACAAATATTTTGACTATGATGTGATCAGAACTGGGCAAATTGGTAAACATAAACGTTGTAACCCTTCTTCTTAGAATTCTATTGGTTCAAGAATCACCCCATTTGGAGTTTTGTAGAGAGAGATATGGTCAAAATACCGAAACATATACGAATGAAACCATCACCATACTTGCACTAATTTTCGTTAAATGAGCATTTTTTTTTTCAAATTTCCTACAAAAGTGATGCAACGAGTTAGCGTGGAAATAAAAGGTAGCACTTGACTATGCCTTTAAGGTTAATAACAAAGTTTCAAATATTGAAACTTTAAACTCAAGTTTGAGAGAAGAACTTAGTAATATTATTTGAGGATTCAAAAACTAAGCCTAAGGATCTTATTTATAATATTATAAGCTCAAGTTCTAACAAAACTGTACCTCTGGTTGTTTAGTACAACTAAAATAGTTAATACGAGATTTAAATAAAATAAATGTTTTATTCGTAATTAGAACATGACTATCCTAAAGTCCTAATACAAGTAAATTAAATAAAAAAAAATTCTATTATACCTATAATTCCTCTGTAAGACTCCTAACTAAATAAAGAAAATATTAAAATTATGAATATGCCCATTTATGACTTTTGGGCTTTTGTTTTGGTTTCTAACACTCAGCCTGCTTTTAGATATTGTTTGCTATACGTTCTACATCAGTCCCCTCTTCTTGAGAAAAATTCGACCTCGAGTTAATGTGTATATCTGGATACAAGGGTTCATCTGATGAATGAAGTGGGTAAATATCCGCCACATTAAATGTTTTAGAAATTCCTATTGTGTTTGGTAGATCCACAACATATGCATTGTCATTGATCTTCTTCAAAATCTGGTATGGTTCGTACTTCTTAAATTGTAACTTACTATAAGTCCCTATTAGAAACCTTTCTTTTCGTAGAAACACCATTACCTGATCTCCCACTTCAAAAATCTACTTTCTGTGGTGTAGATCTGTAGCTTTCTTGTACTTGGCATTAGCTTGCTCTAATTTCTATTTCACCTTTGCTTGAACATCTTGCAACTGATTAGCCATCTGCAGCTACATTAAATCCAGAAACTTTAGGCAACTCAACCAAGTCAAAAGCATGGTGTGGTGACTTTGGGTACACAATAGCACTAGGAATCAAGTCAATATGGTGCTGAATATCTCTTATGGGTGGTAAACCATCAAGTAAATCTTCTAGCATCACTTCACTGAATTCTGCTAGTAACGGTTTAACTACTTCTAAATGTTCTACTATTTTTTGATCCTTTTCAATTGACAACACCTGTTTCACAATTAGAGCATGCACCTTTTTGACTCCTTGAAGCAGTCTCTATCTCATTCTCTGAATAAGTAAGGGTACAGAAAGTACGCCCCTCCACTTTAGAAGCTTTGGTTTTGGCACTTCCTTTCATTGGTAATAAAGTAAACTTTATGCCATCTTTTTCCAATTTATAGGTTTTTTCTCTATATCATGCTGTGCTGCAACATCAAATTGCCAAGGTCTACCAAATAATAGGTGACAAGCATCCATATCCACAATATCAAAATATACCTTATCCTTGTATTTACTAATGGAAAAAAGCACCTTACACCATTCTGTTACATGAAAATTCTTTGTTATCTTAATCTAGCCAATAGTGTATGGATTAGGGTGTTTCTTTGCTTTAAATCTCAAACTTTCCACAACATCCTTACCAATAATATTTTCGCAACTACCACTATCAATAATCACATCAAATAAACGGTTAGTGATGGTGCACCTAGTTCAAAATAATTGATATCGTTGAATATTATCCTCTTGTTTGGGAGACAACATCATTCTTCTCACCATATAGTTCTGGCCATCATCATCATCCTCATACTGGCCATTATCCCCATCTAGACCACAACAAATTTCATCATCTTTTTCTTCTCGTTCCACCACATCGACTGCTTTCCTAAGAAGACAGTCACTAGATCTATGACCAGATTTATTGCATTTGAAACACTTCCCTGGATTTGGTTTAACATAGGGATTTGCGGCTTTGAGCCCTTCTTTCGCATCTAATACTTTCTACTTTCTAGTTGCCTTCTCTTCCTTGAACTAGTCGTTGCGTGCAAAACTATCATGAACTGATTTATTCTTGTCGTTGGATGCTCTATAATTATCCCCGCTACAACTTTTGCGAGAATAATCAAGTCTGTTCTTTTCTTGCAACATCAATTCAGCCTTTAAGGCAATATTTCGTGCTTTAGATAAATTTTGTAATACTTGTACCCCTATCTTGTCTCTGATAACTAGCTTCAACCCTTTTAGATACTTGACAACCTGTTGCCCTTCAGTCTCCCTCAAGTCATTCCACTCTGCAAGAATAATCAAGTCTGTTCTTTTCTTGCAACATCAATTCAACCTTTAAGGCAATATTTCGTGCTTTAGATAAATTTTGTAATACATGTACCCCTATCTTGTCTCTAATAACTAGCTTCAACCCTTTTAGATACTTAGTAACCTATTGCCCTTTAGTCTCCCTCAGGTCATTCCGCTCTGCTAATCTTATAAATTCTATAGTATATTCACGTACAGTTTTGTGACCTTGATGGCACCTTTGATATCACTGGAATAAAATCTACTCATAATCAGGAGGAAGAAAATCTTTCTGTAACAACTGCTTCATCTTATACCAAGTTCTAACTGGTGTTTTCCCTTCACGATTCCTTCTAGATGCAACCTTTCCGAACAAGCAAAAGCCTCACCTTTCAATCTACAAGTGACAAGTCTTACCTTTTTTCTTTATGAAATTTTCATATATTCAAAAAATCTTTTTATTTTCACCATCCAATCCAAAAAATCTTCAATATTCATACTCCCATTAAAGCAAAAATATCTACCTTTAATCTGAAATCGCAAGTATCTCTGTCACCATAATCATTCCTTCCATATCTAGCATATCTTTTTGCTACATAATCATCTTCCTCTTCAGAATCTTCCATGTAGACCTGTTGTCTACGCCCGTTTGTAGGAACAGGTCTGCCAACAGGTTGTTTAAGAGCTATATCATCTCCGGTACATGGCTTCTCGTCATTCCAGTTTCTATTAGCATTTACACCTAAAACATCAAGTCGATCTGCAATTTCTTCAAAGCGTCGTTCCAAATGTTGAAATTTGAGATCCATTCGTTGCTCCAAAGCCCTCAACGCCACCCCTTGATCTGCATATCACAAGGTCTTAGTTCTCTGATCTTCTCAATGAAAACCGCCGTGTACCATAATTGAGTCACTTGCCATTAGATTGGATGAGTTTTTTCGCTCTGATACCAACTAACGTAGTGAGTTAGTGTGAAAATAAAGGCTAGCACTTGACTATGCCTTTAAGGCTAATAACCAAGTTTCAAATATTGAAACTTTAAACTTAAGTTTAAGAGAAGAACTTAGTAATATTATTCGATGATTCAAAAACTAAGCCTAAGAGTCTTATTTATAGTATTATAAGCTCAAGTCCTAACAAAACTCTACCTCTAGTTGTTTAGTACAACTAGAATAGTTAATAAGAAATTTAAACAAAATAAATGTTTTATTCCTAATTAGAACATGACTATCCTAACTAAATAAGAAAAATATTAAAATTATGAATATGCCTATTTATGACTTTTGGGCTTTTATTTTGGTTTCTAACAGTCACCCTGCTCTAAGATATTGTTTGCTAGACGTTCTACGTAAAAAAGTAATAAGTGAAATTAACAATAACTAATCTTAAAGTAATTTAAAACAAAATAATATAAAATTTAACTAAAATAACTTAAATTAACTACTCAACATGTAATCAAGTTTAAACTAAAAAAACACCTAAAATGCTAAAATCTAAACCTAAAATCTCAAAAGTCTAGCTACTTAAGCTCTAAAAATAGGTCAAAATAACTCTATATAATAGAATTATCAATAATTTGTAACAAGGGGAGAATAATAAAACAAGTCTAGCTGAGTTAAATTAGTTTAGGTGAGGAATACATAATTCATAATTAGTAGAAATACCAAAAAGACATGGGTTCCAATTACAATCAAATCAATGGTCAGGTATTAGATGTAAACATCCATTCTTTCAAACAAACTAAGGCCCATCATTCAATAATACTTGGCAATCGAGAAGAGATGTTGCACGACATCATTTTCTCACTAGGGACTGGGACCCTATTACCTATTAGCCATATATGCAACCTAAGATCTTTCGGTCAACTCTTCCATGTTGACATTCTAATCAATTTTATTAATGATATGCTTTATTCCATTTGCATTCATAGTCCATAAGTTTTCCAACAAGAACATTGAAGGAATAATGTATATATGTTTTTAATCCCCTTTAACTCTTAAACTCTTTAAATAGCCTCATCATGGTTACCAATTGCTGTCTTTGAGGACTTCTGCTAGTTGAAATCTTGAAAGATAACCGCATGCCTCCTAAAACGGCCTTAGAAAACTTCTTATATTAAACAGTGTGTGAATATATGTAGCATCACTAACAACAGGGATGTGAGCATACTTGCCACCAAGAGCACTTCTAACACATACTAACAAGGTGAAGATGTAGAAGAATCCAATGCCAACCCTGAAATGCATCCCAAACTTGTCGTTGTAGTGTATGAGTGGAAAAAAATTGCTTGTATACCATATTAACCGCAAGGCAGCCTCCAATAACATGCCCATCATCAAATGGAACTTGAAAAAGTGAGGCCAATCTTTATTTTTCACAATTCCAATATAACCAATGTAGCAGTGTATCATTGAGAACCATGGAGGTAATCTCTTGATAGCTATTGGGACAAAATAAGCCAAACTTTCAAAAATCTCAAAATGTTTTACCAAAGGTTGAACAAAATATCCCGTGTCAGAAATCTACAAAGCTATTAAATAAGGGACACATGCCAAAGTCCTTCACCACCATTTTGGCTTCTCGATTATCACAAGTTAGTTAAATTTGAATATATCATCCTTGTATGCCCTTGGTGAAGAACGTGATCTTCGTTGTCTAGCTAAGAAGTGGTTTATATGCCGCAAGTCACCTTCATCTTCACCTAAAAATCGTGATGATAAGGCGATAAGGTGGTTATACTGTGTTCCTACCAAAGGATCATAAATTATTAAAATAAAGTTAAACAAAAAAAGAACACTAGAACTCGAGCATCATTTTTTGTAGCACAAAGCCAACGCTGCTGCTAGCGAAAAGTGTATCTTGACCAGAGGTGGCTCAATAAGTTCAAAGACCTAAAGTGAAATATTCAAATGAGGCTTGTTTTATTAAAATTAAATAAAAATCAACAATTAAAATTTTTAATTCAAATAAATCAACTATCACATAAAATAAAAATAATATAATAATATAATATAAACTCTAAATTAAAGTAAAAAAATCTGTAAAGATTAAAACAATAGTAATTAATTATTGAATGCTTATTGCAAACCGCAAATAAGGCTCACGACTTTATGAAGATAATAAAAGAACAGACTTCCTGTGTTTTCTTTAGAGAAAAATTGAAGCTAAAAGAAGAAAAAGCAAATGAGAAAAGAAGAATTCAAAAGTAGATATTATACATTGAAAAAAAATTGGTTTTATATATAGGAAAAAAAAAACTATTAAAAATCATTAAATGAGTTGATTGAAAATAAGATAAATAAATGAAAAAAAAATAGCTGTTGAAAATGATTAAATATATATGACCGTTAGTTGAATGAAAATAAGTAAATATAGTTGAGAATTAATAGCATTCTAAAAATAAAGAAATAATAAAAAATTGAGATTTATTAGGCTCATAATTAAAAAAATGAGAGAACAAATACTTTTATTAATTATTTTTTATTTTTATATATTTTTAATATAATTAATTATATTATAATTATTATAAAATTATAAATCCTCCTTAAATTTGGGGCCTTCCCAAATTGAGGGCCTAAAGCCCTTGTTTGGGTGGCTTCACCCAAGGGCTGGCTTTGATCCTGACAAATATGTCAAGATGTTTTCTGAAATGAACCTCTATCATCCCTGTTTTTCGATCATGCAGCATTTAGCAGATACAGAGAACCCAATTTCTTTTTTTTTTTTCACAAAAAAAGGGAAGAAGATTAGAACCATGGATTAGAGAGTAATATCATTTATTATCGACGAAATATGTTATACATCAGCAACAAATTAGTATCTAAACTAGCTTCTAGTTTCCTTTTTTCCCTTTACTGAAGCAGAAAAAACTGCATCAGTGATGAATTCAGTAATCGGAACTTCATTAAGTGTGGAAAAATCAAACAACAAGCTTGATGCAAAGTAATGTACCTGTAGAAGACAAGAAACCCCGTGCACAAATGTTGCTTGACAATAAAAGATTGGCCTGCGAACTTGACTTGCATGCGACATTTAAGGGCTTGTATCCTAGTTGGATACTGCTGAATCGCTTTAGAATCAAATCCTTAAGACCTGATCATATATATATGTCACCAGGGCAACACATAATTCAGCTTAAAAAATAGGATACAAATATGTTCGAATTGTCTAACTAATTAAATAACCAAAACTTTCCAACAATTCTAGCAATTGGTCCCCATAAATTACAACAATATACGGATTATCAACAGCCAAAAGCAGGTAAAAGAATATATCCCATCAAAGTTTCATATTTAACTGTGAAAAAAATCAGTCAAATATCTCAATTAGAAATTTGAGTTTTCTTTTTCACCTTTACAAGCTACTCAAAAGGGGAAATAAATCCTACATTACAAAGCTGAATAACTGTTTGCACCCAGTTAGGCAAAGAAAAATGACAATAAGAAATTGTAGATATTGTTGCACCCTGATCAAGTGTGAATGGTCCAGATTAGATTTAAGCTATATAATAATAATCTTTAAAATAAAAAAGCCCAAAGAATTTCAGCAAATTCAGTTAAATTCGTGAAGAGAGTGATGTGCATTTTTGCAGGAAAACCATTCAGCAAATGTAACTTGTTTATTTACTTTGTCGAACAGTTCTGAGCCATTGCTTATTAATGTTGCAAAAAAATAAAAAGCATTTTAAATCTTCAAAAAGACCCGGCAACATAGAGAAGAAAAACGAAACCACGAGTGACCAAATTTTCCTTTTGTCTACTGTGTGTGTGGAGGAAGAAAAATTGCAAAACAGACATTGACATAGCGAGCTAGGAAAACACAAAAATAAACAGATTAAAATAAATGCCCAAAAACCCTAAGAAGGCTAAACCACGATATATATGATCTTTTCCAATTACTACTAAACCACCGCGAAACTTTCCATCAACTGCGAAATGAGAAGCCACAGCCTTGTGGATAAAAAAACAACCACAATAAATAAATTTGAATAAAAAAGAGTCTACCGAAGAGCGGCAGAGGCTGAGAAGAGGGTGGGGGCCAGAAGTGGTGAAGGAGCGGCGAGCTTGGGGCAGCCCGGAGCAGAGACCGTAGCTATTGGCGGAGCCATCTGGGGGGAAGGGTCTGTCGATAGAGCGACTCAGCAAAGCAGAAAAGGAATGTTGCTTTGCATGCACGAAACATGTGGTATTTATAGTTACGGCCATTCCTTGCCTGTTTCGGGGCCTGTCGTTGATGTTTTCCTCTGGGATGTTCGCGAACCTGTTGTGTGGCTGTATTATTTCTCAATGACGGGCTCCGTTGGACCAAAGGGGGTTGCAGGAGAGCCCAAAATATTTAAATTCTATGTTGATTTATAAGTTTGTTTTACATAATTAGTTTGTTTCTTTTCCATACACATACATCATATGTGTCATAATTGATTAGGTGTTTGAATTGAGGAAATAAAATCAATAAAAAATCGACATAACTATTATTAGTTTCTAATTTAGTATATATTCATATTATACTAAAATTATTTTATTTTCTTTTAATTTCCCTAAGGCTTCTATCAATTTTTCTCTAGCTCTCAGCTCAGTGTAGCCATCTGTCATCTATTCCCCCTTTCACCAGTCTCCATCCTTGATCTGGTCACTTCTCTTCGTCTAGTCACAGCTTGTAAACTTTTTTATCCAAAAAATAACCTAATTAGGAGAGCATGACCCAAGAGGAAAGTTTTTCGGTGGACTCTAAGTTCATGGGCCTAAAAGCAATACTGAAGAAAGGCAAGCTAAACGCAACCCAAGTTACTCAACCCCATTTGTATTTTGTGAAAAGAATAATAAAAACTCTGCAAAACCTCAATTCCTTAATCCTGAAAATCCCTGGTAATGGCGAAACCTTTCTAAAGACGAACCGGCCTATAATTTCCAATGACAATCCCCACAATTGCATCCAATTTCTCACTCAAGCCTTCTCTCTTTCCTCTCAAAGCTACTTCAATTTCTCGTCTCTCAATCCCGTCCCGTCACCAATCCCTTCGCTCATTTCCCTCAAGAATTCCGGCCTTCACACCCAAGCCGGCCCTCAATTTTCTTCTTCTCTCCGACAAAAGATTGGGGTTTTCTCGCAATGCAAAATCCGAGTTTTACGTTAGTGCAAGGAATGGAGGAGAAGATGGCGGTGTTGACGAAGCTGAGAGATTGGCAAGAGGAGAGAGTACAATGCCCGAGAGGTTCAGATACTTGACCAAAGAAGCTCCTGATCCTCCCGTTAGGTGGCCTTTCTTTGTTGGTGAGCTTCTCATCTGCCTACTGAGCTTAATATTGGACGTTTCAGAATTTGTATCTCTTTTAACAATGCAATTAATGAAAATCCCGTGAAAACTATTATTGGAAAATATAACCATCTGTATATCAGAATTGGATTCCCGTTACATCATCATTTTCAACATAGAAGATAACAGTGTTTGTGTATATTCATCATCTTATTACTCCATTCTTAAGAGTAATTCATGGTGTTTCTCATCCGCCTATTATTTCCGTTAAAATTTCTGCTACGAAATGAAACTTAACATTTTGCGTCTTGAATAGAAAAAAAGACAAATATCTTCCTAGAATGGTCAAGTAAAATTTGAAGCACATTTTTCAATCGACAGAAGGCTTTAAAGCCATGCATATCTTTACATGTGTAGGGAGCAAAATATTGGCGGAAATCTGTTGGCCATGATAATATTGGGAATGAAATGATTGTAATCTGTCCTAATAAGCTTTTGGATGAGTTTAGGATGTCGTTAAAGGCTATAGTTACTTCTTTGCATTGCCCTTTGCTTCGTTTGTTGAAGAAACAAAAACATGTTGCAAAGAAAAGTAATGGGGAACTGGCTGACAATTGATACTTTCATCTAGAGATGGGATGGAAATTTCTTACTCATCAAATCGAACCTTTAGAAGGGAAGAAGGTTGAACATTTTATTTTGGGGCCGGGGTTGGTTCAAATAAGGTACTAAGAGTAATCATATTATGTTTAGTTCAGGCTAGTCTAAATCATAGGATTGTAACCAAAAGTTTAGAATAATGCTAACTAATTTTCTTTCTCTTTTGATTAATGTGCAGCACTAGCATTCCTTCTGTATGCATGGAGGGCAGTTTTGTTTGAGCTATCTAAATGGAGACAGGCTGCATTTGGTATAGTTCGATTTGTGACATACCTCCTGAAACTTGCAGTCGCCTTTATCTTCCATTTCATTGGAGATCCAACCACTTCCTTAATCAGATGTATAGAGACTGTGATCTACAGTATTAGAGCTTTCTACTCTGGGATTGTAGCTTATGCTCCTGTTAATGAGCTGACTGTGATCATTGTGCTTGCATCAGCAGTTCTTTCCATTGCTGAGGCTACTGTTCCAAACTCCATAAGCTGTCAACCATATATGCTTACAATATCTGGTCTAATTGGTTATGCAGCTGTGATTGGCTACATTTCCGAGCCACTCTACTGGACTCTTCTATTGGGGATATATGGTTTCTCACGCTTGATTAAAAAGCGTGATGATGTTACATCAGCACTGCCAGTTGCAGCTGTAATGGCTGCCATTGGGGAGCCTTGGGTTAGGATCCTGGTGATAACTTCTTATCTAGCTCTAGCTATCTTTCACCATTCAAAGAAGCTTTCCGAAGTTGAGGAGCCAATTGAAGGTGTAGCCGCAGAGAGACGGCTCCCAATGCCATTATTAGGTGCAGCCTTGGCCATCGGTGTCCATCTTGCTGCTAAGTGGGCTGGTAACCGGCATTTGACATGGATGATAGTATGAGGTCGAAGAATCTGTTTCACACATTGTTTGTAAAGACAAAGTGATCTTATGTCAGTTTTATAACGGATGATTTTACATCCTGGTACTTTGTTGTCATGGTTTTGGCCTTTTGAGTTGAGTAGCCTATTTCCGCTCCGTTTTCGTTTTTGCTCTGTCTTTGTTATGATAATAGTACTATACATATTCGGAATGGCATCATTCCTCTAATTTGATTATGTTCATGTCATCCTGAGGAACTGGTAATGACTAGAATATCTTGAGAAACCATGATCCAGTATTAATGATTGAAGTAGGAAATGATCTCACAACCAAAAAGGTCTGTAGATGACGTATAGGGAGAAATTCCCAACAAAATAAATAAATAAATATGGGAAGAAAAAAAAACAAGTAAAAGGAAGAAAATGAAACTATAATACTAAACAAATCAGCATTAGCAAGCCCAATGCCGGATGGCTCAACAAGCATACATTTTCACGGAGCTTTGAAGACAGAAGAGAAGGACTTCTTGGTGGGCTGAAGGGCCCAATATAAGAAGTTTTAGGTCTTACAGTTTAGATCGCAACAGAGCAAAACCATATTCTAACGTGACCCAGCCCGTGCTGAACTAGGGTTTTGAACATATCAACCCTAGCCTAGGGTTTGGAAGGAGCTCTATATAAACGATTCAAGGTCGCCTCTCTTCTTCATCGTCTCATCTTTGAGCTTCCGGCCTCGAGGTATGTTAACGTCAATACTCAGCCTCCTCTTTGAGATTTGTTGAGTCATTGTTATTTGTTATGATAAGCATTGAAGAAAAATATTGTGAAAGTTATGTCTGCACGTACTCTCCCGGGCTTCTCTGAGTCTCTACCTTTGAAGAAAAAAGCCCCAAAAGTCGTGCTAAAGCCATGCCGTTTTACGTGTTGCAGTATAGCCTTTACTTTTCCACCGGCTCTTCTGTGTCAAATCAGCGGCTATATCTCCAATTTATGTATTACTGCTAATCATATTTACAGTAATTGTTTTTGCCTCACTACACCTTTAGCTTATTTTCAAGATTTAATGATTCATTGGAAACTAGGCTAGTCATAGAGGCAAATATTGGATCTGGCGGTGTTACACGTGGGGGCATGTCTTTCTATGATTTCGCCTCTAAAAACATCCGCTATACTTTCGGTCGTGTCTATTTATTCGTTGGCGATGATTACATTTAGTTTTATCCGCGCTTCTGAGAGCAATCGATGAAGCATATATAAGCAATAAAATGGTTGAATTTCTTGATATGAGCCAACCTCTGTTTCTTATTTTATGAGAAAAAAAATTTTTCCTTTATTTTTTTTTTTCAAAATCTACTTACGTACTTGGCCATGAGGATTTATATACAGCTTTTAATGCCAGTTCTGCTTCAGAAAATTCTTGATTGAGAAGCTGTTTTACATTCTGAGCCTCTCTGATTTACCAACCAATTTTATTAAAATGCTTTATTTTCTTACTACTGTTCAGTCTATGATGATTTATCCGTTCGTTTGAGGTGTAGATTTCCTCAAGACCCTGCTTACAGGGAGAACCTACTTGGGGTGCTGCATCATTCATGAAATTACTGGATTTTGCTGAGACCTTTTTTTTTAAGATTGTTTTAGAATTATAATATATGTTTTTTTTTTGGTGCCAATGATGATCAAATCCAGTTTGGATGAGGTGCAGTGGAGCCAAGTCCCTGTTTTACAGGGAGAACCTACTTGGTAGAAGCTGCAATTCACTGATGTTAATGGATTCTACAGAGGCCGTATTTTAGTTATGAAATGATTATTTACTAGTTAATGTGTTTGTATTGTTTTGATTGAGTTAAACTATACTCTAAATCATTCACATTTTTTGTTGTTGGTTTAGAGTCTGAAAAACTCAAATAGTGTTGTGTTGTCATCAGCTTCTTCTCTTGCATTTTTAACGAGATTGGAGTTAAATAACAGCACTAAATTTTTTTTCCTTTTGCAGGTATTGCGTGGATTCTTGTGCTTCTTTAGAGATTGTTGTACCTGAAATTGTATATTGTAGTCTACAGGAAAAAAAGTAATTGTATTTAACGTTTGAAAGGATAGAGCAATGAAATTCAAGTGTCGTTTATTTGAAGGAATTGTGCCTGCTTACTTTGTCTGCTACTGTAATAATCGGAACTCCCTGGCAACCTTCTTTTCCGGTGATTGTGAGATGTGCGATGTATAACTTTTAGAGGCCAATGTAGGTTGCATAAAATTAAACATAACAACATGGGAACGCAACTTTGATAGATTTTAATATATCATTCAATCATATCTTAATCTGGATAGAGAGAGGACAAACCATGAAGGAGCAAGTTTTGATCAATTTAAAAAATTAAGATTAAAATTTGTGGCAAAGAGCCTTGATTAGTTGGTAATCCTATTACCATTTCTTTGCCTCGATACGGTAATAGCAGGGGAAGCACCCTGGATCCTCTTTTTCTGGGCCATCCCGATCCACACGGACCACACCTACAGGCTTCATAGAAATTGAAATACGTAGGAGCCGCACCATATAATCTTTTTTCCCTGCTCAAGATAACATTAAAGTCACCCCTAATCATCCATGATCCTTTTATCTCTGATAATATAATCCTCATTGGTTGGTGCAGCCGTTCGAATTCCCTTTCTCTCTATTATAAAAAAAAACCGTGTACACTTAGCATAAATAAAGGAAGCATAAAAAGGACTTGATAGCCAAGGAAATGACGACCGAACATGCAAACATTGAATGTGATCAAGGATGATTTCACAGGTAACCTCATAATTTCAGAAGAGCCAAATTTTATTTGAGCAGTTACCAACAGATCCATCAAAACCCAATCTCCTTCTAAAATATTCAATTTTAGTAGCATCTAACATTGATGCCAACACTGCTAAAATTTTTAAATTATGCATCAATTTAAATTTTTTTAGTCGCCTTTGGAACACTTTACCAGTAATTCCTCTAACATTCCGGATTAAAGAATTAGTCATGGATAAGTAGGAGCAGGCGATAAAATCAAAATCATCCGTTCTATCTTTTACCTCAATATCTTCATCATTGGAAGAGTTGTTTGTAACTGGAACATAAGAGACCTCACTGTCTGATTTGCGTCTTCGATGGGTAGAAGGGTGGATTTCCAAGTCTGCACTACCAGAACCTGCATGGGATGGAAAAGAAATATTTTCCCTATTAACAGCACGCTCACCTGGTTTTTTATGCACTATAGGATTGTTTTCATCACTACTTTTCAAAGCTTCACCAGAAATCCTCTTTGCTGCATTAACATCACCAGAAACCCTTAAGGCCTTAAATACAACCTTCAGTGATTTTTGCATGGGTTCATCATTTTCTACTTGGACAACAGACTTAGTCGGCCACAAGGGCTGCTTTTCTTTTCTTTTTCTTTTTTTTCTCTATTTCCTTACTGTAAGATTTTGAGCATTATCCATAGCCCACTGGATGTAATCATGATTCCTTATATTTTGAACATTATAAGATGATTTTTCAACAGCTTTAGATTCAATAAAACCCCTTGCTTCAATGGAAAAATGTTGAGAGCCTTTTGCCCTTTTGCCTTGCATCAGAGCCACGATATCTCTCCTTTTGTCTATCATTTCAACACTATCATCTCCAAAAACATCTCCTGTACATTGGACCTTAACTTCTACATCCCCCTTCGATTTTTCCTAGCCCCGGGGTTGAGAATAAAAATTCTGGGATTTTTCTGGTACAGTGTTCACCGTGTTTCCCATGCTCTGTTCTACATTTTTATTTTTCCTTTCCACACCTCCTACTGCTATCACATTAAACTGATTAGAAACTGCCACTAGAGGATTCTTGGAACCATTTGCAGAACCTATTTTCATCCCCATCGAATTTTTTACCCCACTTTTACTTGATTTCCTACCCCCTGCCACTACATGCTCTGTTTTGGAGGATCCAATCACAATGCTTCCTTTCTTTTTTCTCCATCGCCGATCAATACCTTTTCTGTTTCTTCTTGATCTTTAAAATTTATTCCTTCATTCTTTTCTCAAATGGGGACCATAGTCTGCTCATTTGGTTGTTTACCAATACTTGTAGGTTTCAGCTCATGATTCTTAGATTTTTCTTGCCTGTTCCCAAGCACCAAATAGTTTGAAACGCCATGACCAACTTGGTAGCAATGAGTGCAATATTCTGGCATCTTAGAAAACTCAAACCTTCTGAAAGTATCCCCCTGTGATTTCTCTTGTTTTTTGGTTGCTAATAACGATCCAAACATTGTTGATCGGAGGTTGCAGACAATCATACGCCACGCACACCCAAGCCACACTTGGTCTTGTGCCATTGGCGATAGCTTCATCAAAGAATTGAGGATTCCCGTTCGTTTTAGCAATTATCATTAATGTCGATTTCTCATAAAAGGTGAGCCTTCTAGTTTGAGAAGGAGATCCAAACAGGGATGATTGAATATTCTCATTCGAGTTGGAAATCTAAAGTCCATTTGAATGTGTGCTTCTTCTGGTTAGCAATGAACCATACCTGCCTTGACCAAATTCTGTTAAAATCCTGTTCATTGTAAAGATTGATGAGGACATGCTTATAATCGAACCATTGGATATTATAGGGACCTGAGAGACTAATGCCAGTGAAGGCGTGCCAGATATCATTCAATCGTAGCATCTTGGTGAACTTTCCTACCACCGAATGCTTGAAAGGTTCCAATAAAACTTCAATCTCATCTTCAAAAAGGAGTGTTTCAGGCTTGTCTTTGTAACACACTGGACTTCGTGAGGGAGGGATTAGGGGTGCCTTTTCTATTGTGGCGATAGAGAGAAAGGATTTTTTGAGTGCATAGGGAGAAACAGTGAATTGCGACTGGGCTTACATGGCTTGCTGCAACCCATGTGCAAATGGCGACTGTGTTATATGACTGCTGTAGGGGTTTGGGAGGTTGACGGTAGCCTTGGGAAGAGAGTAACAGTCGCCAGCGACTGGTTTGGTGGGTCCAACGGCCGACGATTGGCCAAGCCGTGGGCCATTGAAAGTGGTGGAAAATCACCTTGGTTGAGAGAGTTTTGCATTTTTTTAACTTTAACTTTAACTTTAATTATTTATTAAATTAATTAAAATAATAAAAATTATATTATACATTATAATATTTTTAGATATATTTTAAAATTAAAAGTAAAAATGATTTATTAAAGTAATAATATTCTCAAGTCAAACCCAAACTAACAAAATCATATCCAAGCTCAACGAATAACCTAACATATGGATATCTCTACGTAATGTAATCAATGGTTCAATTAGAAATATTGAAAACATTGAATTGACTTAGTAAAAATATTGATTTGTTCGAATTTTATAGGAATTTCGAACAAATTGAAAATCATAATATTTCAACCGGTTTATTCGATTTTCTCGTTATCGAACTATTTTCAATATATAAATGAAATAAGGATAAACATTCATATTAATTTCAAGTTTTTAAAGAATTAAACATCTCTTTCTAAGGTTGAGCAACAGGTGGTTCCAACCAATTAAGGCCAATGATTTTTGGTTGAAAACAAGTCGATTGAACGACTTTGGTTAAGGATTCGATTGAGGGCATTGGCTTTTGTAGTTTCTTGGTTCGGTTGTCGGTGGAGAATCATTTCCCCTAACATTGACCGAATAACCAACCAACAATTTTTTTTGTTCTTTAAGTATTGGATAATGTTGTAATATAATTGGGATTGATCTTGTTGAAGGTGTCAAACCCTGCTTTGTAAAATAATTATAATGTCATTCACATGCTCGATAGAATGTTTGTATATTTAGGAAGTTCGAAAAATCGTTAAAAGACGATATTGCCCTTAATGGATCATTAAGTCGATTAAGCCTCGAACTAGTTCAAATAGGAATTTTAAGGTGAAATT